>NC_092823.1:19852081-20162872 GCF_023375885.2 Dermacentor andersoni
GGCCATCTTCCATTCTACAGGAACAACGCCGCTATTCCAGGACTCGTTGATTTTGTCGGTCAGGAAGACGATCGACGTGTCCTCGAGGTTTCTCAACATTCTGTTGGTGACTCCGTCTGGACCCGGCGCAGACTTGCGGTTGAGCGCGAAGATGGCCTGTCTAACCTCGGCAATGGAGAAGTCTTCGTCGAGCTCGGGGCGTGGAGGGCCTCGGTAGTCTGGGAGTTGGGTCACTGGATCTCCGTCGCGACGGACGGGCAAGTACTTCTGTACCAGTTTTGCGACGAGCTCATCGACCGTGTGAGACCTGGTGGCCTCGTGAAGGGCCCTGGCCAACGTATGCCTCTGATTTGACTTTGAGCCGCTTTCGTCGAGAAGGTGCTTCAGCATACCCCAGGATTTGCCGTTGCGCATCTGTCCGTCGATGGATTCGCAGAGCTCGTCCCACTGCTGCTGGCATAGCGCCTTGCAGTGGTCATCGATGACCTTGTTGAGCTCCGAGATCTTTTTTCGGAGTCTGCGATTGAGCCTTTGACCCTTCCATCGGCGGAGCAGGGCGTTTTTGGCCTCGATCAGGTTGGCAAGTCTGCTGTCCATCCGCTCGACGTCGAGATCGGTTTCCACTATCTTGGTAGCCGCGGAAGCGTCGTTCCGGACGCCTTCGCACCATTCCTCGAGGGTGGCGGGTGCCCTGGCTCTGCTGGGTTCTTCGCGAATCTTGCGAAAGTGGTCCCAATCGATGAACGTGAATTCCTTGATCCTACACCGAGACACCTTGAAGTTGGTCTCGAGAATGTAGTGGTCGCTGCCGAACTCCATGGCGGTGTTCTCCCAGCCCACGTCCTCAACGTTCCTGACAAACGCTAGGTCAGGTGTCGAGTCCCGGGTGACGGAGTTGCCGATGCGAGTAGGAAAATTCTTGTCAGTGACCAGAGTGAGGTCCATCTCGTTGGCGTCTTGCCACAGGTTGCGCCCCTTGGTAGTGTCGTAGACGTAACCCCAGATGCCGTACGGTGCGTTGAAGTCACCGACGACGACCAAGGGTCGAAGGCCGGCCAAGTCGGTCGCTTTCTTGAGGATGGTCTTGAACTGCTGGCGCGAGTCCCTGGGGTTGCTGTAGATATTGAGGACGAACACGCTGTTTCTGCGCTGATTCTGGTGTGGTACGTCGAGCAGGATCTCAACCATGACATATTCAATTCTACCACACCCCAGCTTGAGGTCGTGGGTGAGATGAGTCAGCCTTTTATCAATCAAGGTGCAAATCCCTCGCCCCCCGGGCAGGCCCGACACGGCCCTGTAGCCCTGGAACGAGGCGGCGGAGACTAATGTTTCCTGGAGAGCAATGACTTGAGGTTTGACAGCGAAGGACCTGAAGAACTGCTGCAGAGGGGCTTTTTTGTTAGAATATCCCCTGCAGTTCCATTGCCAAATGCGAAAACTCTCTTTGGACCTATCCATTATGGCGGACCGGATGGACTACCACCTAACGGGGCAGTTAGGGCTGTGCAAGGACTGGGACCTCCTGACGCCGCCCTGGTTGGATATTGAAGTCTAGCTTCCTTTAGTATGGCGGGAACGGTGAGCGGTTGTACGACGGAGGCGGGTGTAGCCATTCGCGCCTCAATGGCGTCTATGCGATCAGCGAGAGCTCCGAGGCCCCTGTTGGGGTCTCCGAGTGCAACCTGAATTTGACGAACGTTATCGGTGAGACAATCGACGCTAGCAGTGACCTGTTTGAGGCCATCTGCCAGCCCAATGAGAGATTGCTTAATCTCGCTGACTTCTGAGGACATCGCTCCCGATTCACCTGTTGGTTTTACTACTGCTCTGCGTTTGGAGGACGTCGCAGTACCGTCTACTGGGGCTGGGATTGGAGTCTCTGTGGCCCTGCCTGGCGCACCGTTATCAGACGCATTCGTAACGAGTTTCCGAATCTCTGCCATTTCGTTGCATCGCCAAGCAAGCTGCTCGTCTTCTTAGCAGCTCGAGTCGAGATGCTCTCACGCATCATTCAATCCACTGGTTTCCAGCTCACGTAGGGTCGGTCGAGGGTGCTCCCCCGAACCTCAATGAGTCTGCTCACGAGGCTGCGCGTGACCTCACCGACCTCGCTTCCTCTACAAGAAGCACCGACTCCCCTCCTCCCTACGGCCACAGGGACGCTCCCGCTACTCACAACGAGCTTATTAAATTCTTCTACATGTCTAGAAGGGTCTTTCCACCCCCTCACCCCAAGTTGAATAGGGCGCAAGCCGTTTCGCTTAGGCTTCTGCAGACCAGTACGTATCCGTGTCTGTCCGTTCTCCACGAGGCTTACCCGGACGTGTATCGCGACGACGCCTGCCCCTCCTGCGGGCAGACCTCCACTCTAGCGCACATGCTGTGGGAGTGTGGGTCGACATACCCCAAGTTCATCAAGGAGGAGTGGGACTTGCTTCTGCTAGCCCCGCTCTAGAAAAGCAAATCCTGGCCGTCCGGCGTGCCCGCGACCGGGCCGGTGGGCTAGACCTGCCGGTCCCGACGTGGGACTAGCCGGGTGCGCGACGAGTTCGCGTCCTCGCCGGACCTACAATAAAGTTTATTCACTCACTCACTCACTCACTCACTGACTCACATGACTCGACCGGAGAGCAGCCGTAGCGTTTTCACAAATTAGGACCAATTGGGCGGTGCATAAGAGATTTATCTGACTGTAGTTAGGCGGCTGATGAAGTTGCACAGGAATTTTGTATAATATAGCAAAGAGACGAAGAAATTTCGCTTCGTGAACAGTATTGACAACTTCTAACTTTGTCGTATAAGGACCATTTCTCTCAAAATCGAGAACTCGGTCTTTGAACATGAACAGTAAAAAAAAGTATTTTCAATGAAAAGATATATTTCTTCACTGAAAGAAATTCTTTGTAGCAAAAACGCAAAATTTCGCTTTTTTCTTTGTTTTATCTTTTACATCGTATATCCGGATGCGTACGTCGTACTTGCATATACATGGATGAGCGCTGCTAATTAAAGTGTGTACAAGTTTTATTGCGCATGCGCACTGAAATCATTCATTGCCGTAATTTATACGTTTTTTTTTTTTCGCGCTGCATCTAAGCTGGTGCCGCAGGTAGCCGAGCTCACGCCTGATATGCCAATTAATGCTGCGGCAAACTACAGTAAGTGTCACAGCCTACACCAAGTCAACCAGCACAGTGCGGGCTAGCACATTCCGCAACGCAAGCGGCGCTTCTTTGCTATGGAACGACCTTACGGTTGCCTGAATTCTGTGCCACCGGATTGGAGACATAAGCGGTGCTTTCGTAAAAGCAGCGCTGTACAGAAACAGTCTTTAACAAAAATTGCTAGAGAACGCTGTGCTACCGTACTTCTGTGCAGCGGTACGGAGGAGGTGCGCGCTGGAGAACCTTGTGTTGCCATGCGCTATTCACTCGGCGTTCGCTTTTATTATCCCCTGGATCGTCACCGCGATCATTCGCACTGGGTTAAGTGTTAAGCGTTGAATAAGTGTTGAAGACGTTCTAACATCACCAGGGCGTCGTCCACGCATCAAATACGTCAGGTTAATTGAGGTGTGCCATTAGATTTACTTAGCGTCATAGCAGAGTAGAGAAGCTCTCAGAAACGTCGATCGCGGATACAACTGTTGCATAAATGTTTCTATGATCTTTTTCAACTAAGAGTTTGCTTTAGTCAATTAGTCAATCTTATTCGAGTACAGGATTTTCTGAAGTATGGATTTCTTTCTTCTTACTTTCTTTTGGAAAGGAGGGGAGGGGGGTTATCTATCAAACTGTAGAGTTTATTTTTTCCTGCTGCATTGAGACCTTGGCAAAGCTTTTGTTTTCTTTGTCCTATTATTAGGAGCAGATTTCACATGCAAAATCACCGTGATTACATTCATGATGTACCCTCGAACGATGCCAACGAATCCTGCTGTCTACATGCGCTTTAATAATGACAGGTGAACACCAGCTCGCGTATTCTCAGAGCTACGTATCTACTGTGCAGATGTGCACAATAGGTACGTGCACATCTGCATAGAAATGGCGCTAAACCGCACCACACAATCTGGTAAAAGACAGTACTGTCTTTTGCTGCTATTTCTAAAGTGGTTTAGTGCTATTTCTATGAAGATGAAGCTGTACCCACAAAGGCATCAAAAGAGAGAGAGAGAGAGAGAGAGAGAGAGAGAGAGAGGCAAAGGAACGACCGGGAGGTTAACCAGAGATGATCTCTGGTTGGCTACCCTGTACTGGGGGAGGCGCGAGGGGATGCGATAGGTGAGAGAGAGAAGGATAAAAAAGATGAAAAACCTAAACACACACACGCACGTGCACAGGAACTTTTTCTGTGGGCACTGTCATGCAGCCCGCAAAGGCGTTCCTAGTCTTACACAGTGTCGCAGTACAATCCTACGTCAAACAGTGTACAGTTACAATTTGTCAGAAAGTCCCGTGTCTTTTAAGTACCACAGCAGCGCCTTCATAGCGGATCGCGCTGATGTTCGCGTAGGTCAGTTTCCAAGGATCTTGTTTTCTGTCATTGGGCGCTTGTCCAGTTTGTCTAGAGTGGCTGAGAGGACCGCACTTTGCACGTTGAAACGAGAGCACTGACAAAGAAGGTGCGCGATTGTTTCATTGCACCCGCAGAAATCACAAAGTAGGCTGTTGGCCACTCCGATAAAGAAAGAGTACGCATTTGAAAATGCTACTCCAAGCCATAGACGGACTGGAAAGGCGCAGTCACGTCATGGAAGCTCGGGCGGCGTAAGGAGCTGTAAATTAGGGTCCAGGGTATGATCGAAGGCGTGTACTTGTGAACTCAGATGAATTCCACTAAGCTATTTTAAGATCATGCGCAAGTGCGGAAAGTTTTTTCGCTGCGTCGGTTCTTGAAAGAGGAATGACAACGCAGTTGACGCCGTCATGGACAGATCGGGCAGCTGAGTCTGCTCGATCATAGGCATATATTCCACAGTGACTAGGCAACCTCTGATATATTATATCATGTCCTTCGTCAACTATGCGATGGTGGACTTCTCTGATCTCTGCGACGAGCTGCTCACGTGATCCATGGCGCAGTGCTGAGACTCTGTAAGGCTGCTTTGGAATCATAAAAGACTGACCATGCATGAGGTGGTTCCTCCCGAATGAAATGAAGAGCCGCACGCAGGGCTACCAGTTCAGCAGCTGTCGTTGATGATACATTTGACGTTTTTAGCTGTATTTTGACGGATCTTGTTGGTATCACCACAGCGACAGCCGAACTTGCAGATGTGACTGAGCCATCGATGTAAACGTGTACGCGGCCACTGTGCACCTCATCATCAAGGCATCAAGTTCTACTCGTGCGTCTACACTCTGCGACAGCATGAAATCGCACGCTTAATCTGCATTCAAAAAGGGATTCCTGCAAAGCTGTAATCCAGAACATTATTAGATGCTATTTTCTGGGCAGCTCTCCCGTTCAAAAACAGCCCGTGTGGAGCTTTCTTCTTTTTTTTTTTTTTTTTATCCGCAACGTGTCACCGGTTCCAACGCGAATCTGTGCAAGGATAATGAGAGAATGAAAGAAATCAAGCAGGGCAAATTATTTATTTATTTATTTATTTATTTATTTATTTATTTATTTATTTATTTATTTATTTCCAGTACACACAGGGTATAAATACATTACAGAGGGAAAGAGAATGCCCTTAACATTATAACGACCAGAGTTTGCTCTGCTCGATTTCATTATTTGCTTATCAACCACCGTTCACACCCGGCTGATCCAGGGGACAATTTAGAAGTACTGACTGTTGGGCCTGTCAGTAATCCATACGCAGGAAAGAGTGGCGCAGACTAACAGGCAAGAGAAAGAAAACACGGAGAAGGTGATAACTTGGCCGGATCAACGCTTTCACCTCTGATGTAGCGCTAGAAAAAATAATAGCATTGAAATATATGAAGTCGTTACATTATCGAGGCCTGGTTTTGTGTTTCACATGTTGCGCTGAGAGGTTCCCAGGTATAGACGAAGGCTTCAAACGATCAACGTTCGTGTAACGAGATGTGTTTCTGCAGTCAACGTTTCGACAGGAAGACTCGTATTCGCGAGGACTGGCCTTCACCCTGACGAAGTGCCCATGCGGTGACCGTATTTTAGTGGGGGCATAAAACAAAGCCGCTCGTCTACACAGGTTTGGGCGCACGTTAAGGAAGCTCGGGAGGTAAAATTTGCACCACAGTCTTCTACCACGGCACGTCTCATAATCGTATCGTGGGTTTGGCACGTAAAAGAGCGTGCAAGTTCCCGTGTCTAAACGCTAGCACTAGATGCAGCTCTTCTTCGACCGCTGGCAATCAAAAGTTGTTGGGCAGTGATAATGAACATCGTCACCTTCATCCGAACAGTAACGGTCCGCTGTTATCTGCGGACCACTAAGCACGCCTGAGAAGACTCAGAGGTTGAAATTGATCGCATTCCAGGTAACCCGTTGTACCTATGGCGCAAGTCTAGTGGCCAGCAGGATAATATTGTACTGTGCGGCTTCCACGTTTGATATCAGGTACCAGCATCTTGATAGATTGGTGTCAAATTTTATTTAAAAGTGATTGCGCGTACACTTACGCTTTGACGCAGGCATGGTAGTCCTTGTTTTCTCTGCTTTTATGGTGGCGCTTTCTACGCTTTCATTAAATTCTGGCGCCGTTGTCCACGCTTCCGGGGGCACAACTTCAACGTGTTTACGTTCAGCTGGAACAGAAGTTGCAGACCAAGAATTATTAATTAGCCCCACATCAGCGCGTGTTTTGCACTTTCCAGTATGTTGTGCGCAAAGTGTACTTGAGGCAAGAAGTGTTTAAAAACCGTTTAACGCTATAAATCTTGTTTGTTATTCGATATCCCTTTTCCAGCGTGAGCATCAGGATACCTTTACGATACATTCGCTCTATTGTAGTGTCGATAATCTCATTATGGAACCCAAATACAACCGGTTTATGTACACATGAGAACGAGCTGTTCATACAGTATCGCTTCTAAACAGTCAGTTATGAGCAGTACACCTAAGAAGGCAAGCAAACGGCATTGCTGTTTCATTTAGAGGTGTATACACACCCAAAGGCAAATTAGTTGCTTTCACTGTCGGTTGCCGAGGCGTTTCGTCACTTCTAAGTAGCGTGATCACAGGTGCATAGAGACAAAAACAAGAAGGAGATTGTATAAACAATCCAGGCTTTGCCTATGTGTGAGCGACACAGTGAGCTACAGGTACGGTAGTATCCCTTGGGCTAACTCGGCGGTCATGTCGGTGAAGTCTCGTAGTTTTGTTTCAGGCGATATTTATGGAATACAAAACCGGCTTCGTACTAAACTTTCTTTAGAAGTGACAAAGTATATTCGGAGATTCCGTTATTGGAACCCTCCTACCCCCGAGATCACGTCGCGGCGCGCGTAGCGGAGCCAACATGAGTACCACCACGCCGGTATCTCGGAGGCCGTGTCAAATGTTGGTTCTTGCAGCGCTTGGCCAAGCGTTACAAATTTGGCAAACACTAAATAGGACCAGAATGTTCGTGCATCGCTTTCTTACGTGGCACGGTAAATAACAACGCACCAAGTGAGAGCTCACAGCCACTCCAACATTTTTTTTTTTTTCACTAAGCTTATTCTACCTGTCGCGTGATCCACATTCCGGGTGGTTTAAAGAAGCTCCTTTGTGCTGTTTGGATCCACACATTCAATACAATAACGAGTGCAAAAAAACCTTCGCCCCGAGCGGCGTTTGCCTTCTCCTAATTCGTCTGTGTTTCGTGGTGAACACAGTCGACAAAACAAAATTGTGCCTGCCATTGTCCCTACCCAAAAGTAAAAGTCCACAAATGAAAGCGAGAAGCACGAGGTACCAAGGTAGGAAAAAGTCTCGTTTTTTTATTACAGCCTATGAACATATTCACATAATAGCGACACGCATGCTTCCAGTGTACGTTTCCTGTGTACGTTTACGTTCCTGTGTATGTACGTTTCCTGTGTTCCGGTCAAACAGAGCACAAGAAACTAACACTTTCGTTACCACCTCCTACGGAAATATAAGAAGGTAAGAATTGGGAGTTCTACTGTCAAAATGTATCACATTATAAGAACAATCGCGTCAATTTCGTCTAGATATCAAAAATGATAAATCGACGATCCACTATTTTGTACACTGAATATTCTGGTATATTTATCCGAATAATATTATTTATCTTGTTTCGAGAAAAAAACTATTTGCTACATACCATGTCGCAGAATCAGGTTGCTGCGGTAGCCGAAAATTATCCATAGCACCCACAGAAGCAATACCGCAGCCTGCAACAACTTGCTCTTTTGTCCAGATTGCCCACACATGCAACGGCGAGGAAAATACAAGTACATTAACTGCATGCAGCCTTCCAAAACTATTTGTTGAAAATAGGCAATATGTATTTTTTATGCTTCCACTAAAACAGCCCCGGGTCGTGATCGCATACTCAAGACACGCATTTTCACCCCTGAATCGAATGTGTACCACAGCTTTGTCGCATTGTTTGCTCCTTCTGATAAACGGAGTGTTTTCTTTTCTTTATTTTTTTTGGACTGTACAGCAATCTAAAAATCTCCGGTTGCAGGTTGCATAATTCCAGTGCTTTAGTTGCGTTCATCAAAGAGGTGGATGTTACTTCGTCGAAAAATCAAGATGCACAATCGTATAATAAGCGAAAAATACAAATGAAGTTACGGACTAATGACTTTATGGCATATATCGCAATTTACAAACTGAAATTCACAATTTACATTTAGGTGCACGTCGACCAAACCCAAGTGGCCAAAAACTTATTCGGAGTCACTCGGTACGCCATGACTCATATTCAGATCGTATAGTTTTGGTATGCAAATCCTCAGAATTACTTTTTTTTTATTATTCCCAACTCCAGTTCTGAAACGACCTGCGCATAGAGAAAGAGAGAGACAAAGAGGAAAACGTAGGGAGGTTAACCAAGAACGTGACTGGTTTGCTTCCTTGCATTGGGGGAGAGGAAGAATAGATCAGAAAGAAAGAAAGGGAAAATAATAAACAGTAACTGTAAACACACTCGATTAGGTATGTTCGTTGTCACAAGCGTTCGTACAGGTCAGCAGCCTTCTTCAAGAAGTGCTCTCCGATTAAACGAGCAGGCTTAACAGTTGCGTCAGTGGAGCGTTGCATAGTTCATCAAAATAAAGGCAAATAAGGCGACTACTCTTAATCAACGAGCCATTTTTAATCACCGAAAAAAGAAGGTGATATCGCCCTGTCAAAAATGGTCTTTGTCCATTCAGGTAGATAAGTTTGCATACGGCAGATTATGTATCCTTATCGACGCACCTTATGCCGTGTAAGCTGGTGAGGAATCACATCAGACGCCCGCGTTCAATGTTTTATCAACCGAAGCTCGTGCTTAGATGTCTTCATTACCATACTTAAAACTAGCAGTACATATCTAAGCCTCCTTTCTGTATACACAGCAATGCTGCAGCACAAAAATTTGCACAGAAACTTGGAACGACTTGACTATAATTTTTATTTAAAATAATCCCCACTATGGAAATGACGGCGAAGCGTACAAACACAGAAGCGGCTTTTTTTTTTATTTTTTATTTTTGTTATATCACCGTCCGTCCTTCGCGCTATGTAGTTAGAATAAAAAAAGAAATCTTCGTAATACTTTTTTTTTTCTCTCTGCAGATATTAGCGAGCATGCGTGACCTTTCTTTCGTGTATCAAACTGCGTTAATTCTAATTCTACGGTGAACTTATCTCGCTATCGCCACCTGCTTGCCCACACGTATGTCGCTATCACTCTCATAAAAAGCGTAGAGAGGTCAAACTGTTTAGCTTTAGATCGCGCACTGATGGCCACAGATACCACGAACATGAGATCCACGCTCAACAACTCCGGTATTCTGACATTCTGTAAAAGCAACAAGCGGACGTAGCAATCCAAAGTGACTTGTTCGTTATGTGTGAGATCAACGCGCTAGGCACGCACATAAATGTCCGATTCATTATAAATGAACGCAGTTGTAAGTACAGCGTCTGTCCTTGTCTTTTTGTGTGTTTCTCTTCGCGTTACGCGCTGGTCATACTAATAATAATAAAGACTCAACCCATTCCAACGTCTCGTTGCCTACTATTTCTCATCCCTGCGCAGCTCCCACGTCGACTCCGAAATAAGTTGTCCTAAATGTCTCAGTCAGTTTCTTACGCTAACCTAGCTAGCGCTGTCAGAATCATTATCAGACTCGCTTTGAGGCATCTTCATCGAGCTATTTTTGTAGCAACCAGGTTCACCGACCTCTCCCAGCGTTGTCCAGTCAACTCTCCCATGCTTCCGCCAACGTCGTCCGATGACTGACCTTTCTCAACGACACCGCGTTAACTGCGCACATACAAGCGACTTGCATCTCAGCTGTATATAGACAACCAGCTGTATCTCAAGAACAGCCGCCGACGTAACGCACACGATGCAGGCATCCATGCTAAACACCATTTCATGGTGCTTTCCTGTGAAAACGGAATGCGCACGTGACAATACAGACAGGGTGAAAAAAAGCAACGTTTTTCAAACTATATATTATATGTTTCCTTCCAAATGACGGCGTACATTTTTTCGAAGTTCAATATCAACCTCGCAGAAATCCCCACCCTCCGCTCCCTCCACGTTCAAGCACTATATTTCAGTTTCACTGTCCTACTGTGAGACGTTTTCCTCGGTTTCACCTTGCACGAGATATTATACAGGTTAGCGGAAACGTGCGGATTATTGCACACATCTGCATCCCACAGAGTCGAGGCGCGAGAGTTTACGAATCAAAATCTCAACCACTTACGGTTGTCGTGCAAACGTCGGCGCGGGTTTTCGCTGCAGACATGTTTCCGCCTCGGCGTACAGCCTAGCGTTTACACGCGCGGAAGACCTGTGTATCCAGACGGCGCTGTCTCCGCGATCACACTTGTTCCCATGGCATCACAGCCCGCAAAAGGTGGGCAGTTGAGTATACAATGGATCATCCATCAGTTTGAGAACGGGGCTGCCGGTTGTGCTTCCCGTTCGAGGACATTGTTATTCACATGCTTAGCACGTGACATGAAAGCAATTTAGCGGCTGACCTGATTCAGCGAAGTAACTGTGGAGCGATATTTGAAAGCCATTAACTGATCTCCCAGCTGTAACGCTCTCGCAACCGAAGAGAACACCGCCACGGAGACCTGGGTTAAACGGTGTGGAAATTTATTTTACACTGATGCATAGGCTGTTATATTCACGCAGTCTAGCTGTCAGGAAATCTGATAATTTCATCCGTCTCGTTATATATATTGCTTCAAAATACTCTGTACGTCTTCCCTCCCCTAACATCAACCCGCCGCGATGACCCAGTGGCTGTATGGTCTCACACTGCTAAGCTCGAGGTTTCGGGTTCATCTGGGCCGTGGCGGCCTCATTCAGATGGGGCGGAATGAAAAAAAAAACACTCATTTGCCGTGCAGTGGGTGCACGTTAAAGAACCCCAGGTGGTGAAAAAAAAAAAGAATTCGCAGTTTCGCCCGAAAGGCGAAGCATCGATTCCGATAGCGAATTAGTATAGACAGCTAATCGCGCTATACTGGTGGCGGCCTTGCGCAGAACACACGGGAGAGGAGCCAGCCGCGCGCCGTAGTTTGTTGTGTCGTTGATAGCGCTCATCTGTCTTACTCACGTTTTCAGAGCAAAGTAGGCAACACCCTTCGCATGTGTGGGATGGCCAAAGCTTCAAGGAATGTCGAAGAATTGTTGCAGGGTGGGGGGCTCAAATACCGGTGAAAACGTGCCGGTGATACGGTTCTAACCATTCCCCGCAAAGCCTCATCAGCGGGAGCAACGGTAGCAGAAATGGATCGTCGCTTCGGCGGGAAATTTCTTGTTCTCATCCTTTCCTTTGTCTCGTCAGTGTTTTTTTTTTTTTTTTTTTTGCACTCGACCATAGTTAGACGCGTAAGCGACGCAGTTCGTCTGCAGTGCAGCATGGGGTTTAAAAAAAAATGAAATTATGGGGTTTTAGCCAAATCCACTTTCTGATTATGAGGCCCGCCGTAGTGGAGGACTCCGGAAATTTCGACCACCTGGGGTTCCTTAACGTGCACCTAAATCTATGTATACGGGCGTTTTCGCCTTTCGCCCCCATCGAAATGCGGCCGCCGTGGCCGGGATTCGATCCCGCGACCTCGTACTCAGCAGCCTAACACCATAGCCACTGAGTAACCACGGCGGGTATGCGGTTTAACGGCATTTCGCTAATGTGCTGAATGCCATTTGCCGCTTATATTGTTTTGCGCTTCTTTACCTCGTTGCGCTAGCTAGGCAGCACGAATGCACGAGCGCAATGTGTTATATGTTAAAGCTACTGAAATTTGCAAGAACTGACATTGTTGGTTTTATGTGGCCCGGTAAATCCTCGCACCAGCTGTGGCGCACTTCATGTTTTTACATCTATTTTATGCGTGGCTTCGCACATTGCGTGGCTTCGCACATCGCACTGTTGCTAGTTGATCAATACATGACTCTTGTTGATTCTTTTGAGCTGCGAGGTTTTCACCCTGCCTCGTTTGTAAAGGGCATAAATTACGCTGTGTCTTATCGGAATGATACCAAGGAAGTGCTTCTTTAACAGCTTTATTCTTTTCGCCCGAGGGCATCTTAGATATCGTGTTTTTTTAATGTGTTTAGAAAATAGGTAGTTCAGGGCGATAATTGCTAATAGTTGCTGCATATGGTATTTTTGTGCCATTTTTCGCTGAAAAGTTCGCACCACGTTTGGGAAGTCATCACACCTCGATGCTGCCTGAGCCGACTTAACACGCCGAGCGATTTGTTTGTTTCACAACGTAGTCCCTTCTTGCATGCGAGTTTTGTACTCAACTGAATTCTTTCTTATGCTTACGCTGCAGAGGACTAATCCCGGCCTTGCCGCCAGCGCTCATCTAATTTGACTGGCGCTGCTCTGCCTTTAAATATATCCTGTGACACCTCTCTCTATGTAATATAAAGAAAAGTACTGAAAAGTTAGTCAGACTTTAGCTTTGTACGTTTCCAAGCAGCTGCCTTGGGGAATTTAAAATTGGACTAACTGCAGCGGGAACGACAGTTCATCGGCGTATGCAGCAGAATTACATCGATGGTACAGCCCTAACACGCGCTTTTATTTACCCGTGCGTTTGGTGAATTCGTTGACTAGTGTGCGCGTTTCCATCAATAAATTCGCAATTAATCTCCTTGAGGCGACTTCGACTGCACTTATTCGGCGACGCCACATGTTTTCATCGGCAGAAAAAATCACAACGGCATATGCAGACATGGCACCGTGCGGATTTGTTTGATATAAGTCTGCACTAAGGACGGGTGCTGATTGTTGAGGTACAGAAGCAGCATTACGGCAAAGGTAGAAAAAAACGATTGAGAAATAGCATTACTCAACAAAATTTATCGACTAGTTAAGATGAGCTCAACTTCATGTAAATGGGATTCATGGCGTTTGGCTGCGGGACGCACCTGGCACGTATGTGGACCATGTTGGCCCAAACACCCGTATCATCGTGTTCATACCCGCTCCCACAGACATCAGCGTCTTCCCTACAGCTGTCACCACAGAAGAAGCAGTCTGGCGCCCGAACAAAGGAGAAATCGCAGCCGCGAACTTCAGCCATCCTTGCTGCAAAGGGTTGTCGTCTGCTACTGCTCCCACGCGCACTGTTGGAAGCGCCCGCTAGGTGGCTATCACTGGCGACTCTATAGGCGGTGCACGAGGTGTATAGGAAGTAAGAAATAGTAGTTTTGGGGGCCGTACAAACTTGTAAACATTCGCTTGCTAACTAAACTAACAATCATGCCGTCACGCACGCAATGGTAAACAGGAGCACATCTCACTCGATGACCGCGGAAACTCGCTGTATAAACGCTGGAGTGAGGAAGCGTGGCAGGAGCAGCAAGCGAATTTACGCTAGTGCTGCCTCTCGCTACAACACGAACTAAGTGTTGAAAGCACAGCGCACACGAAACCACCACCATTCGGCGCACTTTGTCCACATCGCAGGCCGCTTTCAAGATAAGGTGCCCGCGCGGCCGCGCCGTACGCAGCAGCCATCGGAGTAGAACGCACCCCCCCCCCCGCCCCGGTGCATCGCGCGCGACGGAAGACGGCGCGCTCCTTCCCCTCGCTCCTAGCTTGCGCGCACGAGATTGAGCTACGATCGTGGGGTGAACCTCGCAATTTTCACTCACACACACAAAATACGGTGCGCGCTGGCGATGCTATCGTGCTTGGACTTTTTACGGAACATCACGACGATGCCGACGGCAGAAATACGCCTGGAGTATCCATGTAATTTCTATCGCAATAAAATAATCCGAAAGCCCCGCTACGGCGCGCCTCAAATAAGATCTTTGGTTTGGCGCGTCAAAGCCAAGAATTTAATTTTCATTTCTTGTACACTAACATAGCTGAAGACATCTACACTGACGATTTTCCATCTCCCTTCGTAAGTTATAGTTGCTTGATTAGCCGGGAGTGAAATAGCGCAATCTGCTCAATCCACTAAAACCATACGAGGCCAGAACCGTGTGTACTGCTGATTAACACAGAATTCAGCAGAATAATTGTATGGCGCGTTGAAGCTGTGTTACACTATAAAGAAAATTACATGATGCAGATATATATCATTACCAACCTGTGCCGTACATGCTGACGTCAGCCTCGTGGGGTAGACTTTCGGCTGCTGTGGCTATTTGATGCGACCAGCTACGCATGTTCTTTTCTCACTGGCACACGTGACTGCGCCTCATTCGGCTGTTAATTTTCATTTAAAGAACACTAACCAATCTTTTTTTGCATATTCGAGCTTATTAACTTCAAACGGTGTTTGTCAATCCATGCTTCATTTTACTCGACGCAGCGAACTAAGTCTTACATTGTTTTGTCTCCCTGTCCTGTCCCTAATTTAGCTTTTTATTTGCATGCAGAAAGCTTTATCGGTACCTTTTTCATGCGCCCTCTGGGGCGCCCCTGCAGTATTTCCGTGATATCTTCTACCGACGAGACAGCATTACCAGGTGTGGAAAAGTTCAGCGCATCCTTCTGTAGTTCAGGAAATCGGCCGCACTTGTGCCCACATGCTAAAAATTTCCGTGTTTTATACGTTCATTTGCAGTACGCCGCCGCTGCACGCCGCTGCATGCTACAACTGGTGCTGCATATTGCAACTATACTGATGTATGCTTGTGCTGCTACTGACGCACGTTGCTGCTTGTGCATTTGCGAGTGCATTAAATTCCGTGTCAGATAACAAAGAACACGACAACACTAAGGACACGCATCCACCAAGATCTCTTGTGGCGCACTCGTGTGCCATCTTCCTAGTCACTCCCCCCCCCCCCCCCCCCCCTCCCAAGAAAAAAAGAAACCCTCTGACGTGAATTGCATGCACTTACCCCACCGTGTGCATGTTTACCGCCGCTCAACTTCGCAAAGGGAAAGTTTCACTGAGAACGATATGGGCGGGGGTTGCCCTCATCCCAGCTGCCAGCTGCAAGTGGAAGGGCTTAATCAATGACGACGCCACCTGCCCGAACTGTACGAGTGTGGCACACGACACCGGTTATTGCCACCACCCGTTGTGGGCTTGTCCAGGCACACGACACACCTTGGAGCCCTTGCTCAGACTGTCTGGCCTCCGCCTTGACCGCCATGCTGTCTTGAGCTAGTGGATTCAAGGTGACGATAATTAGTGAGTGCTACCAGACTTCCTGCGCGATGCGAGTTCACCATTTCTTTTTGTTTTTCATTCTTTCTTAAGGTAGTCCATCACTCCCAGCAAGAAGTACATGTTGCAGCATGCTACTACTGTCGCTGCATGCTGCTACTACTGCTGCTTGCTGCTACTACAACTACATGCGACAATGCGAGACTAGGTCGCTTTAATTGTTGTTCTTATTTTTATTCATTGCGCCATATATTCCTTTAACATGGGTCACTGTTACATCACTGTTGGTAGGCTAACAGCGTCTTTCTTTCCTCTTTTTCTTATTAAAGGCGACTATATCTCTCAGACAAGCTTTCATATCTGCCCTGTATGCCATCAATATGTTTTGTTGCCGCTATCAATCAAACGCGGTCTCTGAACCCACCGCTGGTGGCTACGGCCTTGAGCTGCTAAGCACGAGGACGCAGATTTGATTTCCGGCCGCGGAATGCAAAAGAAGCTCACGTAATTACGTTCGATTGCACGTTAACCCTTCGTATCCCAGCGACAACATATGCTACCGTATATAAGTGCTGAACCACACCTCTTGTACACTAGTTAGAACGGTCTTATAGTCACGGTAACCAACTTCCTATTTCGGCACTTTGATAAAGCTCACATAAGAGCAAGAACTCACGGAGCTGTCGTGAACTTTGGAAAGATAAAAATTGCGTCGATCATGAAGCCCGTTCCCGGATGTGACCATGGTTCCTCTAATTTTTCTCTCGCTCGACTATTTTTTTTTTACTGTACTCTGCTCAACTACGCCAGAAAGCAGCGTCGAAGTGGCTTTCATGCTGCATATTGAGGTGAATGCGTGGCAGCAGCCTGTTGTCGCATACTTAATGAAGTAGGGTCCACTTACGTTGCCACTAGGAAGCTCAGCATATTTTCTGCATTAGCTGAACTCACAATCGTAAAGCAACGCCTCCTGCAGCACAAAATAAAAAAAGAAACAATGACAAAAACAAGAAATGCCTAAAGTCTAAACGACGGGGATCGTTTAACCATCAATCGGAAAAGGCCAGTGCTATACTCGTATAACTATGGCACGACAATAGACACAATGTGACCGGGTCTAACATACACAGCCTAAAGCAGCCTAAAGGTATAGCCCTTACCTCTCTCTCTCCTTCTCTCTCCTTATGACCGAAGGAAAATGTTCATTGATGTGCCCAAGCGGATTTAGTCCTGGCCCATAACAACAGTGAAGGTAGGGTAATCCAAGCAGCGCAAGTGCGCTCCTTTTAGAGCAATGACTTGAAGAGGACCATCTCGTGCTTAGTAATTTGCGATTCGCTGATGATATTGCCTTGCTTAGTAACTCAAGGGACCAATTGCAATGCATGCTCACTGACCTGGAGAGGCAAAGCTGAAGGGTGGGTCTAAAAATTAATCTGCAGAAAACTAAAGTATTGTTTAACAGTCTCGGAAGAGAGCAGCAATTTACGATAGGTAGCGAGGCGCTGGAAGTGGTAAGGGAATACATCTACTTAGGACAGGTAGTGACCGCGGATCCGGATCATGAAACTGAAATAATCAGAAGAGTAAGAATGGGCTGCGGTGCGTTTGGCATGCGTTCTCAGATCATGAGCAGCAGGTTGCCATTATCCCTCAAGAGAAAAGTGTATAACAGCTGTGTCTTACCAGTACTCACTTACGGGGCAGAAACCTGGACGCTTACGAAAAGGGTTCTGCTTAAATTGAGGACGATGCAACGAGCTGTGGAAAGAAGAATGATATGTGTAACGTTAAGGGATAAGAAAAGAGCAGATTGGGTGAGGGAACAAACGCGAGTTAATGACGTCTTAGATGAAATAAAGAAAAATAAATGGGCATAGGCAGGACATGTAATGAGGAGGGAAGATAACCGATGGTCATTAAGGGTTACGGACTGGATACCAAGGGAAGGGAAGCTTAGCAGGGGGCGGCAGAAAGTTAGGTGGGCGGAATAGATTAAGAAGTTTGCAGGGACAACATGGTCACAATTAGTGCATGACCGGGGTAGTTGGAGAAGTATAGGAGAGGCGTTTGCCCTGCAGTGAATGCAAGTAACCAGGCTGATGATGATGATGATGATGATGATGATGATGATGATGATGATGATGATGATGATGATGATCTCGTATATGATAGAACTTCGAAAAGAAAACCACGAATTCCCTCGTCACCAGCCTAATTTACGCCTACTGCTGTTCGAAGGCCTCTGTCTTGCGTCCGCTAACTCCAACGTATTCTTGCCCATTTCCTAATCTTAACACACATGACCAAATCCTCTGCCGTCATCGACTGGCTTTTCCGTGTCATGGTACTCATTCCGTCGCTCTAGTACGTAGACCACCTATTCATACTCTGCGCAAGACATGGTCTGCTCAACTCACTTTCATTGTCTGAAAATCAAAATATTGTATAGAATATATAAAGACAGGAAACGAGTCCTCAACTCTTCTTTTGCATAATGAATGCTTACCAACTAGCTCAGCTTTCTGTCGTTCCAATATAAAGACAATTGTTTTCTGAGCCGAGATGTAACAAGGTTCTGAAATGCGAATACAGCACGCAGTTCTCCAGCACCAGTAAACTATTGGGCTCATGAAGGCACAGTGGACCATCGAAGCACAACCTGACGACACTGGAGCCACCAGCAATGGGTTATAAACTAGACCATAAGACCTATACGTGATTCGTTCAGGTATATACAATGGCGTAGATCGTATGCCTGTGATACCTCCGAGAACAGTTCCCCCAGTCGTAAGTTACGAAATTGCATCCGAAAACTGAGTTTGCAGCGAAACGAGTGCAGAGTACTGTGCGCTCCGGTTTTTCTGCAGAGCGCTGTCCTCTCCTGTACTGTACTATACTGCATTGTACTGTACTACACCTTACTGTACTCTGTACTTTCCAGTTTTCGTTAAAGAGCCTTTCTGCTTATCTCTGCACTGCACAGGATGGGCCATCAAATTGCTCCGAGCGTCCACGTGAAGGATCTAGATGTTCCTGACGTACAGAAATATGTACTAAATTTCTCTAACGACGATAAACAGAACCAATAGCCCTTCTTCATACCCATTTACAATATTCCAGAGAAAATTGAAAACTGGAAATTTTATTGGAATGGACAACGGAACCACGACGGTGCGACGATGACAGCATGAGGACGATGGCTTCCCTCCAGCTTCACGTACCGGTAATTCGTTCTCCGTTCGTATTTTCCGGATAATTAAGATTTTCATCCGACCATTTTCTTCCAAATCCTGCATATTCTACACAGTGCGGAAGTCGGCCTATGCGAAGCTGTTGTGAGCCGGCTAGACAAAACGGCGTACACCGTGATGGTCCAGTGCTGTCTGCAACGCACATAAGAAACGCGCTGCCGGCTTTGGCAACATACAGCCACGTTCAATACGAGCTGCAACTCCTGCACCCGTGGTTGAAGGGGCACTGCATGGCGGCGCCGACAAACAAGAAACTGCAGAGCCAACCGCAGTTCCAATGTCTGGTACTTATTATCTGATTTCGCGTCTGTCAAAGCCACCGTGCACGGTCTTGGAGCTCCTCTGACAACTGGCGCCGGTGTTACAACCCGTACTGAAGGCGACTGTTGTATTCGCGCCCCACAAACGTCACGTGACACCGCGCCGCCATCGACCATGACATGTAAAGCCCAAGCTCTCACGCGAGAGCATGTGTGTATCTAGGCGTCGGCCACCAACGCGTACCACAATACGTGCCACAAGCGGAGAAAGTCCGGCCGCCGACCGCGAAGAACGGAGAAAAATAAAATTTTAAAAAACATTTCGGTTTATTTTTTTTTATTTTTTTGCTGTGCAATTATCCATGCGTCGCTCATAATACCTCTCAACCTGATCGAACTTCTCTGCTGAAGTGCCTATTTGAGGTGTTCAAACATGCAATAACCACTGGGTAGTGACATCTGATGAGTAAGGAGATTGTGGCAGACACTCAAAGTGCAGGTCTTGAATGATCGCAAGTGTTGTGCAGGCAGTATGAAGACAAGCCGTGTCATGATCTATAGCGTCGCAACTCGATGTCCGTGAGGCGCCTGCCGGGCATGTTTTACATATGTCGCGCCAGTTGGGAATGTTCGACTACATTAATGCATGTGCCGTTCTGAGAAACAAGCATTACCATACTCTACTTTCATTCGTCGATCTACTTAAGGGCAAATTTAAGAGGTATTACTCCTAAACATGGCACAAGTTTGGTAACATAAGTTTTTATCTGGTGCATGTCTCGAGTTGCGTGGTCATCCTATAACACTGATACTGTCACGACGCTTATCCAGCTTCACATTTGTGGCATTTACGAAATATTTTTTTTATTACATAACTGGTAACTACTTCACCAATCTACAGGTCAATGGCCCCATAATTTGGAATTTTAAGACAAACTACAACCGTTCGTTTATGTTGCCCTCGCACTGCAAGTACACATAGCTTGTTATTTACTTTAGCAATATCACACAGTACATAAGTTCCTTTTCTGTGAGATATACCGCAACGTCGTTATCCATGACCAATGAAAACAAAACTTCATTTTGGTAACGTTGAGTTTTGAGTGCGTCCACGTATAAATGAGATTAAAAAAGGAAGACCTAGTTGGAAGCATGTGCGGCAAGATCAAACTTCGTTCTCTCATCGACAAGTTTCCATTGGAGTCGATTATTTCAACAAATGCTTCCTCTGTTTCTTTTTGTGAGACACAATATTTATCTTAACACACGCCTGGCCATATTGCTTTTTTTCCTTTCTATTTACCTAGTACATTTAGCTTATATAGCATGTTACCTTTGGACACCGTTTCTCTATTCTAGGCCCATTCCTAGCTACGCATGTCCTTTTCTCACTGGCACACGTGACTGCGCCTCATTCGGCTGTTAATTTTCATTTAAAGAACACTAACCAATCTTTTTTTGCATATTCGAGCTTATTAACTTCAAACGGTGTTTGTCAATCCATGCTTCATTTTACTCGACGCAGCGAACTAAGTCTTACATTGTTTTCTCTCCCTGTCCTGTCCCTAATTTAGCTTTTTATTTGCATGCAGAAAGCTTTATCGGTACCTTTTTCATGCGCCCTCTGGGGCGCCCCTGCAGTATTTCCGTGATATCTTCTACCGACGAGACAGCATTACCAGGTGTGGAAAAGTTCAGCGCATTCTTCTGTAGTTCAGGAAATCGGCCGCACTTGTGCCCACATGCTAAAAATTTCCGTGTTTTATACGTTCATTTGCAGTACGCCGCCGCTGCACGCCGCTGCATGCTACAACTGGTGCTGCATATTGCAACTATACTGATGTATGCTTGTGCTGCTACTGACGCACGTTGCTGCTTGTGCATTTGCGAGTGCATTAAATTCCGTGTCAGATAACAAAGAACACGACAACACTAAGGACACGCATCCACCAAGATCTCTTGTGGCGCACTCGTGTGCCATCTTCCTAGTCACTCCCCCCCCCCCCCTCCCAAGAAAAAAAGAAACCCTCTGACGTGAATTGCATGCACTTACCCCACCGTGTGCATGTTTACCGCCGCTCAACTTCGCAAAGGGAAAGTTTCACTGAGAACGATATGGGCGGGGGTTGCCCTCATCCCAGCTGCCAGCTGCAAGTGGAAGGGCTTAATCAATGACGACGCCACCTGCCCGAACTGTACGAGTGTGGCACACGACACCGGTTATTGCCACCACCCGTTGTGGGCTTGTCCAGGCACACGACACACCTTGGAGCCCTTGCTCAGACTGTCTGGCCTCCGCCTTGACCGCCATGCTGTCTTGAGCTAGTGGATTCAAGGTGACGATAATTAGTGAGTGCTACCAGACTTCCTGCGCGATGCGAGTTCACCATTTCTTTTTGTTTTTCATTCTTTCTTAAGGTAGTCCATCACTCCCAGCAAGAAGTACATGTTGCAGCATGCTACTACTGTCGCTGCATGCTGCTACTACTGCTGCTTGCTGCTACTACAACTACATGCGACAATGCGAGACTAGGTCGCTTTAATTGTTGTTCTTATTTTTATTCATTGCGCCATATATTCCTTTAACATGGGTCACTGTTACATCACTGTTGGTAGGCTAACAGCGTCTTTCTTTCCTCTTTTTCTTATTAAAGGCGACTATATCTCTCAGACAAGCTTTCATATCTGCCCTGTATGCCAGCAATATGTTTTGTTGCCGCTATCAATCAAACGCGGTCTCTGAACCCACCGCTGGTGGCTACGGCCTTGAGCTGCTAAGCACGAGGACGCAGATTTGATTTCCGGCCGCGGAATGCAAAAAAAGCTCACGTAATTACGTTCGATTGCACGTTAACCCTTCGTATCCCAGCGACAACATATGCTACCGTATATAAGTGCTGAACCACACCTCTTGTACACTAGTTAGAACGGTCTTATAGTCACGGTAACCAACTTCCTATTTCGGCACTTTGATAAAGCTCACATAAGAGCAAGAACTCACGGAGCTGTCGTGAACTTTGGAAAGATAAAAATTGCGTCGATCATGAAGCCCGTTCCCGGATGTGACCATGGTTCCTCTAATTTTTCTCTCGCTCGACTATTTTTTTTTTACTGTACTCTGCTCAACTACGCCAGAAAGCAGCGTCGAAGTGGCTTTCATGCTGCATATTGAGGTGAATGCGTGGCAGCAGCCTGTTGTCGCATACTTAATAAAGTACGGTCCACTTACGTTGCCACTAGGAAGCTCAGCATATTTTCTGCATTAGCTGAACTCACAATCGTAAAGCAACGCCTCCTGCAGCACAAAATAAAAAAAGAAACAATGACAAAAACAAGAAATGCCTAAAGTCTAAACGACGGGGATCGTTTAACCATCAATCGGAAAAGGCCAGTGCTATACTCGTATAACTATGGCACGACAATAGACACAATGTGACCGGGTCTAACATACACAGCCTAAAGCAGCCTAAAGGTATAGCCCTTACCTCTCTCTCTCCTTCTCTCTCCTTATGACCGAAGGAAAACGTTCATTGATGTGCCCAAGCGGATTTAGTCCTGGCCCATAACAACAGTGAAGGTAAGGTAATCCAAGCAGGGCGAGTGCGCTCCTTTTAGAGCAGTGACTTGAAGAGGACCATCTCGTGCTTAGTAATTTGCGATTCGCTGATGATATTGCCTTGCTTAGTAACTCAAGGGACCAATTGCAATGCATGCTCACTGACTTGGAGAGGCAAAGCTGAAGGGTGGGTCTAAAAATTAATCTGCAGAAAACTAAAGTATTGTTTAACAGTCTCGGAAGAGAGCAGCAATTTACGATAGGTAGCGAGGCGCTGGAAGTGGTAAGGGAATACATCTACTTAGGACAGGTAGTGACCGCGGATCCGGATCATGAAACTGAAATAATCAGAAGAGTAAGAATGGGCTGCAGTGCGTTTGGCATGCGTTCTCAGATCATGAGCAGCAGGTTGCCATTATCCCTCAAGAGAAAAGTGTATAACAGCTGTGTCTTACCAGTACTCACTTACGGGGCAGAAACCTGGACGCTTACGAAAAGGGTTCTGCTTAAATTGAGCACGATGCAACGAGCTATGGAAAGAAGAATTATATGTGTAACGTTAAGGGATAAGAAAAGAGCAGATTGGGTGAGGGAACAAACGCGAGTTAATGACGTCTTAGATGAAATAAAGAAAAATAAATGGGCATAGGCAGGACATGTAATGAGGAGGGAAGATAACCGATGGTCATTAAGGGTTACGGACTGGATTCCAAGGGAAGGGAAGCTTAGCAGGGGGCGGCAGAAAGTTAGGTGGGTGGATGAGATTAAGAAGTTTGCAGAGACAACATGGCCACAATTAGTGCATGACCGGGGTAGTTGGAGAAGTATAGGAGAGGCGTTTGCCCTGCAGTGAATGCATGTAACCAGGCTGATGATGATGATGATGATGATGATGATGATGATGATGATGATGATGATGATGATGATGATGATGATGATGATGATGATCTCGTATATGATAGAACTTCGAAAAGAAAACCACGAATTCCCTCGTCACCAGCCTAATTTACGCCTACTGCTGTTCGAAGGCCTCTGGCTTGCGTCCGCTAACTCCAACGTATTCTTGCCCATTTCCTAATCTCAACACACATGACCAAATCCTCTGCCGTCATTGACTGGCTTTTCCGTGTCATGGTACTCATTCCGTCGCTCTAGTACGTAGACCACCTATTCATACTCTGCGCAAGACATGGTCTGCTCAACTCACTTTCATTGTCTGAAAATCAAAATATTGTATAGAATATATCAAGACAGGAAACGAGTCCTCAACTCTTCTTTTGCATAATAAATGCTTACCAACTAGCTCAGCTTTCTGTCGTTCCAATATAAAGACAATTGTTTTCTGAGCCGAGATGTAACAAGGTTCTGAAATGCGAATACAGCACGCAATTCTCCAGCACCAGTAAACTATCGGGCTCATGAAGGCACAAAGGACCATCGAAGCACAACATGACGACACTGGAGCCACCAGCAATGCGTCATAAACTAGACCATAAGACCTATACGTGAATCGTTCAGGTGTATACAATGGCGTAGGTCGCATGCCTGCGATACCTCCGAGAACAGTTCCCCCAGTCGTAAGTTACGAAATTGCACCCGTAAACTGAGTTTGCAGCGAAACGAGTGCAGAGTACTGTGCGCTCCGGTTTCCCTGCAGAGCGCCGTCCTCTCCTGTACTGTACTATACTGCATTGTACTGTACTACACCTTACTGTACTCTGTACTTCCAAGTTTTCGTTAAAGAACCTTTCTGCTTGTCTCTGCACTGCACAGGACGGGCCATCAAATTGCTCCAAGCATCCACGTGAAGGATCTAGATGTTCCCGACGTACAGAAATGTGTACAAAAATTTCTCTAACGACGGTAAACAGAACCAATAGCCCTTCTTCATACCCATTTACAACATTCCGGAGATAATTGAAAACGGGACATTTTGTTGGTATGGACAACGGAACCACGACGGTGCGACGACGACAGCATGAGGACGATGGCTACACTACAGCTTCATGTACCCGTAATTCGTTCTCCGTTCGTACTTTCCGGATAATTGATATTTTCATTCGACCATTCTCTTCCAACTCATGCATATTCCACGCAGTGCGGAAGTCGGCCTATGCGAAGCTGTTGTGAGCCGGCTAGACAAAATGGCGTACACCGTGATGGTCAAGTGTTGTCTGCAACGCACATAAGAAACGCGCTGCGGGCTTTGGCAACATACAGCCACGCTCAATACGAGCTGCAACTCCTGCACCCGTGGTTAAAAGGGCACTGCATGGCGGCGCCGACAAACGAGAAACTGCAGAACCAGCCGCAGTTCCAATGTCGGGTACTTATCAAACAAATGTCGCGTATGTCAAAGCCACCGTGCACGGTCTTGGAGCTCCTCCAACAACTGGCGCCGGTGAGACAACCCGTACTGAAGGCGACTGTATTCGCGCCCCACAAACGTCACGTGACACCGCGCCGCCATCGACCATGGCATGTAAACCCCAAGCTCTCGTGCGAGAGCATGTGTTTATCTAGGCGTCGGCCACCAACGCGTACCACAATACGTGCCACAAGTGGAGAAAGTCCGGCCGCCTACCGCGAAGAACGGGCGAAAAATAAAATTTATAAAAACAGTTCGGTTTATTTATTTATTTATTTTTTTGCTGTGCAATTATCCATGCGTCGCTCATAATACCTCTTAACCTGATCGAACTTCTCTGCTTAAGTGCCTATTTGAGGTGTTCAAACATGCAATAACCACTGGGTGGTGACATCTGATGAGAAAGGAGATTGTGGCAGACACTCAAAGTGCAGGTCTTGAATGATCGCAAGTGTTGTGCAGGCAGTATGAAGACAAGCCGGGTCATGATCTATAGCGTCGCAACTCGATGTCCGTGACGCGCCTGCCGGGCATGTTTTATATATGTCGCGCCAGTTGGGAGTGTTCGACTACATTAATGCATGTGCCGTTCTGAGAAACAAGCATTACCATACTCTACTTTCATTCGTCGATCAACTTAAAGGTTAATTTAAGAGGTATTACTCCTAAACATGGCACAAGTTTGGTAACATAAGTTTTTATCTGGTGCATGTCTCGAGTGGCGCGGTCATCCTGTAACACTGATACTGTCACGATGTTTATCCAGCTGCCCACTTGTGGCACTTGCGAAATATTTTTTATTTCATTACTGGTAACTACTTTGCCACACTCTAAAAACTAGGAAGGGTATCGCAGGAGTGAAACTGCCGGTTCACTCTTCAAAGTGTCGTTTTACTCTCGCAAAATGTCGAGGAGAGTGAAATGCATTGTTCACTCTGTCACCAAGGAGAGAGTGAAATGCGCTTTTCACTCTCCCCTTCAGAGAGAGGGAGTGAAAAGACTCTTGCGACAATAGAAAAGAGAGACTCTTGCGGCAATAGAAAACAAAACGTAGCGTAATCTTCTGCTTCAACCTTAGGTGGCTGGCCCCGAACATGGCAATGTATCATTCATGCACGCTGAGCAAAGAACACATCGTTTTGCTTCTAAGAGAACAGGCCGCCGCAGTTCAAAGGAACGCGTAGCGAGCGCTCTACTTTTTCACTCGGAGTGGCTCCACCGCGCGCGCGCGCGCTCAAGATCGCGGAACAACACAGCCCTGGAGAAAGATGATCCGTCCAGCGAGCAAAGGCCAGCCGTGGGAGATCGTGTGTCGGCCATCTCGCGTCGCCACGAAAACACGACAGTCGTTCGTCATGCCTTGGATATAACAACAAATCCTCCACGGTAAGTGAATTCTAACTGAGGTGCACATTCTCCGTATGTCATGCTATCGCCAGGAAGTCGTCGCTGCGCTTAGCCGACGCGATTGACAAAGGACTAGGCGTACGCGCTGTCTCTCGATGTCAATCTAAAAAGCCAGTCGTCGCGATAACTGCATGTGATTTTATCACTTTGCCGTTGTCTGTAAGAGCTTTAAAAATCGCAAACGCTGCCAGAACTGTGGTATGTTCAATAAGACGCCAGGCGAGAGGACGCTTAAAATGGTTAGTTCACCAGCCCGTGATTCCGAGCCTATGCGGAGCGTGATTAGCGTGCGTTTTGTGTGTTTGAATTTATTCAGTTTGGCAGTCTACTGTGTACGGAACGCTGTTGAACTAAGGAATCACATAACAGAAGGCGTCATTTTGCTGGCAGCATGCTTTTTTTTTATAAATAAACCGCGCGCTTGACGGTGTCTCGCGCAGAGGGAATCTGCGACCACTGAAGTTACGTGCAGCACCAGTGCTAGTTAGAAACTTTGCCGCAGGCATTCAGCTGCATGCTGCAAGAGGTCAGTTGGGCGCGTTATCTTGAACTTACTGAAAACGCATGAGGAATCCATGTTTTATGCTGAAAAAAGTATAAACCCCATATAAGCGATCTTGCGCGCGGCAGCTACAAGCGACGCGACGGAGATGGCTGTCGCGTTCGCTCGTCGCCTACAAGTCGTACTCCTTGCGAGCGACGATTTTGAGCGACGCCTCCCCGGTGTTGCCGGCATGAGGGTTGCAGTCACGCGTGACGCGTGCTTTAGTAATTTAAGTTGATGTATTTTACTATAAAAAGTAGCATAAAATATTTCCGGAGGTCTTGCAGTACGTTCTTATCCTTGCACGTATAAAAATTGAATCATTTGCTCGTTCCGCGCGACAATCGGTAGTATTTGAGCGATGTATGTACGTCCAGTTCCGGCTTCGCGCTATTGGCTAGTCGCTCATAGCACTTCTGGGCGACGAGCGACGATTTCTAGATTTCCAGAACCGAGTCATCTGTTCAAGCGACGGCCCGTTTTGTCGCTCGAAGCCGTCGCTCGTCGCCGTCGCGCACTAAATCGCTCTCACAGTGTTTATCCCTAAGACTGAACTGTTTTTGCTCATGTTGAAATGGTGTGATTAATGGTCTGGTTTTGTCTCCTGTTGCGGTTTTCGTGCACGGTGCGAAACTGAAAGGATGCTTATGGTCTACGAACTCGGTGAATTGTCGAGCAGCTAGTTACGCATCGGCATCGAATATAACGGCTGCTGTGTGGAATTACAATTGCAGGGGCGCTTTGCATACGCTTATTGTTTTGGACATGCCTGTGCATTTGCTAATATGAGTTGGCGTGTCAGAGTTATGTCATATGAACAGCTAAATCAGCCTTCCTCTGGGGGTTACAAGCGTAATGTGTGCATTTTGCTATAGCATGGCAGATCAAGATGTGTTTATCGCTTGAATATTTTTAGTAGAGAAATAAAATATCAAAATAAAATGTTGCTTTAATTCCGTGTTACCAGTCTGTCGTACACAGAACAATAGGTTGGTGTAATAAACTAATAACTGCGGTTTAACTGCAACTTTTACATGCCTACAAGAATCTAAAATGCTAGATTTCAAACTGCAGCAGTAGTCGGGTCTGTCAAAAATGAACTCCACTGCGCACTTCATGCATGAAAATAAGTTCATACCTTTTAGTAAGCTTAGATGCAGGCCGCAGTGAACTTGTTAGTATTGAAATGTGGGTAAGCTTGCCATAACAAGCCTTGTTGCCCTTTTTTATAGGCACATCCATATATCCATTGAGCTGAAGGACAATATTTTCATCCCTACTAAGCATCATGTTTGCAGCTATAATTCTCAAATTATGGCTTCAGCAGTGGCACAACCAGGGATGGTGCGGGGGGGGGGGGGGGGGGGGCACACTGGGCACGTGCTTAGGATGTGTCACAAGTGGTGTTTGCGATACACCAGACTCATGACAGACCTATGACGTCTGAAAATGACCAATATTCTATTCATTAGCAGGAGTATTCTAACATTCATGAAAAACAAGGATGAACTGTGGTTTATTTGTTTTTTTTTTGCGTAAATCTAAAAATTGAAGTTAGTTTAGCAGTTGACTGTTGCAGTCATTTGGATGTTTTGCATGCATTTCACTAGGAAGACTGAGAGCTAAGACTTTTTTATTGCCATGGCCTTGACTGTCTTGTTGTTTTGCACCATGCCCTTGTGTTGACTTTTGCATACGATATTTTTCAGGCACCCGCTTTATATAACGCAAGAAGGCAGCTGCAAGGACACGAGGATGTGAAAGAGCCAGTGCAGCGCGACTTCACGTAGTGCAGAGGAGCCAATGCCAAAAAATCAAAATACATTGGCATGTTATTTGGACAAGAAAACTAGTATGTGGGTATATTGGGTGTACCATTTGACCAAATGTCAACAAAATCAAGATACAGTATGTTACACGAAGATGAAAATTCTCACGTGCTCCAGGCAGTCATCTTAACATGGTATATTTATGTAATGTCTCTGATTGGAAAGTCAAATCAAGTATGCTCTCTGGAGACAAACACATTGCAGCAAGTGTCATTGAAAAGTTAAAAATGTGTTTTAAGAAAGCTGATTAGTTCTGAGAAGTGACTGCTTTTTGTCTTGCCTCTCAACAGATATATCCATGTGATAAAAAAATAGTGGTACAATGAAATTGCATATTTGCTTAGCGACATGATACATACTTGCAATGAGCACGGTGCCTGTGTTTACTATAAAAAGCAACAGCCCATGCTTGGTTAGGTTAGGCCAACTACAACATGCAGGCATGGGTGATTGGCGCTTTTTTTATTTCTGTGTCGTGAGGTTTATTGACGTGCGTATAGGTGCAGTGGCACGCAGTATGGCTAGTACAAAAAAGGGGGGGGGGGGCAGATATATGTAGCTCACTGTACACGACACAGGGCAAAGGAAATCCGTGTTCAGTAACTATGTTAAATGCCATGTACGTAAATTTTACAACGCTACTCGTTCGAAGCGCGCACAGGTGCATATTGAAGAAAAGTTTCCAGGGTAGATAATTTAGTTCGTAATTTACACTAATTTTGCTCTAACCACGAGACATAATAACTTGAATATACTGCACGGAAAAACCTAGAGCGAATTAAATTGTGTGTCAGCTTCGTGTGTATACATATAGTCTTTCCTATGCATTAGGTTTTTTGCGTAATGCATTAGCAGTTGACAGCCTATCTTATGATGTGTACTCTGTTTACATTACAGTTGTTTATTAGTTTACTCGTTTGTTTTGCGACTGATGAAATGCCGGCATATATATATTTTCCACATTTGACGTAACCCTGTATGTTTTGCAGGGACAACCCAGGACGTGCATTTCTCAGCACCCAGTCAACTGCCAAAAGTGACTCAAACACAGGCCACCAGTAAGTGGACAACAGTTGCAATTTCACATTATGCAGTTGGCGGCTGCCTTGTACGGAGGCTTTTTTTTTTTAATGAGATGGTGATGTCGTTCTAATGTACATTTTGACCACAAAGGTGCGATCATGTCTCACAGAGGCATATATGGTTGCTATTCTCTGCGAGGGACGTGTTCTCGTGTTCGTGAAGCATTTGTGTTTGGCAGTATTGTCGCCCAATGAGTTGGATATAAACACTAACTCGCCACTGCCGGCAAGTAGTTGCGAGAAACGCATTATGACGCTGTAAAGTTATTTCATTAATTCGAAGGAAAGTTTCGCAGCAGGAAAAAAGGTTGCTATTCCAGGTAAACATGTCTTTTTCTCACAGGTTATTTAGCCAAACTGTGGATGCATGAAATTTGTGACTTATGAATAGATTTTAATTTATTCTTTAGTAATGCTTCTAAAAGAGACTAGAAATAGCATGTGACTACCTCTGCAATCAGCAGACCATACATTTACAGTCATAAGTGGCAGTTCCATGCAGTCTGGCACTTTATATAACCTTTCCTTTCAGCAACATTGGAACTGGTGGCTGCGTTTTCAGAAGGAGAAGTGCACTTGACACTGTATATGAATGTGTGAATTCGGTTTTCTTTGTATGTGTCGGCTCACTGACAAACAGTGCAAAAATCTGTTGTACCATGAGCCTGACGACGCCTTCTGGTGCTAGAAATGCAGCACTTCGTATTTTATAGTACTGCATGACATTTAAATCAAAGCTACCACATAAAATGATCAAGAAAACTAACCGCTGTTATAGCTGTTTTCCTCAAAGAACGCTTGTCCTTTATGGGCTGTGTTAATCTGAGCTCTCCACCGATGTTTCAGTAGTATTATCCCTTAGTGAGTGAGAGATTGGGGGCAATTAATCGTGTTAGTGTAAGTGGTGTCCTAATTATGTGCATTTGTTCCAACAAAGTTGTCTAGATTACTTTATTGTGTAGTGTAAAGCTTATGAAACCATCAGCAACTACTGAGTTGCTAACGCGCATATGGATTTGGCACTATACAGGTGGAACTCGGCTGTACCACTGCAGTGCTGCGGAAATTGCCTTCACCAGCGGCTTTGCAACAGCTGTTTCACAGCATGTCGGTATGTGTTAATTTATAATTATGTTGGGATGGGCTAGTATTATGGACCACTGCTACTCTGTATTGTGACAGATCCATATGATAAGGGATGTAATGGGCACAGCGAAAACCTTTGAATTTTTTACTATGGTACATAAACAGGCTCTCCTTTTCGTCACTGGAGCAGGAGAGAAGGGCATGCAGGCACTCCTGAATGTACATATATTTCAAAACATGAGAGAGACATACACACACATACACACACACACAATTAAACTAAAGGCAGGGACGTTCCATCTTTCATCTTGAATTTAATTGTGCAGCGCAAAAATACAACACAGACCACAGAGAAGCACACATGTTAACAGGTTTGATACACACGTTAGTTCAACAGATTTGATACTTCAAGTGTGCTATTTTACTCAAGGGGGAAGGGAAAGGGGAGAAAATCTGAAAAAAAGTGGAGTGGAAAAAAAGGAATCGTGCCAAAAAGCATGAGAAGCATCGCGCAGCCAGGATCACCAGCAGGACATCTAAAAAGCACTCTGATAAAATTACATACAGGACAACCTTACGTATAGTTTGTTTCAATCAACTCAGATCACATGCAGCCATTACTGCAATCAAGTTGTTTCCTTATGTCATATGAGGGAATGATGTGGGCCCAAAAAACTGTTTAGAGCTGAAGGATTATGTTCCATTCTAGCCTCATTGCCTGCTTTTTTATCATATTGTTATCAGCTGCTTATGTTAGCGACAAAAAGTAAGAGTACGAACTGTTTCCCGATTCGCCATTCCACACAACATGTATTTGTGACTATATGTACATGCAGATGATCCATAGTTGAAAAATATTCAGTACAGTAGAATCTCATTACAAGATGCACTTGGTTGTAAGAGACATCTGAAAATGGTTTGGTTGGTTTTCCGATGTTTGCCACGTTAACAATACTGTATACAAGAGACACCTTTGTTACTAAGGGTGACTTTTTAAGTATTCACTACTTCGAAGGGACACAACCCAGACACATTCACTTTGTGCACCTTGTGTGCTCCGAAGGGCGTAAAGATCACGCAATCCTTACACAAGTCAATCGCGCATGTCTCTTTTAGCATGAACCAGAAAAGGAGGGTAACGAGGACAGTGCAGGGCAGAAAGTGTCGGCAGTTGAAGCTGACGAGCGTCTAAGAGCACCTCAAAGGTACAGCGAGCAACAAGGCTTGCAAAGTGAAGTGTTTAAATTCCAGAAGTTGGGAAGGAAGCTAACACAATCTACAGTCACTAAAAAGCTGTGAATGTCTTCTATAAAGGGCCCCTAAACCACCGAGGTTGAAATTTAGTTGCGGTGTTGCAGTTCTACACAATAAGGCAATGAACAGGTAGCCACGAGAATTTTTCGAAACGGTGCAGTAATAGTGGAGCTACGTGTGTTTGATTATCGAAAAGTAGTCCCCACTCATTTTACTCTTTCATCTGGTACACGCCATATGGACAGTATCGTCTTTTCCTTGCCTAGTACACCTCCAAATGTTACGGGACAGGCCAACACCAACGAGCTCTGTTGCTGCCGCACTGGCCCGTCGTCCTGCGAGGGGTGGCGCTAATACAACGGAACTGTATGGTGACTCGTGTTGAAGAGCCTCATAGGGAGACCCTTCTGTTGGCGTTTCTGTTCTTTGCCCCCATTGGCTGCCCACAATGGCATCGCGCGCAACGCGACGAGGAAGAAGGAGTGTGTGTATTTGCTTGCAGGCCTTGCCGGCAGTCGTACACTTTCGTTCGACCAATCGACAGCACCGGAAACTGGTGACATCATCAGAGACAGCCTGGTGACGTCAGGACAAACTGGGGGGTGCAGGATAGGTCCAGAGAGGCGCACGGGGTCATTTTCTTCATATTGTGGTGCTCCGGCAGTGCTACGCACTCTGGCATTTGGCTTCGTCGATCGTGACGGCATTCTGATTTTGATACGCGTGTTTACTTGAAATGTTCAAAAAATGTCGAGAAGTGGTTTAGGGGCCCTTTAAGCCACCCTGAGCATTTATTCCTTCAGATATATCAAAACATACTTTAGTGATGATGCATAATAAAGTGATCTAGTCGGGCTCCTCAGTGTCTCAAAATTTTTGGTTTCGAGAGACATGTTTCCCGTGCCTCTTGAATATCTTCTGATGAGGCTTTACTGTAATATACACAAACAATTGTGTAACTCCTCCTGCAAGTATTATTCATTAAGCCCGGTCACTTATGTGCAAAGCTTGTGGTTAAGTCTTGATGTCCGTACTTTTTAGAGCTATATTTATTAATTCATGCTGTTCTTATTGGTTCTTCGATGCAGGAGACAATGCCCATGAAATTATTGGCCCTGATCATGAGAGCCCTCAAGGGGCAAACAACATCTCTGTTGCAGAAGTGAGCCCGATACCACTTGGAAGTTACCATGACAGATGACACGGCAGCCATAGATACAGAGACTGCCATGTCTACTGCAGCTGCAACAGTGTACGAGGCAAGCAGCAGCGCGTCAGCATCAGCAGCAGTGTCAGAAGGAACCACACCAGGCCTGGTAGAGCAACATGTGTGCTATCACTGACTTTTTTTGTAGTGGATACAACTCATTTGCTCAACATACAAAAGCTTTTCACCACGACAGTGAGCCAGTGTTATTGTGCAGCAAGTGCAAGACTAAGTTAGGTGTTATAACACAGTACAAGCATCACTTTAATATATGCAAATGCAAACATATTACAGTTGTTGCCTCCCCAGCCAGCCCACATAGTGACAACAATGTTGAACACATGGTGGGACACACCTCTCCCCCATTACAATATAGTAGAGACTGTCAGTGTTGTTGCTAGATTGACTGGTCTTTGTAGGCAACTAGAAGGACAACACAGGTGTCATAAGATCGTTGTTGATGTTGTTGTTGAAGAGGTAAAAAAGAAGTTTGATGCAGCTGAAGTGCCAACTGATATTGAGCAAATCAGAAGCAACCACCTGAGAAAGCAACACTATCGAAATTTGGGTATCTATGTGCCGCCAACTCTGGTAAGATTGGCATAGGACAGAAGTGTGATGAAAATCACACAGACACTGCTGTTGCATCACTGGCCACAGTGAGCAGCGACTTGTAGGGCAAGAGAGTCAACTGAAACTAACATTATGATATAGTGTCATGCTCCCATGTGACCACTTTTCAAGTTATTTTGCAAGATACAGCTCAACCTCCAGAAACGAGACTGCAACTTGTCTGTAAAAAAGCTTTCACAAAAAATTATTCATAACACTATTAACATAGCAGTATCTTTTTTTTTTTGTGTCGGTTCGAGGTTCCCGGCTGTCCATTAATGCAAAAATTGAGGAAAAAAAGAACATGTGTCGTACTTACACCTTTTTAACAAGTACGAGGGGGACAGAACTTTTCTAGTCATGCATCTTCATCATACTATCAAGTTTTTAAATGCCTTTTATAATTATTATTACCAGTTATATCTGAGTGCATTTTTTGCATGTAGCAGGTGTAAAATCAGGTCAGTTGGATCACATGCCTTATCTGCAAGCGAGCCCTATATTCAAGAAATTTGAATTAAAATAGTTACGTTAGAGACGCAGTCTTTCAGCACTTTATTGCCTGTGGTTTAAGCATTGCTCAATACTTTTGTGGGTGGCGATTTCAACCGGCACAGCACTGCGCTTTGCCACAGTCACATTTGTCTTCAAAGCGGTGTTTACCATTTGTGTTGATCTGTTTGTGTATACATAGAGCAAGTTTTTAATTTATATTTTTCTGCATTCTTGTGCTTGCACCAAGCTTGTATAAGGCAGTTACAAAATGTGGGTCACTATAACGAACTGTTCTGTTGAGCTTACACTTGCAAATAATCGTGTTCAGATGGCCGCACTTCTATGCGGGTGCACCGCTAGCTTTGTGTATGTTCTCATGTTTGTATAAAGCTTATATGAGCTAGTTAGAAAATGTATGTCACTAAGCATTGTGATATTCTTTAAAGAACTGCTTGGTTGGTTTTACACTTGTGAATTAGTATTGAGGCGGTGGTATTCCCATGTATGCCCACTGCTAGCTTTCTGTGTCCTCACGTGTTTGTATTAAGTTTCTACAAGGGAGTTACAGCATGTACGTCACTAAGCGCTGTGATATTTTTTAAAGAACTGCTTTGTTGGTTTTACGCCTGTGAGTAATAGTACTCGGGTGGCACTAGTCATGTGTAGGTACACAGGGACCATTTGTATACATTATGCTCATGTAAAGCAGTTACAAAGTGTATGTCACTAATTACTGTGATATTTGTTGAATTGCTGTGATGGTTTTACACATGTGAATAATAGTGGTCAGGACACAGTACTTGCGGTGTATAGTTGAATTTATACACTGCCAAGACATGGGCTGTATACGTACCAAAGAAATGTATGTCATTATATTGTTGTGATTATTACTGTTTGGATTTTATTAAACTGTAATAAAATTGTTTCTTGTATCTATTGAGGTATGGCAATTTGTCATGCAACCAAACTGAGGACCTGAACTTGTGCATACAAATAAACAGCTAATTTAAGAGTATACTGCTCATATTCTGCTAAACCAGTTTAACAAATCTTGTACTACAATGCTGGAAAAATGACAGAGCTGACTCGGATGTACAGAAAAAGTTCTGCACTGGCTGAAGGACTGCCCCACACTGGAGTTCGTAATGTTGCGTTTATTGGAGTAGAACAGAAAGTGCACTTCTATTAAAAATGCGACAGTCGGTGCAGAAACATAAGGCAGACGAGCGGATGTGGCACATTTTTTTCAGGGCCCTCCATGCCTACTACTGCATTTCTAGTCTTCCTGTGCTCTGCGTATAAGCCCCTGTTCAGCCAAGGTTTTTACTCCATGACAGTTGTTCTACTGGGTTCGTGGCAATATTGAAGAAAAAAATTCGATGGTTTTCAAGGACTTTCGAGGCCCCGACACAGTAACTTTAAGGACCTCGTGCAATGTGTGTAGTAGTTTGGACAGGCAATAACTTGTTCAAGAACACCGTTAACTTTAATGCAAACAAAAGAAAACAAAACAAATCGCATTTCAGTGATTTCAAACATTTGAAAGACTGCTAATTTGCCTTTCACCGCCCACCACTAAACGCACACAAGGAAGCATTTCAAGAAAGCGCTCCAAGTTTTTCTGCAATAGCACAATTAACTACTTGGACCTGCAACATTTGCAGTTTTTGAATACTGTTTGGTTTGACAGTGTATGTGATGTCATCTGTTGTCTCAGCTTTTTTCACCATCAAATAAGCAATAGTCATTTCTAATTTCTTTTTATTGTGTCTGTCGCTCTCAATATACTCTTCACGGCTTCTCTTCGAATGCCTCAACTGTTGAGCTTCCTGCTTCTGCTCCTCCAAGCACATTTGTCGCCGGTTCCATGTGCATAAAACTGGTATCTGCAGCGCCTTTGTAATTTCAACTTTAAGGATGTCGCTTTCCTTCTATTACCTCTAGAGACAATTTTCTGTGACATGCGAAAGAGTGTCACAGAAGGGAAAAAAAAGCGCTTGGCAATGTCTGCTAAGTCTAGTCAAGTGTAAAAGTTTAAGGACTTTCCAGTACTTCTAAAAATTCAAGGGTTTTCAATGCCTTGAAAATGGCATTTTAGAAATAAAGGATTTTCAAGGATCGCTACAAACCCTGGATTCTAGCACCTAAATAATTTTACAAGCTTATTTTGGCATGGAGTTAGGAAATTCATGCTTTCTAGCTAACGCTGCACTATCTCTGTACAGTTAAGCCACGAGAGCGCAACTATTTTGGAGTAAAGAAAAATACTGAAAGCTTTTAATACCACTCTTCTTTTTTTCTATGGAGCTTCGTATTGCCTAGTTAAGTTTACGAATGTGCCTGGTTTTGGCGGGCGTTTCTTCGACATTTTCTGGAAGAAGCAGATGTCTAGCCCCCGTATTCAGAAATGTATCTTAATACAAAGCTCATGCTTGACTTGATATAAACGACGCCTGGTGCGAACGTCCCCCAAGACGCTCACTGCCTTTCTTTTGGTGCGTTCACGACTTGCGTCGTTTAGATCAAGTCAAGCATGGGCTTCAAGTTATGATGCATTTCTGCATATGGGGGTAAGCGTGCACAATTCCGGGCAACACGCTGTGCCATTGACACTGAGAGAAAACGGGGAAAACAGAGTTAACCACTTATGCTCCTAAACTTTCGCGTACCTGTGGTGTGCGTGTATCGTGGAAGAAGAAACAGCGCAAACACAAGGACGAAAAAAAGCATCAACCACACCAGCGCTTCGTGGTGTGGCATGTTTTTGCGTCGTCCTTGTGTTGCGCTGTTTCTTCTAAAATGCTCAACCAGCTAGCCGGCAAGTCCATCCTGTGCATATATAAATTGAACACACGCATGAGTGTAGATGGTCTTCGAAGCTTTTAGAACGAGCACTGCCACAGGATACGAGCAGTGCACGCGTAACAAGTGGACACATTAGTCATTTAAACATGCGTGCCAATGCATTTGACGCGGCTATCGGCATAAGCAGTCTCCAAATGCTGGAATGCACGCGCTTCAAAACGCTAACGATCCGCTGCTAATGCTGGACAACAGCTCACAGCGGACTGAACCAAACTCTAAACTAATGCACTTGAAAAGAACGCCTACACGGCAGCGTGAGGCACGTCGAAATGCCTGGTACTGGCGTCGCAGTTGCTCACCAGTATACGCGCGAATTAAATTCACATACGTGGATGGTTGGCGCAATACTTTGTATCCGCGTATTTTGGAGAACATGGACTGGAGAAGCACTCGATCATGAGCTGAACGGCACATTTGTTATTTTCCTGCGGTGACGACAAGCCGTGAATAGTTCTCACGTTGTCGTCTACGTTGTCTTCCTTCGTTAGTCGTAGCAAGGAATGGAAATGATGCAAACGCACACGTATTCCAGTACACAACAGCACAGCACACTGCAGAGAAACCCCACCCACCACAGCCGATTCATCAAATACGTTTGGTATATATATAACCTCTAAAAGAACACGACTGGGCGTGGCGGCGCTGTGGTGTAATGATTATGATGTGTGTTTTGAATTGTACAAATGCGAGTGTACGCGGGTTCGAATTCACGTGATGTATAGAGCATTGTGATTCTTGTTAAGTATGTGATTTCCTTGACAATTGTATTCTAATTAGATTGTGTGACTCCTGATTGTGAAATTTGCAGATTAAGTGTTAATTCGCTTTTTTTTTCTCCTCAGTGGCGTTCGTGACGCATACGCATAGGCCACTTCAGAGCAGTCACGCCTCACGGTAGGCAGCAAATAGCCAGGAAAAAATGACTTTAAAATCCTGCATAACTTTGCTCACGCCTATTCTGAAGACCGCTTGGAATCGGGCCAGTGTCTCTGAGGAGCCGCCTAGGGAACAGTATATCAGCGGCCCTAATTTGATCTGATTTCCTGCCTGCATGCGTGACCAGGACTTGGCTTAGAGGGTATTGGGAAGAGTACTAGCACTCTGTTCTGAAGGAGTACAAGCACTCTGTTTGGGGGAGTAGAAGTACTCGGTCTGGCGGTGTACCATTAACCCTGCGGGGAGAGTATCAGCACTCTGCGGAAGAGTACTAGCAATTCCTTGCGGTGGAGTAACAAAACTCTGTCAGGAGGAGTTGACCTACTCTCTCTCAAAGAGGGTCGATCTACTCTCGAAAAGAGAGTGAAATATGGGACAAGCAGCTACTCCCTCAAAGAGAGTGCCCGGCACTCCCTTAGTTTTTAGAGTGCATTCTACAGGTCAGTGGCCCCATAATTTGGAATTTTAGGGCAAATTACAACCGTTCGTTTATCTTGCCCTCGTACTGCAAGTAGACATAGCTTGTTATTCATTTTAGCAATATCGCACTGTATATAGTAAGTTCCTCTTCTGTGAGATTTACCGTAACGTCGTTATCCTTGACAAATGAAAACAAAACTTCATTTTAGTAACGTTGGGTGCTGAGTGCGTCCACGTATGAAAGAAGCTAAAAAAAGAAGACCTAGTTGGGAGCATGTGTGGTAAGATCAAACTTCGTTCTCTCATCGACAAGTTTCCATTGGAGTTGATTATTTCAACAAACGCTTCCTCGGTTTCTTTTTGTGAGACACAATATTTATCTTAACACACGCCTGGCCATTTTGCTTTTTTTCCCCTTCTATTTACCTAGTACATTTAGCTTATATAGCATGTTACCTTTGGACACCGTTTCTCTATTCTAGGCCCACTCCCCCAGCGGGCATGTGACAGCGGCTCGGATGCATCACCATTGTCATCGCTGCAGACCCAAGCTGAGCGAGGTCCGAAGCCTTTGTGTGCGCCATGTCGGCGAGTGGCAGTTCTAGCACGATGGAGCACGCCTGCACGGATGCCACGTAAGTGCGAGCACGTTAAAGGCACCATCGGAACACAATCGCACCCATTCGGGCGTATTCGAGACTGCGCAAGATGAGCACTTGCAATAGATTGCTGTCGGAAAGGCCTAGCGCGACCTGCACACCACCCGATAATGGCGTATCGGTAGACAATACATATTACGAGGAATCCGGGCCGCATTTACAAAGATTTAGTTCGTGAGTGCTGCTTGTCATTGGCCGGCCGCTTTCGGTAATATGCCGAATGAAAAGTTTGGCTGAAATCTGAATTCTAGCGGTAAGGATGGTCTTTGTGGATACGCAGCCCGGTGTGAGCCGTCCTGGTTTGTCGTTGTGTTGGTCATTGAAGAGTCCGCTAAATGCTGCCTGTTCTCTAAGGTTCCTTTATGCACAAACCTAACAGACGGTGCCTTCTTCAAGACCGGGCTTTCAATCTTACACAAAACTTATTTTTGCCTCGAATGGGATTAACGAGAACTGTGAAGCTACTCTTCTTCGAACACTGCCATTGTCGTGCACTCTTCTGAACGTCTGATCAGCGTTCTATAAGCAAGGTGCTTAAGGTATCAAGTGAGATCGGTATCGCGTAATATTTTTTTTTTTCGCTGGTCATGCGATGTCTTTATATAAAGGCGAAAACTTGTCATGTTAACCCGCATCATTTTGCATGTTAGCTGAGAAAGTTACTGGACTCCAATGAAAGCATGCATTTGCGAAATAATTTTGTTCCATGGCATACGTGTTGACTTCTTTAACTTCAACATGTACTATTGGTGGGAACAAGCGCACAGCCAACACCGACCACCTCGACTGGTGCGTGCGCCAACCGAGGTGGTCGGTATTGTTGGATCCCACAATGCACGTATACCAGCTTGCCCATCTAACCATCTTTAATTAGATAGAGCCACCTCTGATATAGGCTGATGCGTGCGTGGCCTCCAAGATAACTAGTGTGCGCCGCTGCAACCTCGGAGGCCACTATACGTGTACTTGGGTGAACAAACCAGATGATTCGCTTGCGTCGAGGTGACTCAGGGCTTATAGAATTGTGCTGCTAAGTTCGAGGTCCCGGGTTCGATTTCAAGCTACAGCGACCACATTCGTTGGGGGCTCAATGCGAAAATGCTGTTGCATGGTGGCGTTTTTTGCCGCGCATTAAATGAGCACCAGTTAGTGATAAAAAAAATCCGGAGCCGTCTACTAAGCGTCCCTCACAGCCATCTGTTCAGCACCAGTGCCTTAATTACAACACCTTAGCCCTTTCGGCCCTGGTGTCCTCAAATGAGGACAAGACATTAAAGCCGTGGGTTGCACGATAAACAGCAAAACGAAACAAAAACAGAAACCCATATAACTCAGCAGGCATCTCCATCGCCATGGACATCACTTCTCGTGTGCTCGTGTTTGCCAGAGAACCGGCAAGAAACAACAAAGATGAAAGACGACAACGTCGAAGCTGGACCAAGTAAGTGCGTTTTCTTTTTTTTTTTTTTTTTACTTGTGAGGCGCTGTTACTGGCTAGTTGAGAATTTAGGAGAATGTTTTTACCTCCCTATAGAATATATAATTATTTAAAACATCCCGCACGTATTCGTAGTTGAGTCACCGCATGCGTAATAATGTGTGTACTCATTTGAGTACACGAGGGCTGAGTGGGTGCCGCATCTCGCATGTTGGGCTAGGGTGGCGCCTTGAAGTAAAGCGACTTCTGTTTATTTTTCAGGCGCCGGAATGAAACCTCACTACTTCTACTCAGCGACTAGGGCCTGCAGGTCTGGATTTGCGCCGCTCGAAGACGCAGATGAAATGTTCGCCCAACTTCAGACGTTGGGGAGAATGAAGAATATGACGAAGATGACGACTTAATTCCTGAAGAAACAGGAAGCGATGACTGCGTCCTCGATTCGTCGGAAACTTCTGGATAATTAGATGAAGAGCAACCGTGTAATGAAATGTCATGGTCCAGAAGAGCCTTTGACAAACCATCTGCTGATTTTAGTGGAGTTTATGACGAAAATGAGCATTGTCTTGACAAGCTGCCAATTCGGTACGAATATTTCTCGCGCTACGTGCCAAAGAACGTGTTTGTTGAGCTGGCTAACAAAACAAACTTGCATTTTGTGTTCAAAGAAGGAAAACCGGTCCAAACGAATGAAGAAGAAATAAGGAAACTTATTTCTCTACACTTGCTAATGGGAGTCGGTAAATACCCCCGTCTGCGCTTATACTGGAAGCCATCACTGAAAATGGCATATTGCCAGTAGCTCAAGTACTGGGAAATAGAAATACCAAACGAAACAACGGAAAATTGACGTCAGCAAGGAAGAAGTGCCAGCAGCTCATCTGGCTCCACGCGCACACATCGCGTGAACTCAGCAGCTGTTTGTCTTCATTGACGGGTCGGCTTCTTTGGCTTCTAAAACATCCCAGAATATGCAGGCGACACTGCAGCCTCAACATTAGCAACATTTACTGCATCGAAGTATATTTGTAACATGGAAAATAAACTGTTACAAAAGATCCACTTTTGTCGCTTCTACACCCACTGGGCCCTCATGGCATCATTTGAGGACATGATCCCAGACATTACATGAGACTCAACACAAACATTTTTTTCATAAATTTCGGTTTCTTATGCGGCAAAGAACCGAAATAACATGGTAGAAAAAATATCAGTGTGATAAAAAAATTTCAAGGCCGAAAGGTTAATAAGAGGAGTTCTGGGATGCGACAGGAGCAGACGTTTTTCTGGCCGCTGCTACTTTGCGTGAAACCCTACGAAGAACTAGCATGAGGCTCACGGTTGTAAAAGACAGTTTTCCGCCAATGGGCGCTCAAACAACAGCCTTTCTGTTGGATTCATTTAGAGATTAGATTCCTTGGGTGTCACGTGCCAAAACCACAGTATGATTATTAAGCATACCGTAGACGGGGGCTCCGGATAAATTTCGTTCGCCTGGGGTTCTTGCACCGAATGCACGGTACGTGGGCGTTATTGCATTTCGCCCCCATGTAAATGCTGCCGCCATAACAAGTTGCGCTGCTGAGCCCCAGGGCTTAGCAGCGCAACTCCATAGCCGTTAAGCCACCACGGCGGGTCTGTTGCCTTTATTTGGCTGCACTAATAATGGGTCTCTTCAATTTCCCACTTCCGGCTAATTGCGGGCTGCCATAGCTAGCAAGAGCGCCTTCCTTTTTAACCCGCCGTGGTTGCTCAGTGGCTATGGTGTTGGGCTGCTGAGCACGGGATCGCGGGAACGAATCCCGGCCGCGGCGGCAGCATTTCGATGGGGGCGAAATGCGAAAACACCCGTGTATTTAGATTTAGGTGCACGTTAAAGAACCCCACCCCAGGTGGTCGAAATTTCCGGAGTCCGTCACTACGGCTTGCCTCATAATCAGGAAGTGGTTTTGGCACGTTAAAACCCATAATTTAATTTTTCCTTTTTTAAACTTGCTTGGGTTCTTTCACCCACCCGAAGCAAGTTTTTCGCGACCACCGCGCGAGGCACTTGCGCCGCGCGTTCGTTTTCCTTGTGCTGTGGGTTTCTGGCTACCCGCGGGCTGCCAGAAGCTGCCAGGATAATTTTGGTATGACTGCTCTCTGGAAGTTCACTGGCTAGGAGACGACCAAAAGAGACGGTGAACGCTCGCCGCCGTCATTGGGGGGACCTAACGGATGGCAACGCGGACGCTTGAGGACTCTTACCTCTCTCAGCCACCTGACTACGGTCACCTTGGAATGGCATTAGTTCTAGCATTATTTTCCAAGGTTGGAACGCACCATTCCGCCTTGCGAGGTGGTGCGATACGAGCAGCGGCGAACAATTTGAAGCTTTCTTTTGTGCGTATGTGTGTCCTGTGAAGGCTTCATTCCGGCCGTGAACACAGCGCCGGACTCTCATGTGTGCATGCTATTTGCACCGTGTTCCGGACGAGTTGCAGTACGCTCATTTCCTCCAATCGCGGCGCCTTTTCGATTCATCTTTCTCTGGTGTTATCCCTTTGCAAATCTCTTGCGTATATGCGGTGATATCTCCTTTTACTTAGATACCAGTTCAACAATATCAACACAGGCCCATTTCGGGCATCGCCGTCACCGTCGCCATGAGGTTCCGTACAAAATCCAAGGGCAATAAAATTCTCGCCGTGTGCTGTATGCTGTATGTGCGAGTGAAAGCGTGCGAGGGTGAGCCGGAGATGGCGGCTCAATCTCGCGCACGCAAAGGAAGAAAGCGGGGAGGAAGCGCGCCGTCTTCCGTCGCCCACAATGCTCCGCGGGCGAGGGTAGGGAGGGGGTGACGCTCTACTCCCGGCGGCCCGGCTGGCCGCGCCTGTCATTCCAGCCCGCGGTATCGTGAAAGCCATCTGCTACCGGGACAGAGTCCGGCCGCGCGCTTTGTGTTTTCGCGCCGTGCTTCCTCACTCCAGCGTTTTGACAGCGAGTTTCAGGGGCCATCAAGTGAGATGCGTGCATGTTTGCTTGCGCACGCGTCACACCATGCTTGTTAGTTTAGTATGCCTATGTTTACAAGTTTATACGGCTGCTAAAACTAATATCTTTACTTCGCATAGTTACTTGGTATATGTCCATCAAATTTGATATCGCAATCAAATCTTCGCCTTTCAGGCGAAACTGCGACCTTTTTCTCCAGCTAGCGATGGCGTCGCATCTATAGCCTGTGTTCTCTCCGCCTCTCTGTCGTATGCTTGGGTGGCAGCTCGAAACCGACGTGTTCTAACAATAAGAAATTGATGTTAAAGGAATGCACTAGTTGAATAATGGACACACGTACATAAGCTTATTGATCTCATGACTGACCAATACTATTTTTTGTGTGAAACTTTCCACTGGTCACAGGCGGCGCGCATTTTCATTCGCCAACCGCAGCCCCTGCTTCTTAAGCACAGGGGCAGAAGAGAAGCACCATCCGCGGAAATAGACTTTTTCAAATCGAAGTCCATGCAAGTATGTCGACATGAAATCTTATGCGTATAAGATGTACCCGATATCCTGCTTATTCGTGTCTTGTCAAATGACGACAAAACGCCAATGCATCAATGTCGCCGGTGGCCGACGTTATCGCTGCGAGTAGGCATCCCCGAGCGATCGCTTTCACGGATACGATCACTTACGCGCAATTTCGCGCCTTGGCATCGGACGTCTTGTGAGCCCATTGTTGCACCGTGCAAAGTGAGGTGCCCAGTGCGCGTCCTATGCCGAGTCACGCGAAATCTCGCAGACGTGATCGTGTTCCCCAATGCAACGATGCATTTTCAAGCCAGTAACGCATAATTGGGCCGTCTACGCCGAGCGCGCCTGAACCGCTGCCATTTCGGTCGCATGTTTGCGTTTATCCCGCGGCCACTTGTCCCGGTGCTCGATTTTACAAACTTCGGGTAGCTTCGGGTTGTCTTGGGATCCCAGCCCACGTGACTTCCTATCAGGACCGGAACTAGCTCGCTGCCTTCTAACTGCAAGTGGGCTGCCAGAACTCCGAAAATCGAAGAGGCCCGATCTTTCCCGAGTCATCTTGCTTCCCGAATTGTATAATCTATAGCAGTGCATACTTTTACTGAGTGCAATTTTCTGAGTGAAAGATCCTGACATACCTACACGTTATTATATAACAATTGGAATGTCCGAACGCGGCTTCTCTTTTTTTTTATCTGGCTCTTTTTGCTTTCCCGACGTGAGCCACCTTTGGAGCGCAGAAAGTACGTCGCGAAATCGTTCGAATTGGCTGGAACAAGCTGTTGTATGCCACTGCGCACAAATTCCTGTAAAAGAACCATGCGGTTCTTTTCTTTTTTTGCATAACTGCAGGTCGTCTCCACTTATTTATTGATCGATTTTGCGTTATGCCTTACGCTGCATGTTTGAATTCTGGCTTAGTATGTTCCGTTTCGTTATCATCGAAGCGTCCACAAATGTCACGATAAAACATGGCTTGGTAGACTAATCCGTTTAGTATTGTTGCGGCTGCAGTACAGGGAAGATAGACACAAATATGGCTGCTGTGACTATGGACAGTGTTTTTACATTTGTGTGTCCCTTTCTGTCCTGCAATGTAGGCCAGAAAAAGCCACGACAAAACCGGGTTTCCTGTTATGAAATGTTAAGCAGAAGATTTAAAAACATTTAGCGTTTAGGATGTGACAAATATAACAACTTAAGCGATAACAATGCATACCATAAGTCTAACAACCGTGTTTTCTTCAAGTATACTCATAGTTTCTGAATAGCACAACGACTGGACTGCCAAACCAAATGAGCCTGATGGACCAAATGCAGCCTCTTCTATAGAGTCGGAGTCGATAGATGCCGAGCCATCGATCCTGTGTCGGAACGACAAGTTAACTTACTGAAAGTGTAAGACTGTCACTCATCCGACAGTAACGTGAGTCTGCACAGGAAACACATACGGGTTGGTCGAAGAGTAAGCTTAGCACTTTTTTAAAAAATATTGGCGTGGTCGGGGGATTGAACTCGGGACCAATACCGTTCCGGGTTGGTTGCTCTACAGTCTGTGCTAATCAGGAAGCTAGAAGATAGCAGGGTCAGGGTGAATAAATTGAAAACTAGAAGCGCATGAACCCTCGTCATGGCAAGTCACTTCGGCAGAGATCAGCAAGGTGGAGAAACTTTCAGAAAAGGGAAAAAATGTCCACCTGACAGTCAACTGTCAGACAAGTTTGCTGTTGGGCTATTTCGCACTTAAATTAGTGAAGTGGCTGATCAATGCATATATTCTTAAGAAAGTTTGTCCTGGCTTGCTAACGACCACAGATACATAAAAGGACCAAGTAGACAGCAAGACGACTGTGAAGCGCCTTGTAAACGTATCTTCTCTGCCATTCATGTTTTTTTTTTTCCTTAGTTGCCGTTTCCAGTAAACTGAGGCAAATAGAGTGCCGACTTGTTAATTTTGAAACAGGACCCAGACGGTTCAGGCGCCCTTTGCAGCCTGGAAACAACAGCAAGAGCGACACCTGGGAGTGCAGCGTTTAGGTGCGAGAGAAGGGAGAGCACGTGCAGCGAACCCCAACGGCCCCCTTGGCACTCCTTACCAGCTGTTCCATCCATGCAGCGGGTAAGCGTGCTATTTTCGTTTGCGAAGCAGTGCATACAATTTTTAGAATTCATTGAATTGCCGCTACGAGTGATTTGCATGCGGTATTAGGAAATTACGGCATTTACCGTCCCGGAACTGCACGATGGGTTTTTAGGGATGCAACGGTGAAAGGCTCGGTGCACAACCCTTCCTGCATTGCGGTTTAACCGGAATGCGGGCGCTGCGGCCGGTACAAACGTGCGACACGTGCTCTGTGGCAGAACGCCCTGAGCCGTCCACACGTAACATCGCGTAAAGGCGCCGCTGAATGTTTTCTGAAGTTCCCTCTACGTTGTGTTATAAAATGATGGTGCATTTTTTCTATCTTTTTTTTAACGCTCGCGACATTTCGCGCTTCTGCCATCCGTTCGAAAAGCCCGAGTTCGCGAGATCGTATCCCGGCCGCGGCGGTAGCGTTTCGATGGCGGCAAATGCAAAGAAGTCCTTGTGCCGCCCAATCGTGTGCACGTTGAACATACCCAGATGGCCGAAATTGTTCCGGAGCCACCCCACTACACGGCGTGCCTCATAATTCGATCGTGGTTTTGGGACGTAGAGTGCCAGAATTTTTTTTTAATTCCTTTCCCCACTATTTCAGTATTTAGCACCATGCCTCATCTTGAAACAGCTCGCACTTTTGCAACCATACGTCCACAATTGCGGGACTTGTAACCATGTGATACACAAGTTTCAGAAGACGGCACACATCGTACCGTTGCGTAATGACAAGCCCGCGACATCTAGGACGGTGTTTTATGAGCTTTGCGCCTTGACTAACAAAAATTGTTTCGAAAGAGTTGCGCCCTCGGCATTTTCTTTAAACTGAGGGACCGGGAGACCGAAGCAATCCGGCACCGTTACCTGTGGGTTACTTAACCATGACGAAGGTCAGGTGCACGCAGTACAAGCTTCGCTTACCCCCATTTTCCGTGTAAGGCAAAAGTTGGTGTTCTTTTTTTTTTTTTTTTTTTGACAAGCGCGTTTACCAGAGGCGCCATCCACGCGCTTTCGGCGTGGCTGTAAAACGACTACACTACGCTCGGTCTCGTATAGCGGAACGTAGGCAGCCTACGTTCCGCTGCCGGTGTGAGCGCTATGCTCACGCGGACGGTCATACCCACTGGATAGCCGTGTTGAAATTCTTAGGACGCACTGGTCTGAGCCGAGCGGAGCGGAAGCGCTCTGCCAAAACTGCTTAATAGGGGCTGAACCTGCCCAGGTGTCCAAATTGAAAAGCGCCAAGACTCTCAAGACGCTAGCTTGCCCGCGAGAAATTCGTAAGGGCGTTCTATGCCACTTTTCTGAGCATGCGTCCGTGAGGTATTGGCCTCAATGTCGGTCTTCTTCGCTACAGGTCCTGTGCTCGAATCCTGCAGGCGGAATATTTTAATAACGTTTATTTAATTATTTATTACGCAGTTCCTCGCTGAAAATGACGAATTTACGAAGTCGGAGAGACGTTTAAAGCAAGCAGACCGAAGTTTAGTCGAGCCCATGTTCTTCCCATAATTCCCACGCTAGCTCAACCGCCTCCACTGCAGCTCCCGTACACACTAGCGCCACCATTCCCTCCAGTAATTATTGTATGAATCCACGGAGGAAGGAAACTAAGGAGAGGCCCTACCCCCTCCGCGCGCTAGGAGAAAAGTGTGGCGGAAATGACGTAGTAGGTTCTCATTTTTTTGCTGCTTTTTTATTTTTTTGTTGTATGGCCACGCCTTTTGGGCCACAATGGCGGCGTTGTTATGGTTTTGAGCGCTCACACGTGTTGCTCTGGTTGGTTTCGGGCCGTGGCAAAGGCGCTGAGTGGGCGGGTTTGCGTTAGTCGCCGTCTCTTGTTGCGCTGTGTTACCTGCACCCTGCTCTGCCAGATGTTGCGCGAGCGCGCGCGCTCCGCGCGCGACACCACGCGCAGCGCGGCGTGGTTTCGCGAAAGATGTAAACAAGAGAGGAGGGTGGCCCAAAAGGCGGAGCATCGCCATGAGCAACGACAAATTCCGGCTTCACTTTTGCTTCACAAAGAGTGACGTCAGGGCCTCTCCTTAGTTTCCTTCCTCCGTGTATGAAACTATGCACTGGGTGGTTCCCTAGCTTTCCTCTTGCTACGCCAGGCGTCAGCACATGCCTTGCTGGATTGCTTTGTCTCCTCATAGACGCATGCAGCGAGAGCTTTGAGGCACGGACATTGAAAAAGGTATGGGAGGGTAGAAATATGCAACTCCGCTGTAAAAAAAAAAAAACCCGCGGAACCCGGTTTTATTCATTCGTTAGCATTGGGAGTGTCAAAGTGGAAAAAATGTATGTGTGGGGGATGTTGGTCACGTGATAGAAGTAGAGAGTATATGTGAGAGCTTATAAGGGCGTGTGTATGTGTATAGGATGCATAAAGTCATATTATAAGAAGCCAACAAACAATGACACCAACGACAGCATGGGGGAAATTATCTTGGCGTCACTGTTGGCTTCATATGATATGGCTAATTAAAATCTAGCCCTTCGGTTTTCTATCTTCTCGTTTATATGTATTGAGCGTGCGCGCGCGCGTGTGCGTGTGTGTGTGTGTGTGTGTGTGTGCGTGTGTGTGTGTGTGTGTGTGTGTGTGTGTGAGCATTGAGCTTCTTGATATTTACCATGTTTGCTGAATAAGCGCCTAGCTGCGAGTTCGCGCTCCACTTGCCTCCACGTTGCCATTTCTTGTGCGATTTTAATTGTCTTAAAATGACAGTGATCGTCAGATCGGTCGCTGCCGCTAGTGCTTCCACATGACGGTGTCCCGCTTTCCAGTGGAGGGACCCGGTGTCGCGTCGGCCTTCGCAACTCGGAGACGCACTTCGAGAGCAGCTGCAGCCAGCGCTGGCATCGTCGCGTCACAGCGGCGCTGTGCGTGGCGGGCGTGACGCTCTCTTTCGTCATCCTCGCCCTGGGGCTGCTCTTCGGCGGAGGTCTGGGCCGAGGGCCGCGTTACCCGTGGAAGAACGCGAGCGCAAACGCGTCCGCCAACGCGTCCGCCAACGCGAGCAGCCCAACCCCAGGCGCCGAGCGGGAACTGCCATTGCGTGAGTGCGATTTGGTTCGCTCGGATGTATCTGCGTCGCGCAGTTTAAATGCGATGTCAGTCCCTGCATTTCTTTCGCTGCCTCCCAGGCGCTAACGCCATCGCCCTCTAACGAAGGAGTGCGAGGAAGCGAGTGGAAAGGCTGACGGCAAAGGTTGGGAAGAGGCAGTGACGGCAATTCGAAGCGAATCAGATGAGAGGAAATAGAGGGGAAGTAGGAGGAGGAGCAGATGTGGCGAAAAAGCGAGTAAAGCTATACGCCGTCTCGTACTTAACGAGCAGTGCTGCGAAAGCGATGCACGAAGTTGGATCAACAAAATATATCGTTGCGCGCGTTCCGTCTATGCCTCACGCAACACGCGCGAGCATGCACGTGAGGCTACCGCAGTGGGCTGCAAATGCAAATTTTTTTTTAATTTGAAAAGCTAATCTAAAAGAATCTATTAGCAGCCGTAAGAATACATTATTTCCTTTTTAAGACATATTTTTATCACTTAGATTTTATAAGTACAAATATATTTCCCTTAATTGTTGGCAAGAACACCGCAGTGTTTCATTGGCTGAAAGCAGCCACTGCAAAAGGGTCTGTCACCTCCACAGCGCTGCACACGATGTATGAAACCACCCGCCGTGGTTGCTCAGTGCTATGGTGCTGGGCTGCTGAGCACGAGGTCGCGGGATCGAATCCCGGCCACGGCGGCCGCATTTCGATGGAGGAGAAATGCGAAAAACGCCCGTGTACTTAGATTTAGGTGCACGTTAAAGAACCCCAGGGGGTCGAAATTTCCGGAGTCCTCCACTACGACGTGCTTCATAATTAGAAAGTGGTTTCGGCATGTAAAGCCCCATAGTTTATTGTATGAAACGGAGTATAGGGATTACGTGAGCTGCCTAGTTTTAATCGGTTGTACTCGGTGCATTACAATCTGAAGGAAGGAATGCGGCTAAATACCCGGCAGGGCGTTCGGCTGCAAAAAGCGACGAAGCCAAGTGTGGACGCAACAATAACTCTCTCGAGACTCAACAGGGTGTATGCACGAGTGCCGGCGACCGGACAGCACGTCATGTAGGTAACTGAGATAAAATGTTGCGTGGTTGTTTATTGAACCTGTGACGTCAAACCGCAATCTGTATTAACAGTGTCTATTCCGTTTTTACTTTTTTATTACGATATTTTTTTATTACAATACGTTTTGACACTTATCGCGATTAAACGCAGCTGAGGCACACCGGGCGATACGCTTTTGCTTTATGCTTTAGCTCTGCGGTGGCCGCCATTTTCTCGCCTGAGCGCACAAACCGCCAGAACATAGCGTATGACAGCTCCTCTATAAAAAATTAATTGGAGCAACAGTGTATTTTTATCCCAACTTTGACAGCGCTTACCTCAAAAGTGGTGCTAGCTTCGAAGTTCGTTCCAAGTGGATGTGCCTAGCGAAATTCCTGGCTTCAATTCGTGCGTTGCTATATCTGCGCTAAAGTAATTAGTTTAAAAAGTTGCTTAGTGAAATCTCTCCAACATTCAGATATGTATTTTGATTTGCAGTCTAAGCAATGGCCGCCTCTTCGATCAATCAAACTCAATGAGCAGATTCGTGTGTAGGCTACAGGCGATTTATAAAAATTTTAGCCACGTTAAAAAAGCATCCGGTGTACTTACCACCGTCCCTTTTTATTTATTTTTTGTTATTTCCATATCCTTTGCTATCATGCTTCAGTTATCCGGTTAGACATTATTTTGTCAACCTGTCTACGCTGTTGTAGTTTCCTCTTCCACCAACATCAGACACCAAAGTCTAAATTATGGGGTTTTACATGCCAAAACCACTTTCTGATTAAGAGGCATGCCGTAGTGGAGGACTCCGGAAATTTCGACCACCTGGGGTTCTTTAACGTGCACCTAAATCTAAGCACACGGGTGTTTTCGCATTTCGCCCCCATCGAAATGCGGCCGCCGTGGCCGGGATTCGATCCCGCGACGTCGTGCTCAGCAGCCCAACACCATAGCCACTGAGCAACCACGGCGGGTAGACACCAAAGTCTATAGCGCTGTGTACGCATAAATGAATAAATCGAAAACGTCCCTTTAAATATTCACGTGCACTGCCCAACATCATTGTGGGAAAGTTATTTCAGGTCCTAGTCGCGTTCAAAGCGGGTTAATTATGCAAAGCATAGGGCCTCGCGTTCCCGGGATATAGAAGGCACTGTCCCTGCACCCTTCCTGCACCGCGTATAATGCACTACCCTTGCACTGCACGCCTCTTCTTCTCGGCCGGTTTCTCAGCCGCACTAGGTTCTCGGCTGTGCGAGCCCGTGGGAGAGAGTGGCGGACGCGCAGCTGTTCGCGCTCTTATACCTCAGCAAAATTGCTGCGATGCATCGTGGCTGTCATGCTGGTCGTCTCAAAACGCTACAGCTAGTATACGAGGAAATGACAGTAGACAGTTAACAGTTGATCTCTCTTTACGCGTCTGCGCCTGTAGCATAGGAGTAAATGAATTCTCAACCTTCACTTATGGCAGCTATAAAGAGGTATAAGTCGCCGCATCTGGGAGCATTCCACGCAAACCTCCTCACTCGAGCGACTTCACGTGCACAAACCCTGTGGATCGGGCGACGACGGTCCCCGCAATAGTTCTACATAGGAAGACATAAATTCGATTTATGACGACAGCGCTTACATTACACGGGCGTACTACGAAACCAAATTCATAATAGTCAAAAATGAATGAAACTTGGACCTAAAATATACTGCTAAAGGAAAAAAAAAGTTCGATGGGGCTTCCAGACGTGCGCAAGCCTTTTTCAATAAAGACAAACGCTCAACTATAAGTGAGTGTCCGTCCTGTCATCCTACCTTGCCCTCGTTTTCTTTTTTTCGAGCTTTTTATATCGATAGTACGCATTTGATGCCTTTCCTTTCTTAGCCGTGAAGTTTGTCGACCATTTTTCTTACGTCTAACGCTTTCTTCTGTTTATATCTTTTCTAGCGAATGGACTCAACAAACTGGGTGACGTAAACACTTGTTTTTCATCAATTTCAATAAAGAAACGCTAACCGTTTGCCGGAACCCCTAAGAACAAACTTGGATTCGACATTGTGACAGTGCTTCGTATAAAAGGAGCAATCGCATATCCTGAAACTTTCTTATAGTTTCGTTGGCTGTTCCAACTTACTGCTGCAACTTAATTACAACGAAGCGCATAATCTTATAAAGTAATGCGTTTTCGGCCAAAATTGCGTCATGTGGTATTTGTGAATCATAGCGCAAGAAATGTGAAAGTTCTGAATTAAAAACCACCCATATATTTGAGATCGGCCGAATGTGTCACATGGTGCAACGAGGCACTTTTGGCACAGCGCTGTGAGAGCAAATGAGCTGCTGCATCATTTGTTGTATAATCGTTGCGCAGGCAGCTCTAGACAAAAGTTGCGTGTCAATGCGCGCATTATAATCAGTTATTTCCGCCGACTGGAGGTAATGTACTTGAAACTGTATTTTTTGCTCACAAATGCATTTACTGTGGTTGAAATTGTGCATTCTATAGTTCTAGAATACGCGAATGCAAGCGCGAATGATACGGATTGTTTGAGTGCTGGTACGAGTGCTGGTTCATATTGAGAAAGAAACATCGACCAAATAACCTTTACGTATTGGTTGAGACGTTGATTTAGTTACGTGCATTGCATAAGAACCGTAGCTGCTTCGAGTGCTGGTCTAAGTACTGGTGCTGGTGCTGGTGCAAATGCTGGTGGAGCTTTGTGCGTTTTATCAAGCAGGGAAACATAAAACCATTGCGCACTGGTGCAGGTGTGGAGTAGGTTTTCTCCCTTTTTTTTTTTGCACTGAATAATATCGACGCTTGTGGAACTATTGGGCAGAGGCAAAAACTTTGGAATATTTTTCTTCTGCAAAGTGATGAGCAAAAGAGCATATGCGTGAAGAAAAAGTAGGTTCAGTTTCCTAGATTAAGCCAAGTGATGAATTCAAAGCCTCCATAGATTTTGTTGAGATAGGTCGCCTTTACGCAATCTGCTAATAGAACTATGAAACTGTGATGTGCTGGTACAATTTTGATGCTGACATGGTGCTCACTTGGCCTGAAACATGCATGAGTATTAAGCCTTCATTCGTTCGTATGAGGGCTTGATAAATTGGATGTATTGAATGTGACGAAGCAAACGAAGCATACAACATTTGTCCTGTATATCGGTCGAGTCTTGCAAGTGGTACTGCGGCGTATACAGTTTAAATGCAAAACTTAATGCCTAAGTGCATAGATATATATATAATTGCGAAAATGCCATTCTAGAGAAAGTTCAGTGATGCTGAAGATTCATTTTGAGCTTCGTAAGTATTGTCTATTTCTTCACTTCTTTGACAAAAAAAGAGAACAGTGTTGCATTGTACGGCTGAAAAATATGATGCAACAATGTTGTTGCATAACATTTCAGTATTTGTGTTCGTTTACTGACAGCTGGATCGCTCCTTTGTTTTATTTTGTCACACATGGCTGTCTACATGATGCGTATTTGTCGCACAAGAAGAAATCCATGTAAGTACACAGTGTGCATAAACCTTTCGCCACCTTTTAGCTGGACTAAAGCTGCGAATCTTGAAAGTACTGAAAATTTGCCTTCTCTAACCACACACTCATGAACTTCGGGATGCAAGCCGTGACGTTTGTTGGCATCATCCATAGTTTCTTCCGTCTTTGTTGTCCACGCTATCCAATTTCTTAAGAGGCTTCACGTCTGTGCATTAGCAGATGTAAACAGAACGCCTCTACAGTCCGTCAAATTTCTTATACGTTAGCTTGTGAGAAGCATCATGAATAACCTTTGCCTTTAATTTTTGCTTACTTTCTGAACATGATTTTAGATCAAAGGAGTGCACCTGGAAAAAAAAAGTTAATCTCGAGGACATTAAAAGCAACACAAGCGTACTTTTTTTTCACATTCGAAGCACATCCGGGGTGTTGTTTTTGCTTCGAGCAAGATGTAGTAGTGCCACCAATTCTTAACAGCATTAAATAATTCTCGAAGCAGTTTACAACCGAACTTTTATTTCCTTGAAAATCCTGACTTGTTTATGTTTAAGTACGCTTACTTTAACATTCTTGTTAATGGAGTTGCGATTTTCTGGTTTAAGCTTTCCGCTTGTTTCGGCAACATGAAGCGCCTCAAGCTGCTGTTCCGGCTTTTTGCAAGCTTTCTTTTCGTCAAATTTTATCGCCGAATATAGACCTCCTTTCTATCGGGAAGAAAGGGCACCCCATCCCTGAATACAAAGACTCGTGCTGCAGCTTCCACGGTGCTTTTATGGGAGATGCACGCTCGTGTTCACAGCCGTCAGAGGGTCCCAGGGAGCTCCCGTCAGAAAAGTATATTGCCAATAGTTGATATAACAGAAGAAATTGTGGTGAGAAGGGACCACCGAGGTCTGACTCGACTGCGATATACTAAAGGTAAAGCATGTCAAATTCTGAAATTCGCATAATTGTTGGGCTGTTGCGAGTGAGCGTCTACTAGAGTTGCTTCTTGTCTTATCGCCCATTGCACGTCATAGAGAAAGCTGCAGTGCTCAGATTACTTGTCAAATGATCTCGTTGTTTTTCTTTTTATATTTTGACAAAATGCTTGCGTTTAATTGCGGTTTCTCTGCTTCCTTACTTTCAGACATCGCTGCGCAGCCTCCAAAGACGAAGATGACAAACATATCGCACGAAGCTACTACCCCTTAATGACTTTTTTTCCAGATTCATAGGTTTCATTTGTTTTCTTCGCACAAAAATGAATGAAAAATGAAGGTTTCAGCCAAGGGCCAACAACCTTTGGCTGAAACCTAGGCGGGGTCCAGGCCCACCCCACCAAATCGCAGGGCACTGAATAAAGTTATTTGAATGAATGAATGAAAAATGAATGCATGCTAATTATGTATTCTGAGAGGAGTGAATGTAAAATAAACAAATTATCAAAGTTGTAGTGGCCTTTCGTGCGTGATTTACGAACGCAACGAATCTTTACGCAGCAAGAGCCTTCACTTCCTGGTATTATTAGTGTGATTGCTTAGATATATCTGGTGGTCGTACAAAAGGTAGGTTACGCGAACTTAAACTGACCTGAAGAACGCGCAATTATTTATGAGGCTATAAAACACTTGTTATGTACCGGTATCATATGTTTTACCGTCCGTCTAGATTTTGTGTACATTCCTCGAGGAGACACTAACGCTTAGCCCCTGCAATCGTTTTTACTAAGACATCCACTTTCATGATGAAATTCCACATAACGCGAGCATTAGTTGGATCTTGTTCCACTACCTAATTAGGGAAGGTAGTGACCGCGGATCCGGATCATGAGGCTGAAATAATCAGAAGAATAAGAATGGGCTGGCGTGCGTTTGGCAGGCATTCTCAGATCATGAAAAGAAGGTTGCAATTATCGCTCAAGAGAAAAGTGTATAACAGCTGTGTCTTACCACTACTTACTCACGGGGCAGAAACCTGGAGGCTTACGAAAAGGGTTCTACTTAAATTGAGGACGACGCAACGATCGAGCTATGGAAAGAATGATGGGTGTAACGTTAAGAGGGGGTGGGGGGATAAGAAGAGAGCAGATTGGGTGAGGGAACGACCTAGAGTTGGTGACATCTTAGTTGAAATCAAGAAAAGGAAATGGGCGTGGGCAGGGCATGTAATAAGGAGCGAAGACAACCGATGGTCACTGAGGGTTACGAACTGGACTCCAAGAGAAGGGAAACGTAGCAGGGGGCAGCGGAAAGTTAGGTGGGCGAATGAGATTAAGGAGTTTGCAGGGACAACATGGCCACAATTAGCACATGACCGGGGTAGTTGGATAAATATGAGAGAGGTCTTTGCCCTGCAGTGGGCGTAGCCAAGCTGATGATGATAATGATGATGATGTTCCGCGTAAGTCACGCTTAACTGTATAATAATTAAAGTTACTATCTTTAAAACTTTGCGCACGTACATATACAGGGTGTTTCAGCGAACACTCTGAAAAATCTTTGAAGGTTGCCTGTGGCAGATATCACAATTCTAGTTCATTAGCTGGTCTATTCGAAGCGGTAGATAATACTTCCACAAAAAATTTATATCCAAAATAGGCTAATTAATAAAAATTCAATAATTAAGTTTTTAACTAACTACATTATGGCCTATATTGCAATTTACAAAGTCTAGCCGTGGAGTTCGCAAGGCGGGTCCACTTGGAACGAATTTTCAGGATGACACCAGTTTCGATATATAAATTCCCGAACTTAGCGTAGAAATGCATTGGCGTTCCAGTTAATTTGTTAACAAACCGTCGTTACATGCCCTGAAGTGCACAACTAACTGGAACGCCAATACATTTCTCCGCAATGTTTGGGAATTTATATCTCGAAACTGGTGTCATCCTGAAAATTCGTTTCAAGTGGATCCGCCTCACGAAGTCGACTGCTAGAATTTGTAAATTGCAATATGGATCATAAGATAATCAACTAGAAGTTACTTAGTGAATTCTTGTTAATTATTCGATTTTGCATTTCAATTATTTTGTGCAAGTAGCGTCCGCCGATTCGAGTAGACCGACTAATGAACTAGAATTGAGCTATCTGCCACATGCAACCTTTAAAAAATTTTGAGTGTTCGCTGAAACACCCTGTATTACGAAGTATCGTTACGCTGCAACTGTTTAGACAACGCGATACTTTCAGGAGGCGTGCATGCTGTTAACTAATTTTTTGACGAACAGAAAGTGGGCAAGGGAACAAGGTTTCAAGAGAAACGACATGGATTAAAGGGAAAGTCGGGAGGGGGAGAAGGAGGTTGTCATGTCACCGTACCTAAAACTTAAGTTTATCCAGTTTGCCCACAACCGCTGTCCTTGCCTTCTCACGTCACCTTTTCCCTATCTCCCGTCAAGAAACTTATAGTTGTAGTTGCCTTTTGTGCGTGATTTACGAACGCAACGAATGTTAACGTAACATGAGTCTTCACTTTCTGGTATTATTATTGTGTATGCTAAGATATATCTGGTGGTCGTACAAGAGGTAGGTCACGCGAATTTAAACTGACCTGAAGAACGCGCCCCTTGTGTTGGAACTGCGAGCGAAGAGTAGCAAGGCTGTTATTCACTTGTTTCGCGGCTACGCAACACCCTCTAGAGAACTTAAGGCCTTCTGGCTGACCCTCTCCCCTTGAGCTACGTCACGCACAAGAGGACAACATAGAAGTTCCGTGCAGCGTGCTACTAAGCTACGAGCGGCGCACCAGTTTTGAAAATGAAGCGCGGAAGATATACACTGGTTAACACCGGCTATTCGGAGAAGACCAAGGGGACGACAGCGGCGACAACAATTCAATTAGTTCCAGGACCCCTGCCGCTACTTCAATAGCTTCGGGGTTAAACAAGTCCCGGCATGCTCGGCCATGCTGCTGCATGCTTCCGAACGCACATTTTTTCTAGACGTGACCAGTGCATGTAGTCGCAACACTTGTGCTGTCCTTGCGATTGTGTGTACCGCGAGTCTTCATTGCCGCGGAATGTGGAGTGCCATGCCAAGATATGCCTAATAAGTGCTGCGTGCCCAATTGCCGGAGCAATTACATGTACAAATCGGGGCAGAAAAATAATGTCTTCAAGTTTCTGTAATATGAAGAAGCCCAGAGTGCCTGGATTAGGGCGCTACCACGTACAGACTTCATTGTATTAGCGCACTCCAGGATAAGATGTTCAGAACTTCTTTAAATAGTTACTTTTGAAAAATACGGAAATTTTAATTGCTCAATTACAGCAAGTGTCGTTACAGAAAGTGATGATTCCTCAGAGTTCGACGTCTGCGAGGATAGACATAAATATGAATTCGTGTTAAGGCACCTTTTGTGGTGTAGCACGAATATTTTATTGAAGAACTACTGCTTCAAGATGAATGACAAAATATTGGATGCCAATGCCAAGGCAAGGAAGAGGAAAGCTGAAACTCTGCGCATTAAGGCAGCTGTTTCCGTGTAAATAGCTGCACGAATATGTTATATCCCATTTCTAAACTCATTTGAGTTGTTGTAAATTAGTGGACTGCAGTGATTAGTGCGTCGGAAGCGAAATTATTCGTTTGAGCATAATCTAGATTGGAATAAGTACATGTGTCCCCAATAAAATTGTTCATACGTAATTGTGAAGCTAATCGAGTGCATTACATTCGTCATTGCCGCGCCATAAAAACCATAAGTACAAAATACGGAAGGAAAGGTTTTTATGGATTCAATTTATTTGAAGTAACAGGTATGAAGTATGGGGTATAATAAATAATAATAATTCACAAAAAACGTACGTTACAAAGACGACAAAGCGCTACGCTATAAAAGCTCCTGGCATCAATACCTGCACAAGCTTTACATAGCTGCTTTGTATCTGTGCCTCTAAATAAAGGCAAGGTGTCTGCTGCTCATTCCGCAGTTCAGACGAAGAAAAAATGTGGAGTGGTCAATGGAAGCATACTGCTGCTAGGTGAACCAAGCCGCGATCCCTTCATTCAACCCGTATCCCCAAGCGCGCCGCTGGCCTCTTCGCCGTGACGTCACTCGCCGAGCACTCAGGCCTTCTTGTCTAGGAGGTGTTGGGCTACGTCGGTTGTACCCATTCTCTCCCTCATCTCCCTCTCTACAATTGTATCTAGGTTCCCTCTCGACATAGGTTAGTAGAAAAGTAAGAGCTGCAATGTGTGCAGTGGTTTTTGCGGGGGGTCACGGATAATTGCAGCTGTCAAGAGGCAAATGGGGCGATCGACTCCCAGGGAGCTCCAGAGGGCATCGTGCCTATTCGACGCGGTGCAAAAGTCCGAACGAGTTCCTCGCGTCTTCTTTCCTCTCTGTCACGCTCCTTCTACGTATATACATGCTCTGAACCACTCCCGACGCAGGCCAACTTTCGAGAGAAAAAAAGAGAGATTCGCGTTAAAAGAACGCTGATTTGCGCAGGGCGAAATATGTCAAGTAGGGTGGTACTGGGTTAGGGAAGCTACGAAACCGCTACAAAAAGCAGGTGGGCGGGCAGATAGAGGAGTGGCCTCGAAGTCCACACGGAAACAGGAATATACGAACGTCGGCGGCAGCCGTGCCGTTCGACAAACCGGTGAATGTTGAAGAGTGTGACAGTGACTAACGGAAAATAATGTTAATAACACAAATAACACACACGCACGCACACACACACACGCACGCACACACGCACGTACATATATTATATATTAATATATATATTGATATTGATAAATTATATATGATATATATGATAAATAAAGGTGCAAGGTACCTCGAGCGGCCATTCGCGCGGCAATTTTGCGTGGATTTGCGGGCTTCTTTCACGCTCGGAAGATCACTTTTATGTAGCACGTACTGAGCAACAGAAAGCTGTATCGGGAGTTTTTCATGTCGCTCTACAATTTTGTCAATGACATTTTTAATCTAATTATAATATTTGAGAAGTTGATTAAATACTAAGACTAATTATCTAATTAGGCGGAATGAAAAAAAAGTAGTTTGAGTATCTCCAAGCGACGCCAAACAACATTCTCTTTTGTTCTATCCAGCTACGTGGCGTTTAGTACTTACACAGAAGCTATAAAACTTGCCAAAAAGGCATTCCAAGTGCGCACTTTGCCCACAATGCTCGCGAATGACCCTAAAAAGTTTGGGCGTGTTATTAACCCTTCCAAAGATAATTCAGTCACGTTGATTGATTCCAGTGGTTCACCGGTACCCGAAGATGTATGTCCCCATATCCTTAATTCTCTGTTCTGTAACAACTTTGTCGTATGTAGTAACCCTGTGCTTCCAATTCTCGAATGTTGCAATTACCCACCTATGGACTTTATTATCATTGAACCTCTTGGGGTCGAAAATGTAATTAAAGATCTGAAGTCATCGTCAAGTCCTGGTGCTGATTTGTTAACGCGAAATTTCTGAAAAAATACTGTTGTTTATTCATCTGGTCTGCTTTCGAAAATTTTTCAGCAATCCTTAGATACCCATCTGCAGATCGGAAGGTAGGGAAGGTCATTCCACCTCATAAGTCCGGTAGCAAACATTTGCCCCTCAACTACCGCCCCATTTCCCTCACCAGCATTCCTTGCAAGGTTCTTGAACATATTTTGTACTCACATTTAGCAAAGCACTTAGACAATAATTCAATTTTCACAAAAGCACAACATGGTTCCAAAAAAAAACTTGTCTTGTGAAACTCAACTTTTTGCTTTTACTCACAGCCTTCATCTAATGCTCGACAAAGGTTCATTGGCAGACTGTGTTTTCTTTGATTTCGCCATGGCCTTCGACAAAATGTGTCATAAATTGCTTCTATTTAAACTTAGTAAAAATTAATCTTGATCCTAACCTGTTTGCATGGCTTGAGCATTTTCTCCTTAATCGTTCACAGTATGTTGTGTCAAACAATCATATGGCCCAATCTAATCCTGTAGACTCTGTTGTGCCCCACGGATCAGTTATAGGCCCTCTTCTCTTCTTAATTTACATTAACGATTTACCCAATGACGTTTGTTCTAATATTTACCTTTTCGCATATGATTGTGTTATCCTCCGTTAAATCTCGGACAAATCTGATAACAAATTCTGACAAGACGATATAAACGCTATCTCTAACTGGCGTGACGTATGGTTAATGCAACTTAACGCAGTTAAATGTAAATGTATGCGTGTAACTCACAGCAATATTCCTCCGCCGAACTATTACTCTAATGATACTCCTCTAGAGGTCGTAACTTCCTATATATACCTAGGCGTCCACATAGCCTCGTCACTTTCCTGGTCGCTGCACATCGACAACGTAATTAACAATACTAATCGCATGCTAGGTTACCTTCGCCGAAATTTTTCTTCTGCTCCCACATCATTACAATCAATCCTATACAAAACGCTTATTAGGAGTAAAATGGAGTACGCCTCATCCATCTGAGACCCGCACCTCGAAACCGTTAGTCAATCACTTGAACTAATCCAAAACAATGCCGTACGTTTCATTCATAGCAATTACAGCCGCACATCAAGCGTAACTGCCATGAAAAACTTTTTGCTGCTTGTTCCTCTCAGCCCGGCGTAAGTGCTTTCGCCTTGCTTTATTTCATAAACTATATTTCCACAATTCCTTCCTGCGCAATAATCTTATATGATCTCCTACCTACATTTCCTCTCGCATCGATCATAGCCATAAGGTTGGGATCATTCAATGCCGCACGAGAACCTCTAACGAATAATTTATTCCTAGGACCTCTCAGGAATATGCGACCACCTTCCCGGCGCAGTGTTGTCGCAATCAAGGACAACTCAAAGTTTCGTTCGGCCTTATCAGACGTGATCACTCCCGGTTACAACTAACTAATCAATTTTGCTATAATAACTAACCATTTTGCATTATTTGCTTGTGTATGTTTTTTACCCACTCCCCTCTGAAATACTTCGGTCTTGAGCGTACAATAAAATAAAAAAATAAATAAATATAGATCTATCGCCAAGTACATTCGGAAATCGGAAAATAGTACCACAACATATATAAGGCATGAAAATGGGAAGAAAACGAGTACCAGGCGAATACTTGCATAGTTCATGATTAAGCCAGAGCTAGGTGTTATCTGTTCGTCACAAATTACGCATAACATGCCCCCCCGACCGTGTTCTGGAAGTATGATGTTGCTACGTGGCCTACGTGAAGCTCTCCCGGGTCATTGGAAAACACTGCCGGTCGTATAACGACGCTTTCGAGCCCATCTTGCGGTCGTTCTTACAAAGCCCGTAATTAACAGCCTTTGTCGAAACTTTGCCGGCCTGTCAATCATATGGTGACCTCTAGCTATGCCGTCGAAGTGTCATGTCAGTGGCCCGTTAAGTTCTTTCAGCGCATTTCAGGGCAAAATGGGCTTCTGAAGCTTCGGGACGCTTGTGTAAGCAATTTTCTACGAAGGCTGTAATTACCTATACACAGTCTTAACCTTTTATTTCGTTCGTCACCCATCATGGATACGCTTCCTATTTCTACGAAATGTGAGCAATGTGCCTCATTTACTTCGGCGAGGAGGCCACGGTAACTAACCACGTGTCTCCAATAACGCATGAAAATGTTGGAAAAGAGAGTATTTAGGAAATATTTTACATACCCATAACTAACCAACACATTTAAAGCTCTTCTTTCTTTTTTGCACCTATGGCACCAAATATGGCTGCAAATTCTATTTTAAGCATATAAATATAAAATGCCTGCCAACGGTACACTCATAAAAAAGTTTGCACACTCTGGGGCTTATCTTGTCTTACAACGATAATCATCTTCCCGCATTTCCTTTCTTTTATAACGCTGCAAGCCCGGTAGTTCCAGGTCACGAACGGCATGCGCGCTGTCAGCTTGACATAGCATTCTCTACAGGAAAGTATACAGAGAGCAGTTTTTTCAAGAAAGGAAACGCAAGCAAGGCAAACGACGATTATCGTTGTGGGACAACATAAGGCCCAGAGGGCGCAAACTTCTTTAAGAGTGTATACGCGGTTATACCAGGACAGAAGGAAGTGTTTGAAAACGTTTCATATAACGCCGCTAAACAGGCAGACAACGGGGATTTGGGAATGTTCATTCAGCATCTGTTTAAGCTCACACTTCAAAATTTGCCTGTGTATATCATCCCTAGCACATGCCAACCACTTGCTCCTAAAATAAGCTCGGTGAATCATCAATTTTCTTTTTTCTTTTTATGACGCTGGGATGACATGCATGTAATGTGTTTTTAGAATTTCTAGCTACATCAGCAGATCCACTGTAAAACAAAGGTGCTTTAAGCGTTCAAAACATTTGTTTTCGAGATGAACACGAAAACAAAAACGAAACAAACGAAAAACAGTGCAACGAATATTTACGTAATATTTCGTTACACCCTTAAAATACTTTCATCCTTTGAGGCTTATCTCACAACAACAATCGTTATCTGTCTTGCCCGTGTTTCCTTCCTTTAACCCTTTCAGGGTCGATTTTTTTTTTATTGCAGATTCCGATTCTTCTTAGGGATTTATTTCGTCCATAGCGTAACCGAACTGCGTAGGTGCGCGCACTCAAGAAAACTGTTTGGTTGTGTGCCCATCAAAAAAAGGCAACACGTGTGACGAACTTCCGCTAATCTTCATCTTATCGCCAACCAGCTAGGGCCAGTAGTTTTCGAGACTCTTAAAAAAAGAAAAGAAACGGAAACGCATGCACGGCGGCATCCATCCTATGCGCACCCCTGTGAGCACTAAACGAGCGAGAAACAAGCGGTCGCCCTTTGAGCGATTAGGAACGAGATGGCCATCAGTTTCGCACTCGCAAAAAGCCGAAACCGCCCGCGAAACAAAATCAAACGGCCGCCTGCCCGCGCGTGCGCCAATGCGCGAGCGGTAGTACATAGACGCGCGGGAGCAAACTAGCGCTAAAGCAAACCATGCAACGAAAACGGAGAGAGGGAGGCGCGCGAAAAAAATTCCCTCTATCCCCACATAGTGGCAGCACATGACAGAAAAAAAAAAGTTAGAAAATTGGCGCGCTCTTTAAACGTACAGGCGGCGCCGTAATACGGCTTCGACCATTTTCGTACTTGTTAAGGGCGCCGTATATTTACGTCTTTGACCGTCAAAGGGTTAACGCTGCTCAGTACGTCCACGTCAGAAACGGCTTGAGCGTTATCAGCCTGACATAGCATTCTCGACAGGAAAGTATACAGAGAGCAGAGTTTTCAAGAAAGGAAACGCAAGCAAGGCAGATGACGATTGTCGTTCTGAAACGAGATAAGCTCCAAAGGGTGCAAACTTTTAAGCGTGGATAGTGTACTATAAGTGAAGCACTCAGGTTATAACAACATATTAACTGTGAAAAATGTTTTTATTTCTGTTTTCGTTTGAATACATGACCGCACTATATTTTTGCACGCGGATGCACGCAGGTGGCGTGCTACGTCCAAAACGCGCCGCTCTTTTGATGTTGGATAAACGTGCGAGAAGATAAGCACACAACGCCGACGAAGTTAAAGCCAGCATTTTTCATGAAAATTTGTCGAAGTGGTAGGATACTCTATGGTCGGAAATCAATACCAAGCGTCTCGTTCAAACGTCAGCGTTGTCTGTAGACGCGCGTTGTCGGTATACGCGCGTTCGCTTCTGGCGGATTTAGACGCGTAACCGCCAGACGGAGCGCCATATTGGCCAATGCTTCTACAACGAGGAGGCTCAGGTCGACCGCGTTCGTCTGGTTGCTAGAGGTAAGTTTAACCGATATGTCATTCGTGACCATAGATGCAGTTAAAAGGACTTGTTGATTGCCTAGTTGCTCAACGAGCGCTAAATCGCGCTCTACACTCGCTCAGTTTTACACTCCGCAACATGAACCATGCTCAATCTTGTTTCTTATTGTGTGTGTTTGTCGTGCTCGCTATTCCGCGCATATGCAGACATGCTATGTTAAAAGTTCAAGTTGTTAGCGCTGAGTAGCAGTTTAGTATGCACTCAAAGCGTTGACAATATATTTTGTTGAAAGTAGTGCTTGGCGATTGAAACGCCCGCTGCTCGGAGCGCATGGCAATTGGTTCTTTTTGTGCTACTTGTGAGCGCTAGGGACATACCGAGCTGAAGCATTGTGGTCACGGAGGAAGGAAACTAAGGAGAGGCCCTGACGTCACTCTTTGTGAAGCTAAAGTGAAGCCGGAAGTTGGCGTTGCTCATGGCGTTGCTCCGCCTATCGGGCCAGCTCATCTCTCTTTACATTTCTCGCGAAACCACGCCGCGCGCAACCGTGCTGCCCGGACCCTCGCGCTTCGCAGCAATACTAAGCAATCGTTAGCACGTTAGCATGATTCCGCGAAAGAGGGCAACATTTCCCGCGGATATTCCTTCGTCCGTAGCCATTGCCGTGGCGCGGTACATTGCGTACAGCGTTGCATGCGCGTTCATTTCACGAACTTTAGTTTCTCCTGTCCCACCTGGCCACAGCAACATCCGGTACAGCACGGTCCAGATAACGCAGCGCAACAAATCACGGAGGCCAACGCAAACCTGCCCGCACGGCGCCTTTGCCACGGTACGAAACGTACGGAGCAACACGTGTGAGCGCACAGAACAATAACAAAGCCGCCATTGTGGCCCGAAAGGCGGGGTCACTACAGCAAAGAAATAAAAAAAAAAGCAAAACAAAGGAGAACCTATACGTCATTTCCTCCACACTTTTCTCCTAGTGCGCGGAGGGGGTAGGGCCTCTCCTCAGTTTCCTTCCTCCATGATTTTGGTATATGGTGAATCCGGGAGCATCTTTGACCCATTCTGGCTGCATTTGGCTCCCGAGCGATCGCCCAGCTAGGCCACCACGCTCACCGGTGGAGCAGAAAGCGTCGGCAGCCATGCGCACTGACTAACGCGTTGCAGTCGCTGAGCACGTACTTACTGCACTTTCCCGGGGACCGCTTATTCAAGCTTCTTTCGCGACTTTGATGATAAAGACGTCTAGGGCATTTTCGCACTTGCACAACAGTTCGAGGGCGCATAGAACTCCGTTGTTTCAGTCGTTCGAAGCACCCCACTTTGAGGGCAACCTAAAACTACTCTGCTGTGAAGTTTCATTTATTCTAGAGCAACCCCACGGCCTCGGTGTGTGCTATCTTAGATTCCGCTGTTGTCTGCAATCTCTTGTCGGAAAACTTAATTGCAATTAAAACACGGAATCGTATCTGCAAGGCATCTTTGTCCAGCTTGGTGAAGACGAAGTTTGACACTATCTGAATTCGGGAACCTTCCGAGCACCTATGATGCTCGTTTAATGTATATGAGAGCACGCCTAGCAGGTGACGAATGGTGGCTTGGTTATGTCTATTGATAAGAAGTTAGGATAATGAAATTCTTGCAGCCTTACTTAGCTACAACCAGCTTGACAGGTATGTTACTGACAGCATGCATAACTCCATTCATGCTGCTGTCCTGCCACCTACGCAACAGAAATGGAGTTGCAATCCTCGAAACAATCTTGCTCACTCCTTGCTTTTCTTTTTCAAGCGTGGGTTTAGTCAGTTTTATCACAATATATATATATATATGCTGTACTGAATAGAACGAAGGTGACAAAGCAGGTAATTTCAATAGAAAATAACACAGAAGAAGCGCTGGTAGCTGGGAGTCTGAGTAGCGTGCAGGCCAAAAGCAAAGTTCATACCCATGTGATGATGTTTCACATAACGGGGAAGGGGGGGGGGGGATACTGGTAAGATTGGACAACATGGAAGGGTACAAGGACAAGCTGGTGAGCACTGTAGATGAGGCTTGAAGTTGAATAATTGCAAATGAAAGGCAGTGATGAAGCAGGTGGTCCTTCATAAGACGAACAGACTTGGGCCTTCTGCTGCTGCTATGAGTCGCATAGCCGGATCATTCAGTGAGAAGGAGGCTGCGTTTGAGGAATGGGTGACTGAGCACAAAGAGGACAACACCGTATCTGAAATGAAGGGTGTGGCTGAAGTGGCACCTTGGTACTCTGTTGACAGAGCTAGACCAACTCCCGACACACACTCGTGGCACAGATTCCATAGAAACAAGAGAATGACAAGCAAGGAAACGAACTGTGAGTGGAGTCACTATTGACAGTCGTGCCCACTGGTTTGTTGCAGTCAGAAATACTTGGAACTTGTATCCAGCACACGGTTGTAAAGTAACACCATACTAAGTGCTAATGCCAAATGAAACGGTTAGGTCATGGCGCAGTACGTCTTTAAGAGCCAGCATGAGTGTGTCAGTTACAGAGGACAATGTGACCATGACTACCATTGTGTGGGTCGCGTTAAAGCTGGAGCTGACAGATGATAACCAGGACCTGGTGGTGGAATGAATGCAGGTCTACACTGACGGCGTGTGCAGAGTTCACAATTCATCATTGAAGTTCGAAAGAGTGGATGCTTGGGCTTGTTTTTGTTGCTCTTGGTTTGTGCATCACTGAAGACATGCAGCAAGGACGACATTGCAATATAGGACACGTTTGGCCGGGGCGAGACCTTCTGCATCTCATCGGGCATGCACAAGAGCGTGAATGAGGAGAACGTCACAAACAACAGCATTTATCAGAAGAAGCTTGAGGACAGCATGTTGCATAAGTTGCTGCAGAATCAGGTTCCGAAGGACTCCTTCCTATGGGCAAACATCTAGACAGCTGGCTCATGCTGAAGACATTACTTAGCCAAGGGGCACATGACTAAGGAGTGTACTATCATAAAGGCTACGTCTGCATAGCAAGCCACCGCTAGCTGCAAAAATGCAGTGACCAAGTTGGACACTGCAGTGTTTACCCCACTGACAGATCCAGAGGGGGGCTTCCCGAGACATGCTCAGGCTTCAGCGGCAGCAAAGCTGTGTGTGCAGTGATTGTCGTATGACCCCTCTCACCCTTTCCTATGTTTTGGTGTGAGCTCCTCTGCCCTCCCCTGAGGCTACTTTGTGTCAGCCTCTGGTGCACTCTGATGCAAAACATCAAGGAAGTGGGCAGTGCCGTCTAAGAACTTTGGCTGGAGACTTACCCAATGACTTGCTTGTTCCACTACAAGCCTGTTCAACATAGAAAGGGATGACCTCCAAGTGCTGGCTAACGCTGTCTTGTACCAGTGAATCTTGTCCTGTGACATAAACTAAGGGTGGTAGTCCTTGCTGACAGTCCCGTCGCTGTGCAGGGTGTTATGATCTGTAAGGAAGAGGCTGACAGAAGGCAGATGAATTGGAGAGGACAAGGAAGTGGAACCTTTAACGGGCCTGTGATGTTTGCTTCATGCCGGTGGGCTCATACCGGCAAATACAAAAGGAAGACAGGGGCTTATATGTGTGTTAGAATTTTTTTACATGCTTGCAACCTGACTCGGCTCTCATCAGCAGCTAGGCACTATGCTATCAATGGCATTTATGACTCCAACTGCTGGTGGCTGGGACACGGTGGCTAGCGCAAAGTTCCAAAGCCAGCTTTCTGCCTGTGTGACATTCTGCATAAATATGTGTCTAGCTGTGTGTGGGACCAGTGACTTACTCAGTCGCCATTTTCCTTTATCATTGAGTGCTCCACAATAGAAGTAAAAATATCCTCCATGAAAGAAACAGGGCGAAGAGGGGAAGTTGTTTGAATTGATTAGAATCAAGCTGTGTAGGCAAAGTAATTGCATATTGCTGATCACCTGTCACACCAATGGTACGCTGCAAACACATCAGTGGGTACAGCATTTGACTCTAGTTTATCTTGCACCTACCGTATTGTTCATTTGTGGAGAACAAAACTGTGTCCTTTGGTAGATGGCAAAGGTTAGGGACACTAATGAGATGTCTTTGCGATCTGCGAATAGGGTTGTTTGTTATGGAAAGAAGATACCTCTTTGTGTTGTTTGTTGATATCTGTGACAATTGTCTGGGTAACATATGCACAGACTATTCGTGTTGCAAAATTTTACCTCAGGCTGTTTTTGTGTTGGGTTCCTTGTCTCGACTTCATCTGTCCTGGCGTACAGAGCCCACCATGTGAAATACCTCTTATAGGTGGAGCTGTTTCATTGGAGTGAAATCATTTCTGAATACATTGAATTGTGTACTGCACGTGGTTGTACAATGTGTAGTTGAGGGTTTTACATTATACTGTCTAGCCAGATAAGACCACTGCAACAGTCGCAAATCTTTTCACTGAGCATAAAAGCAATGAAGTTGGTGTTTCAGTGTCCCAATGCCCTCTTTCTTTCACACGATGTTGTGCTTGCATACTGTGTTAAACGATGGTCATTGTAACCATCGTGTCACCATTATCTTGCATCATGCTTAGCTGGAAGGTATGATATATGTACCAGATCTCAAGCATAAATCAAGAAAATAGAAAGTGAATGTGAGGTGACATCACCCTTTTTGAGGCTAAAGGATTCAACGTTCGTCGTTGACTGAACCTTGCAAAATCCAGAACCTAGACAATTGCTCATTTGTGCGTTCTCGCATACTTCAAGACAGAAACGCTATCAAAGCACTGCCTTACAGCAAAATCTTTGGCCCTGTTCAGTCGCGTGCTTAACACCATGGCGGAGATAACTTCTATTACCATTCCCTTAGCGATAAAAAGTCTTTCTGCCATAATACCGGGCAGAAAGAATTTGTGGTAAGTCTTCCAAAGCCACGATTTTGCTCACAGTATTTAAACTGCTTGAGTTACTTTGCAGATGCAGCAAAAATAATTGGAAATATTATGGTGGCATTTGTGCAACAGGGCAAGATAATTGTGATAATTTGCACTAGTTGTGTATGCTGCCACAGACCTTGATAATGCACAATTTCGAGAACAATATGTGATCAAAACTGCCATTTGTCCTGCTTCATTTGCTGGGTTTGTTGGCAATTCACAAATGCCAACACTGCATCCAATTCCAAGCGAAAATCTCATGCCTAGTGCAGGTGACAGGGGCCACTGCTTGTTGTTTACGGTCGCTACTATTTGAGGATTTGTTTTATGCTTTTGCGTCGACCAATGTTGTTATTCCAGCACCTTTAGTAGAAAATTATGGGCTAACCTGTACTTTGTTACTGCTCAATATTCGTAACAAGTTCTAAATATTTCGGTCCACATTGTAGAATGAAACACTTGCATTTGTCTGGATTTTTGTTTTCAGACATCCAGGAAGCCAATTCATGTCTCTTCAAGAGCTCAATTCTTGCATAGTGAGGTGTGCATACACTAGTGCCCCTCTTTTTTTCCTGGATAAAACACGCAAGAGAACGTACAGTTCCATTCATGGATGTAGGCAGAAAAATGCAATCTTGCTGCAAAGGCTGAGCAAGAACAAAGGAAACGAAAAGTACAACATCTCCTTTCGAAGTTGCTGTTATAGAAGCTCTGGTTGCTGTATACACTGGTTTTGATTTATATTTCCACCGTTTCTTTTTGTATGCTGCTGTATATTCGCATGAACATTTCTTATTTAACTTATATCTTCGAACTTTATGCAGCGCTGTGTGCTATTTAGTGCTGTTCGTTAACATTGCACCTTGTTCACTGCACATCCCTTTACCTAATGCACCCACCTGCGGGGCTTTAGTGCTGTTGTAAAAAAAATTAAAGAGGAACCTCCCTAAGCGGGACTGTACAAAATATATATAGCATTTAATGCCAGTCAGCATGGTGTGGAATGTGTTATGCATGATAATGAATTGCGGGCAGTTATGCTGATGTAGTGCGCATTTTTAAATTTATGTATGCATAAGGAGTACGAGCAGAAAGATGCACATATTTACACTGCTGAGCATACACATTCCGCAAAACGCCGACTGCCCTATATTACTACGCATACCTTTGACCGTTCCCGTTCAAGGAGGCTCTGCTTAATTTGTTTGCGGGATGCCTGGTGTGGCATAACCAATATGTGCATGCGTAATTAATGCACGAGTGGTGTATCTTGTTGTTTTGGGTCCCCATTAGTTCAGCTTCCATTCTCACTGGTCGGGTATTTATGTGAGCGTATTATACTGCCTGCTATCCCCCTTTTTGTATAGGCCTAGGCATTTCTTGCCTAGGTTTAGTGTCTCCTTTCTGCGTATGGTGTATGGGGAACGGTGAAAGCAGACGGGCTTGTAGAATGTTATGCGTTGGCTATTGTGATCATGGACAGTGGATCGTTTGTCACCGTTCACCGGATGGCAGCTATCACCTGCGCACACAATGAGCTGAAACTGCACATGCTCGCCCTGTATTGGGAAGAGGGCTTGGCTTCACACAAATTTTTCGACTGGCAATCATGTAATGCGATGCATCAAAAACTGGCAGCTCCCACTTCATGCGTTAATCAGGGGGATAATTGAAGCTTTCTTTGATGTTTACAGAAATGTTTTCACTTCTCTGTAGCTCAACGCTTCTCGCTCATTGCATGGTGTGGTCCGGACCTCATCACTTCACTTCTTTGTCTGCACTCGGCTGCTTTTGTTGACCACTTCTTCACTTCTTTGTCGCTGACTTCTTCAGTTTTCTCCTGCCCCAGTGTAGAGTAGCAGGCCAGAGCAAGCTATAGCTAAGGCCAAGCTTTCCGCCTTTCTGTAAATAATTTTTTCTCTCTCACTTGGCAACTTAACTAGTCTTTTGTTCTGCTTGTCTATTCTGAACACGCCCATTCTTCATGATTAGCTAAGAATGTTCGCAGGCCCATTTGCTAGGGTTGTGCGAGCATTCGAAACTTTCGAATAACGAAATCGGATAGTGTCCTATTTGATAGGGTCTTCAAATCGAAAGGTCGCTGTTTGTAAATGCGAATATTTTAGTAATATTTCAGGACACCAACTGTGCCAAAGTAAACATTCAATACAAGCAAAAATACAGTAAATTTTCACCCCTGTGGGCATAGTATAGACATAAAACATGAGAAATTGTATAGGGAAGCAGGCTACATCATGTGGGTAGCCATATTTACCAGGCTGTAGAGCGATCATTTGCAATCCCTGAATAGCCCTGTGCGTGTGAAAGAACTACTTGTTTGCTTCATTCATGCTTTTAATGATGCTTCATAATGTATTGTGTGTAATGACAGAAACTTGATAACTGAGATGTGAGCATTGTTTCATGTTATTTGTGATAACAACTATTCATTGCTATAAAATGATCTGCTTGAAAAGTATTCGATTCGATTCACTTCTGGCACTATTCAACTTGTGTTCAACTTGGTTTCAAATATTGCTATTTGTGCAGTCCTACAATTTTCACATACCCAGTGATCCAAGTTGTACAGTTGGCAAAACAGCTGCAGCCAACAACCATAAAAGGGGGAGGGGGAAGAGGCAAAAAAAAAGCTTCGCTTTAGTAAATATGAGTGTATGACTAGTTTCCATGCTTTTGTGGTGCTTGGATGTGAAAGAGGTGACAGTGCTGTTATTTTTGTTCTAGCATCCGGAAAGTGAATGCAGCCCACTGCCTGTTTGCAGCCTCACTGAGACATCATGTCGAAGCCGGTGGGAATAAAAGCAGAGTCCTCGTCTCAGGGTTGGTGTGGCCTTTTGTGCACTTTGGTGTTGCTTACAATGTGCCCTGTTGCACGGGTGCTGGGTGTCAGTATGCGAAGAGGCCTTGCAATGCCTTTTGTGAAAGGTGTGGAACATGTCTAATGTCTGTGCGTCATCCGCCTAACGGGTCTTTTCTAGCAAAAAGCTTTTGAATGTGCCTCGTGTGGGCGGAGTGGTCAGCAACATTATGCTCCTGCTGTCATGGCCTTGCAGCTTTTCCACTCTTTTCATATTGTTCAAACTCCACTCAAATACATGCCACTGTGCCCAAGCAAGTGTCGCCCACCATGCTCCGTCCGTCTTGGTGCCAAACTTTGCATCAGTGTGATGGTAAGGTAGTGTACCATGACATTTAATTGTAACCGCTCGTCTCAGAGGCCGTGCTATCAGCGGCGTCGCTCACCGTCAGATGGTGGCACTACCACGTCAGTAATGATATTTCTCCTTCCCCTGCCCCTGCTTTTGTTAGAGCCATTGCTTCGTGGGGATGTCTAAAGTAATACTTCCCATAGCCATGGTACTTACTTCGAATAAAGGAGGGATATGTGTGACTTTTTAAAATCTCAGAAAAATCAGATAGCCTTTTCAGCGAAATTGTAGGCTTGCAGCTGCATTATCACGATTATTATCATCATCAGCCTTGTTATGTCTACTGCTGAATGAAGGCCTTTCCTAGTCATCTCCAGTGACCTCTGTCTTGCTCCAGCTGACCACATCGTATCCCTGCAAATTTCCTAATTTCCTCACAGTTCCTTGCTGTTTTACACTTCCCTTCTCTTGGAATTCATTCTGTAAGTCTGGTAGACCACCAGTTATATTCCCTATACATGGCCTTCCCAGTTACATTTCTCCCTCTTAATGTCAACTAGAACATTGGCTGCCCCCTTTTGCTCTCTGATTCACACTGCTGTCTTCCTGTCTCTTAATGTTACACCTGTATTTTTTAAATTCCATCACTCCTTGTATGTTCTTCAACTTCTTCTGAAGCTTCTCTCTTAAACCCTCTTTTCACTTAGAAGTTTTTGCTCCATACGTGTTAGTACTAATGGTTAAATAGAATGATCGTACATATAGTGTCATCGAGTGCAAAATACGGGTGGGAAAAAACTGAGTGTACAGGACAGACACTCGTTTCTCTTCGCCCATATTTACTCAACAACACTACATGATTCACCAACTGGCCCAACAGTCTGCACTAATGATCGTGCACTTTTCAGGGAGCACAATAAGGCTGCTGGTCATTACTTGCATGTGCATGCGCAAAGATAAATAAGTGGCTCAGATGTTGATGACAATATCAGCTAGTGACTAAGCAAGCTTATCTGCTGTGTTCAAAAAGAAGTGTTGCTGGGCCTATTTAGGAGAGATAAATTTTGTATCACCTTGCAGTTACTTTTTTGAGGATGCAAGATTATAAATTCATTTAGTTATTAGATTTTTCTATATTCTGTCCCTCTTTTAGTTGATGGAATCCGTGACACTTTAATAGCATGTGGCTTTAGTATTTTTTGTCTTCTGTATGCAGACCTGCTGCAGCAACATTGTGTAGCTTCATTTAGTTATCCATAGCGAATGTGTAAAGCTGCTAGGGAGAACCACGGCCACCTGTTGAACTACCAAGCAAAGCTGTTTGCAAAGTGTGTAGGATGGAGAACAACTGTCACATCGTCCCAACACCCTAGCACGACCTATCAATAGTTTGGTTCCACCTAACCGTTCCTCAGTTCAGGTTCACACCCCCTTACTGGATCTCCTCTTGTCGTGAAGTAACGCCTTTCTTTTTTTCACTTTACATAGTTTCAGATGAGCCCCTGTGCGAGGAGCCACCAGACATCGATTGTGTTGCCCATAGACGGGAGCCAGACGCACACGAAGTGGTATGATACTTACTGCACTGTGATTGCAAAAATTGTGTTTTTAAAGAGCAAAATAGTTTGAGCTGTTTGAGCTGTATTAGTAAGTTAACTACTGCACTGCCAAACAAAGTAATTCCTACTTTGAGAAGAGGTTTGGTAAGCCAAAAAGAAAGATGGGAGAACTAAATACTACAGGCGGCAGCACTGCCTTGAAGTTCCTGCGCTATCTCACCATGACGTCGTAGATTTTGAGGTGCCTGTTTTTCAATTTTTTCTCGATAAAGATGGGCTGCTATGTATTCTATAAGAACCAAAGGCTGAACCGCAAAGCTTCAGTCTTAAGCCGAACCTTTGCAATTCAGCCAAAGTGGTAATTCAGCCAAATTTGTAATTCAGTCAAATTTGTAATTCAGCCACACTAATTCTGCCTGCCATCACAAATAGGAGATGGCAGGCAGAATTACTTGTCTATGCAGAGTTCTGATTGCAATTGGACTTACGGAGTAATGCAATTTAAAGAAAGATATAATTACTTAGTGTCTCTTCTTTAAGTCCTTTTAACACTAAAAAAATTGTGCGAATGCTACGCACTGTACGAATCCGTTGTGCAAAACATTTTGCAAGTACTTGGCTATCCAGTATTATTTGGGTTTCTGCAAAATGATACCAGCTGGACCAAGGAGTTACAGCTGAATTACAGCTGAATCCCACTGCAACAAAGTTTAGGTCTCATACCACTGAGCTTGCTGTGAGTTGATAGAAATAGCTCATATTTGAAAATACTTGCTCCTTTTTGCGTCTCCTTTTTATTTGTATTTGAGAATGTGCGACTGGTTTTGCAATTTTTTCCGAATACATTTTATTTGCTGTGCATTTTACTAACCCCTCCCTTTTATTCACTTTTTGAATAAAATAAACACTGCTCCTTAGTATTCAAACTGGATTAAGTCTGTTTTTTTTTTTCCAACTTTTTTCACACACTTACTAGAGAGTGCTAGTGTCGGGCGACATGGTTTCCAGTCTTAACATAAAACATAGTTCTGCGTCGCTCAGGGAAATTTGCAAAGGTACTCAGGGAAAACCTGGAAAACTCGGGGGAATTTGTAAATGTCAACTTGGTAGACACCCTGTACATTCGCTCTGAGGCATTGTTGTAGGGGGCGTATTATACATGAGTAAACGAAAAAAGTTACAAGCGCGGCATAAAAATATGTTTGGTGTGATTGCAGCACTGGACAAAGATTACAGTGGAACCAGCAGGTGACAGCGGCACACTCAATGAAAGCAATTGAAGTCGTGTTGCACTCATGCGCAAATGCTGCCAGAGCGCAGCATAAAACATCAGTAGGGGCGGTGACAACAGTGTCGGGAAGGGCGTTCCACTCTTTAATAATTTGGGAAAAGAATGACACTTGGAATGCAGATGTAGGGGATGAATATTTGCCACATTTTTAGGTGGTCTCATTGAAAGTATGGATGTTGGAATAGTGCAGCTTCCTAATTAAATCATATATAAAAATTTGATGAAAATGACCTTTGACCATCAAATCAAGTACTGCATATTTTACTATCTGTATGCAAATTGAAATATAAAAGTTATATACTAGTGTGTGTAGTCCATGCGGTGTGCAAATAAACATGGCTTATTCACACTATTTGGTAGACAGAATGCAATTCAGAAGTGAATGTTTGGTCATCTGCTTGTGAGAAACGACTCAGAGTTGATTGTATTTGCTGCACTGTGATAATAATGAATAAAAGAAAAGGAGTGCTGTGGCACCAGATGTACCTGAAGTATTGTACTCGCTTGAACTTGGGTTTCGGAGCAGAATGGCTCATATGCATGAACGGGCTTAGTGTTCAGTGCAGTGTTGCACGTTGTTTTAAACGGTTGCAAATGTAGGGATGTTAGCCAAATGGGCAAATAGTAGCTTGCTGTTCCTAAATCAAAATAACGAATTTGTAGGCTGCCTAGAGGCCAGGCATCTGCATTGTATGGCTGAAAATTATTTGAAGCTGTGAACTTTGTTTGCTTCTTGAAGAACCAGTGCAGCAAACCGTGGCTCATTTGCAGCAAATCGTTCGCAGCAGTCACTCCCTCGCATTGGTCTTCTTGCAGGCTTTAGTAAGTGCTGTCATCTCTTAGAGTTGAACAGTAACAAATACTATTAGACTGTGTATTTCGAACAGGGAATTTTGAAATTGAATAAGGCTAGAATAGCAAGGACTGCTTGTTTTGTATTCAACATTTAACATTTGCGCAACTGTAACTACAAGCTTTCTTAAAGCTAAGTTCACATTGGGCTCATCACAAACATGCAAATGGAAGCCGGTGGAGCAGTCAGGAGAGATGAGAGGCATGTCTGCAATGAGCTCTGCCTCGGATGTGTCACCAGATGGGGCACATTGTTTCTGTTTTTTACAGGAAGGCTACACGGTGTAGCAGTTCAGTAATTGTTTTCATGTGTAGCAGCGTGGTCAGTGTCAAGAATATGGAGGAGGACGTTGTTGCAGTATTTCACAGCATGATGACAGGGTGGGGCAAAGGCGCTGTGGGTATTTGTAAAATAATTTGGGGAAATAAAAAGGCATGGTACAAAACTTTGCACACATAGCTGACTAAAATTGAATCATTGTCACTCACTTGGTGCGGCCCACCATTTTGTGACAGCACCTCGCCATAGACCCGCAGGCTTCCACTTGACGCTTTCGTCTGTGACGCCCTAAAAGCCTCCGTGTGCTTAATCACAATATTGTGGTTCGACAGTTGACCCTTGTGGTGGCCACGTTTGTCGATGTCTTGGAGGAATGAGAGAAACTCGAAGCGAACACGGGTATTCACATATTCGAGAACAGAAAAAAGCATTTAATAAAAATAACAGATAGAAATCATCGAAACAAAGGAAATGATCGGAACGTGCCACAGGAAGAACAAAGTAACACAAGAGCTCTGCATGAGAGAAAGAAAGAAAAACTGTAAAATATTCTACGAGATGGAAGACGCTGAATTACATGTATGACAAAGAAAAAAATGTGCCCCTTATAGAAGTTTATACTCATCACGTGGGTGCGATGCAGCGCACACTATTCCAGTTGGAATTATATACATAAAGAACAGAAGGAAAAAAAAAAATTCTGTGCAGACCAACAAATTGTCCATCCACTGGTATCGTGGCGTATCGAAGCTGACTAGATGTTGAAGGAGGGCTGGTGACTTGGGTCGATGACGATGGTGAGCCCACAAAACGGGTGGCCAGAGTTCTTGCGGATACCAAGTTGCCACCTCGAACATGCATATCCTTCGACGGCCGCATCGATTGAGGTCCAAAAGTTGACCACTGGCATAAGCAAAAAGTTCCTGCACCCATCTGTACTTATGTCAGCCACCAGCATCCCATTGCATTCCTTAGGCGCAAGGAAAGGGCAACACCCCGACAGGTGGCAGGAGAAAAAAAAAGTAGGGAGGGTATGCAGCTAACAAAGGGGCCATGGGGCAGGTCCTTGACTCGAGCGTGTACCTTGCGGGACAGAGGGCACATAGGCCCGTCAGCCGTTTGTGACAGTCATCAACACTTACCATCACTTTTTCTTTCGTTTGCCTAATGAAATGAAAAATGCAATCTGCTTTGATGCAGAAAATGTCTAGGAGTGTTGTACTTTCTGCAATAGGAAGCAGTAAGACAGGTGGCAGTTTTGTAACTTACGTCAAGAATGCACATGCTTGTTTCGTTAGTTATATTTTAGTCATATTGGCAGTCTTCCTCTAAAGTCAGACTTTGGCAACAAAGCCCTTCTCTGGGCTCCTATGGAACTACGGTTTGTATGAAAGGTGTCTCAGATTTTCTCGGCCCATGCGAGATCATCACTCAAACATCTCTTGTGAAAGATCTCGTTTATCCTTTGTGTGCTTCTAGGGATGGTCGTTATCATGGCATTGAAATTTATAGGTGGAAGTACTGCACTAATTGCGGCATCTTGCGTCGCACATTTAAGCTGTGCCATTCTGCTCCAAAACAGAAAATTTTAATAAAGTCACTAAATTTAGCAGGACATGCATGTTCAGTAGGAACCACAGAGTCATAGCCCTGGGTTGGGTAGCGTTTAGCACTCGTGTCCTATTCTAGGCAATCTATTTTAGTGGCGGCATCCTTGTGTGTTTTTGCATAGGGCATTGCGACTCGGCCTTCGGTAAATTACGAAACTTTTTTTTATGCTATTCAACGCATTATGCCTGTTTATAAGTTTTACATGTTTGTGAACTATGTTGGCCCGCCAAAGATGATTTGATGTCGTACAGGCACACTTTTTTTATGCGTCATTCAGAAAAGAAGGTGTGTAGTTAGCCGAGTGAATAAGTTTTACGGTCTGCTCAGCATGTAGCTCATCAGTTTACCTATACCAATACATTTTGGAGCTCGCTTGTTGTGCCTTATGAGCAAATGTACTTTAAATAATCGCATGCAATGTTCCAGATCTATTTTGCATGTGCACTCATGGGATGACATTGTGGCAGGTCGACAAACACTGTGCTTGTTCTCGTGAAACTTCCCGACTGCGAATTTCCAGTGGCAATTGTGATCGTAACTCAGTTTTGAGTTCTGGCCACCCCATTTTCTGTACTACCTTACCATACTAAATAAGGCCTCTGCTGTGGCAGAACACGTCGGGGATTGAATTTTGGTTTAGTCACTGTTTTGTCAATCTTAGCGGCCAGAAGGTCGTAAAATGCTGGTCAAACAGGAAGCAATCTTTTAAAAACTGCATTCGTGACAGTGATGACAAATCATGGCTTGACTTGATTGAGTTGGAGAAATCGAATAAATGATCGTTTGGCATCCAATATACCGGTTGCCATTACACATTGGCTCTATGGGGCCCGTGGAAGGGCTGCAAGTAAGTCCGAATAATTGAGCAGGTGAAGAAAAATTGGTTGGTGATTGTATAGGACCAGGATACTGGGTGTGGCGAAAGAGAACAAAGCCAGTGAACAATTTTTTTCTTTCTTTCTTATTCTTGTGAAAGTGTCCCTCCCTGTAATCAATGGTAAAAACTGGCAAATATTCAGTGACCAGGGAAGTAACTTTACATTTACCATGTGGTGGGTTATTAAGTAACTTTAAGCAAAGTCATGTAAAGAATTCTTTTGTTGATTACCTGTATTTCACTCATAGTGGAGCTTTGCCAAGCTGCTCAAAATAGCTCATCTTGTGCTTTAAAAGTCCACGAGATGCTCACATTGAAGTGCACAACACACAATAATGTGCCTGCACCAAACCTGTTCCAGATTGGCAAATTGGCAGGCCCAAAACCTCTGTGGCCATTTGTATTCTTGAGCCCTGCCTCGCAAGATATATATAGGGGCCCTGAGCCACTTTTTATGGAAGTCTAGAAATGCACTTGAAGTTAAATCTATTTCACAAATGCTTTGCTGCAAAAAGTTGTTCAGTGCGTTCAGTAGAAGCTGAGTTATTGGCAATCAAACACACCCACCTCGTGGTGCTTCCACTCCTTCTTTAACGACTTGCCCTGCAAAAGGCTACGACAGAGATGGGTGTGCCCACAACGCTCTGCCTACTGAATGCCACTGTAGGGCGCAGTTCAAAAATTGATTTTGGATGCTCACATAGACGCCACTATTTCTGATTTTGGTGCCTACGACGTGCCAAGCGTAGACAGACGGGCCAGATGCGGTTGTCCTCGGCAAGCTGCATTGCGCTCAGCCAGCGGACTCGTCGCAGCACCCCACGGCAGCCGCGGTATCTACGCTACGTAGCAGAACGACCGCCGCAACGTGCAACTACAGCATTTGCTTTTTGTGCGTGATAGGGCTGGACTGCGTGCGCAGGCACACATGCTCCAGTCTGGCCGTGATACGTGGTGCAGACCAGCTTTGTCCTGCACCAGCTTGACCGACGGATAGTAGCCACATCCAACTTGTGCATTTTTAAGTGCTGTCAATAGCTTAATCATTGCGAAGCAAAGTCTGCCTAGGCATGTAACCTGAAGGGACAAGAAGTCAGCGCGTGTTGGTACGCGTGCATGTGGTCTGACCTTAAATTTTGCGTGGTTCGAGGCTAGTTGAGCATTCAGAACTAGACAAAATTAGTGAGATCCAGTGGCTATGACACCGCTAAGTGGGGTGGCCAAAGTTTAATTCCTACATGGGCGGCCATGGCCGAGCATGAGCAGACGATAGTCAGCTTCTTCTAGAACTATGCAATATTAGGGAAATTTGAAAACATTTTTTCACTTACTTCGGCCTGTTTATTAAACTGCGTCATTAAATATATGCAGTAACAGTAGGAAGAAACGCACTGATTCAAACACCCTTCTGGATAGATGTTGGCTATTGGTCACTAGCAGCCGCATATAGGAATCTGTTATATTACGAAATGAACTGACCAGAAAAGAGTGAAGAGCAGGCTTCTGTTGAAAAAAGAGCATTTGCGAGAAAGTTGACTTTGCGCTCCGCTTGCAAGATCCACATGCCGTGCTGGACTGCAAAATTTGGCAGAGATGTTCACAGGAGCGTATTCTATCCGCGGACTGCTTTCTTCACCAAGCCCGAGGGCTGGTTCTGGGCTCCTTTGATAGGAAGAAGCAATGTAATTAGCAAGTTACATGAGAAAAAAAAGCAGTTACACAAAAGACTTGATTCTTTAATCTTCTGAAGGCACTTGAGAGAGAAAAAATAGAATTTGTTAGAGAGGAACCAGACGAAAAAGCCAGTCATGCAAGTACTTCGCTGTGAGGGACGTGCTGCTAAATGCAGCGCCGAGTTACCATTTGTAGCATCTATTGTGCCACACCTGCACCGACATGCACCTGCACAGAGTATTCGAGCAGACGGAACAAAACAGAACAACACGTTAAACTTCATTGGCGCTGAGGTATTTGAGCATATCCAAGGTGGGGCCCAGCATCCCCTTCCCTTTGTGGTTCCACCAATGTCCGTAGAGAATGCGGAAGTACCGTGGTGAAGAAGTCTGAATAATTGGATCGGGTGCAAAAAATCGATCAAATATTGCAGCGGACAGACACTTCGGCTGGTTGGCTGAAATGTGCTCTTCTTTTTTTTCACATTTATTAATGCCTATTTGTCACTGTGCACTTCTGTGGTGCAATATTTCTCAATACTACAAGTAGTACTAGATACCTGCATACCCCCCGTTTCGTGATCCGTTAGTGGTATCTACGTGCCTTGGATTAAATTTTTTACGTCTGCTGTGCGTAGTTTAGAAATAATTTATGTAATTATGGTGACACACAACTGCGAGGGTACAGCTGCTCGACACACCTTTGTGCATGGCGCATTTCATTACGATTAGGGGGCCCGGACATGGGGAGAAAAAATTGCAAGAACGGGACAAGTGGACACGAATGCACAAGCTACACAACATAGACGCCATTCTATTTATGATCTATGCCTGCAGGGACAACAACAAAAATGGCGTTCTTGAATTGAGCGGCTGTACGTATCAACCAATGTATGTAAGTTTGGCAGATGTAATGTACAGCTAATGAAAGGGATAACGAAGCCAATGACAGCTTGGGAGGAATAAACTCTTTATCAAAATGCAGAATTAACTGTGAATTTGGGTTAAATCTGCTTTTATCTTCATCTTTCTATATAATAATAAGAAAATGGAGCAGCAGTTTGAAGAATGAAAGTTGCATCTTTATCACGACGCAATTTTTCAGAAACTACCAACTCATGCACAATTTTTTTTCTGTTAATTGCATGCTGAGCTTTCTCTTTGCACGAGAGCAGTAAGTTACTGCTCCAAAGCATTGTTCCTTACTCTAAACGGCAAATTTTTTTGCTACGAAAGCATATATTTCTGCTCTGGACTGCTGTTTTTTCTGGCCCCAAGAACTGCTCCAAAAACTGCTCCTGAAGACCAAGTGCCACTTCCATCTCTGTCATGTTGCAAGATTAAGCTTGTGAACATAGAACCTGATAATAGCAAGTGAAAGCAACAGAAAGCGTTAATGGCAATATAAGAAATTTTCTTGCTAATGCATTCTGTAAGTGGCTAGTGCCCACATTACAGTGACACCTTGATATAGCAAACATGGATATAACGGATTATCGGAAACAGAGAGATCCGTCTCAGATGCAACTTCCCTAAAGTGAGGTTAAGCTGCTCTGGCATGGAAAAAAACTGCAGGCTTTTCCAGTCACTACTGGTATTGCAAGTGTTTTACAGGCACAGAGATCAGTTTGCATGAGCTTTTGTGTTGCTGCGTTATTGAGCAATGCGTATACCGGAAGAAATGCAAGCACTTGCCTGATGTATTCAAATCTTTGCAGTGGAGTCTCTCGGAGGAGGCACCTGCCGCTCAGGCTGCCTCCAAGGTGAAAATGGAGCTTCTATGTGACAAAAATGGTGAGCCTGACCCTGCTGCTCTGTTCAAGGGCAGAGCAGCTGCGTAGATCTAGATTTTTTGTTGAGATTCCAGTTGGTTTGCAGCTGCGAGTTCCAATAATGCTGGGACAGCTTCACTGCAAGCATTAGGATGGAAGCACGAAATGCACTGGTGGAATTTACTTTAACCCTTTGAGGGTCGATTTCTTTCGCCATATGCAACCCCCCAGGGTCGATTTTTTTTTTGTTGCAGATTCCGATTCTTCTTGGGGACTTAATTCGAAAAAAAATTACCGTAATTTTTCTAGGGTGACTTTAAAGTGAGAAAAAAATATTTTGCGTTGGTATACATGCACTCTTCATTCATGAATAGCAACAACAAAAAAGAAAATAAACTTATCAGAATTAAAAATTTGATGCATCTTTATGGACATTGTTCAAGGCTTTGAAAGTCCACACACGAGAATATTTCACAAGCCTCAAATGTTCTTGCTCTTACACTAATAGGTACGTCCATAGTGTAATCGAACTGCATAGGTGCGCGCACTCAAGAAAACTGTTTGGTTGTGTGCCCATCAAAAAAAAGCAACACGTGTGACAAACTTCCGCTAATCTTCATCTTATCGCCAAGCAGCTAGGGAAATTAGTTTTCCCGAGCATTAAGAAAAAGAAAAGAAACTGAAACGCATGCACAGCGGCATCCTTCCTATGTGCACCCCACCCCGCAGGGGCGTCTGCGCAAGCAGGCGTTTGGTGCGTTGCGACACCACGTACCCGAGCACACGAGGGTTGGACCCTCCCGCGTGTAGCCGTGCGCGGCTTAGCCGTGTCTGGGGAGAAGGGGATCCTGGGGGTTGAGCCGATGCTGGGTGTTTGGACCTTTAAGGCCCCCCGGCGGAGGCAACACACCTCTTCGGCCTCGGCTTCACATAGACGGCACCTTCAGACTGACCCACCTGGAGGAAATCGGCAGTCGCCTTTTCCTGTCCTCTACTCCAATCTTCGTCTTTCTCTCCCACTTTTCCATCTTTTCTGTCTTCTCTTCACTTCTCATTACTTCCGTATTTCCTGGCGGCAAGGGTTAACCGTGTGTTATATATCCTGCCTTGGGTATATATATATTAGGTTATAGCGGCGATGTATGGCTGGCGTCTGCAGGTATTCTTCCAACCTTGTAGCGTCCCCTTGTTGGGCTCGGTGGTGGGTGGCCACCATCGCCGCCGAACTTTCCTGCTCTATATGGCAAATAACTTTCCTCCGCTACCTGATCGCTCCCTGAAGAGGGGGCGCACCGATGAAACATTCACTTTCTTCATGCAGCCAAAACAATCCTTTCCAAAGTACCACGTTGTACATAGTCAGCACGATAAGAAAACAGTCAGAATGATCTCACCATTTGTCGTAGCGAAATCTCTCACTGAAGCAATTGGCCCAGGCTATAAAGTAACTAAGATGGGAAGTGGTGATCTTCTTCTCGAACTTCGCGACAAAGCGCAATATGACAAACTCTCGAAACTTGTTGCATTTGGAGAAATTCCAGTCTCAGTGGGCCCACACAGATCCATGAACACAGTGCGCGGGGTCGTCTCAGAAGATGACCTTCTCGAACTGAGTGAAAGCGAACTACTAGAAGGATGGCAAGAACAGAACGTTGTCAAAGTGCAAAGGATTAAAATAAGACGAGATGACAAAGAAATACCAACTAGGCATATAATCATAACATTTGGAACCAGCATTCTCCCTGAATCAATAGAAACCGGCTACTGCAAGCTTCGTGTTAGACCGTACATCCCAAATCCGCGTCGATGCTTTAAGTGTCAGCGTTTTGGGCATGGGTCGCAAACCTGCAGAGGACGTGCTACTTGTGCTAAGTGTAGTTCTTCTGAACACGCTTCTGACATCTGTACTTCACCAAACCACTGTGCCAACTGTGAAGGAGATCACCCCGCCTACTCGCGATCGTGCCCCTCGTGGAAAAAGGAGAAACAAATAATTGAACTGAAAGTCAAACTAAACCTATCTTTTCCAGAGGCACGTAAGCGTTTTTCACTCCAAAATCAGTCCAGTCCTTCCTACACCGATGTGGCGCGCCGGGGGGCAGCGCTACATTTTCAGGCGGCCGCGCAAGCCACACGGAGTGTGACGGCGGTTACGCCATCAGCCCCCCTGGCGGGAGCAGCCACGGCTCTTCCGCCCCCTACCACGAACGGCCAGCAGACCTCCGAGCCTGCTGGTCCCAGGGCCACTGCTCGTGCAGACAGGCCCGAAAAACCCCCGCGCGTGCCCGCTGAGCGGGCGTCATCCAGCGCCTCTGACGAGGCGATGGATGTAACAAAAACTTCTCCGGCGTCTCAGACGCCGAAGGGACGGCGTTGCTCCCTGGAGCGCGCCAAGAAAAAAGAAATACCCCGCATCAAGGGGCCTGGAAAGGACCTTTGAGCCAACCTAATTCATACCTCTTGACACACAGCACATAAACACAAACAATATGGATACACAAATATTACACTGGAACGTGAGAGGTCTGATCCACAACCTCGATGATATCAAAGAACTCTTACACAAATACAATCCAAAGGTGCTGTGTGTTCAGGAGACACACCTTAAATCTACGCAAACAAACTTTCTTAGGCAATATGCTATTTTCAGGAAGGACAGAGATGATGCTGTTGCATCGTCCGGCGGCGTAGCAATTATAGTAGACAGAGGCGTTGCTTGTCGGCAACTGCAACTCCGAACTCCCCTTGAGGCAGTTGCTATCCAAGCAGTACTATTCAATAAACTAGTTACTATCACGTCCGTATACATCCCCCCAAATTATCAACTCTCTAGCACAACATTTCAAAGCTTTATTGATGAGCTGCGTCACCCTTACATAGTCGTCGGTGATCTAAATGCGCATAGCACACTGTGGGGTGACTCACGCTGTGATGCGAGAGGACGGCTTATAGAAAACATCCTATTCACTTCGAGTTCCTGCTTGCTTAATAAGAAAAAGCCAACGTTTTACAGCTCTACACATAAAACATTTTCTTCGATAGACCTAAGCATAGCGTCTAGTACAATTGTGCCATATCTCCAGTGGGATGTCATTAATAACCCTTATGGCAGTGATCACTTCCCCATCGTCCTAAACCTTAAAAAACAAAGTGAGTATCCTGCACATGTTCCTCGATGGAAAGTTGATTCAGCCGACTGGACGAAGTTTCGCGAACTAACGCAGCTGCCCTGGAATGATATCTGTGAACTTAGCCTAGACGACGCAGTAGCATACATAACAGCGTTCATTATTGATGCTGCATCAGTATGTATCCCCCAAACAAAAGGGTCGCCCTCAAGACGACGTATTCCATGGTGGAATGAGGAGTGTATAGAAGCCAGGAAAAAGCAAAACAAGGCTTGGAATCTCCTCCGTAACTCACCAACCGCAGAGAACCTCATTAATTTCAAGGCGATCAAGTCGCAAGGGAGAAGAACGCGCCGCCGCGCTAAACGCGAAAGTTGGAAAAACTACATAAGCAGCATCAATTCATATACAGACGAATGAAAAGCCTGGAACAGGGTTAACAAAATAAAAGGCCGCGAAACTCATCGTTTACCTTTATTAAATACACAAGGAGACACCCTGGAGGATCAGGCAGATTGTCTAGGAGCACATTTCGAGCACATTTCCAGTACATCACATTACACAGATACATTCCTAAAATACCAGCGACTAGCAGAGCAGATGAATTTGGATCGGAAAAGCACATCCAACGAAGCATACAACCGTCCATTTGGAATGGCTGAGTTCCAGGCCTCACTGAACTGTTGCAACAAGTCCGCTCCAGGAAGTGACAGGATAATGTATGAGATGATCAGACACTTACACCCCGAAACACAAAGAACACTACTGTCACTCTTTAATTCCATGTTCTCTGCAGGCTACATTCCTTCTGTTTGGAAAGAAGCAATCGTAATCCCTATTCTCAAAGAGGGCAAGGACCCTTCCTCACCCAACAATTATAGGCCCATAGCTCTGACAAGTTGTATATGCAAATTATTTGAGAAAATGATTAACCATCGCCTCATCCATTTTCTTGAAAGCAGCAAGATACTCGATCCCTTACAGTGCGGTTTTAGAGATGGTAGATCCACAACAGATCACCTTGTCCGCATCGAGACAAATATCCGCGATGCCTTTGTCCACAAGCAGTTCTTCCTGTCTGTATTTTTAGATATGGAGAAGGCATACGACACAACCTGGCGCTTTGGAATCCTCCGCGATCTGTCTGAAATGGGAGTTCGAGGCAACTTGCTATACACCATTCAGAGTTACCTCTCCAATCGCACGTTCCGTGTAAGAATTGGTAATGTTCTGTCCCGTCCATTTACGCAGGAGGCTGGTGTTCCACAAGGAGGTGTGCTCAGCTGCACTCTTTTTATAGTCAAAATGAACTCGATCCAGACTGCCATACCACGTAGTATGTTTTATTCTGTATATGTAGATGACATCCAGATAGGTTTTAAATCATGTAATCTAAGTATCTGTGAGCGACATGTACAGCTTTGCATAAATAAATTGTCTAAGTGGGCGGACGAAAATGGTTTTAGGCTAAATCCGAGAAAAAGTACGTGCGTCCTGTTCTCTAATAAAAGAGGTATTCAGGCGGAACCAGTAATCAATCTCAATGGAGAACGGTTATCTGTGAGCTGTGAACACAAATTCTTAGGGATCCTTCTAGACAGTAAGCTAACCTTTGTGCCACACCTGAAGTATCTTAAGGCAAAGTGCCTCAAGACTATGAATCTTCTGAAGCTGTTGTCACGCACAGCTTGGGGAAGCGACAGGAGATGCCTAATACAGTTGTACAAAAGCCTAATATTAACACGCCTTGACTATGGGGCCATAAGCCTGTTTCACATGATGCGATTTTCGTCGCACCGGAAGTGCGATTTCCGTCGTTTGCGATGAAAATCGCAGTCGCAGTGCCGACCCCCCCGATTTTCGGCTGCGACCAACCGGTTGGTCGCACAGTCGCACCATCGCACCGATCGCTGCGATTTTCCGTCGAAATTGCGCGGAGAGCTGTCAACGGAGCTATTTCGCCGGTTTGTTTTGGAAAATGGCGTCTCGTACGACAAGTGCAATGCGCGGAGACGTGGATCGTCGAATTCGGTACGTACGCGAAGGGAGAATAAAAAAAACTTGTACCGCAGATTGCATTCTCCGATTGCTATGCGTTTGTTGACACGCTACACAGCAAATGAAGTGCATTTTCACGTTTGCTTCGTACGCCTTTGCGAGTTGTCAGTGCTAACAGGTGTTCGATCCCCAGCAGACGACGAGGTCGTCACAATTTTCTTTTGTTGAGTAGCATGCAAAAATCGCGCTTACGGAGCAGCTTGTATTATTTCAACCTCGGCAAGGGCAAATGACAAGACAGCAAAGTACCCGAAGTTTCAACGTTGCGCTGAACGCGGTACCGTTCAGTTGCATGTTCAGTTGCATCTTGAAAGCTTATCTTGCCTCTTATTAAATTTGACAGAGCAAAAGTGTAGGCTATCGTAATGAATTTGCTACGATAGCATTAAATCCGTGGCTTGAATAAAATATTACATGCACGTTAAGTTGCACCTCTTCTCTGGAGAATTTTTTTTTCTTGCACAGAAACCAATAAACATACACTATGTTGCGGACTTTGTATCCTTACTGCATCTGTATGAACACTTGCTCTGCAAGGTAATTAACTGTACAGCTAGTAGATTAATTAAATTCCTTGCTATAGTGGCAAAGTGACAACGTACCCTCCTGCACAATTATGTAGAACTCGTGCAACAATGCGAAAAGCAGGCAAACGTCCTGTTCTTGTGGGAATAAAACAGTATAAAACGACACGCTGAAGAAAAGTAAATCAAAACTGTGCAGTGAAGTCAGCCAGTACAAGCAGTTCTTGCACGTTCACAGCTGATCAAGTGTGCAGAAACATTCATGCCTTGCATGTTTCTAGTAAGTTTCTAATAAGTTTGTGATCACACACATTAGTGTGTAAACCCATATAACGATATCCGCTGCGATTACTATCTTTATGAGTAATGAAATACCATGCTACTTGCAAGAACATATATCACCCGAGGATTTTAGAACAAATTTCGGCATTTCAACTATACACAATATGTGGTTTATTCAATAAAAGACCACAAACTGGTTTTTTTTGCAATGACAAACTTATTCCAAACTTTACTTACATACAGGGAAGAAAAAAAGTTATAGACAGAAATATTGTTCTTCAATTTGTTCACCTGCCACTGTGGCTATAGAAATCTGCTGCTAACACAAGGCGAGGGGTTGATTTGCCAGCCATGGAAGTCGCATTTCGGTGGGAGTCATAGGTGAGAAAAAAATCTCTTGCACTTAGATTTAGTTCATCGCCTTTTATTGAACCCTTACACTTCAAAATACTATTGCATAGGGGGGCATGCTTATGCAAAATCTAACACCAATAGAAAGCAAAGGGCAGAATTGTAAAACAACCATCTTTCGTGATAATTCGAGTGTGTAAATATTCATTGCATCAATATGTACTATTCAACAGCACTGCACAAATAAGCACGATCAAGTATAGCAAGTACTCTGTCAGGAAGCTGGTTCTACAGATGTATAAATGTCAAGGCATGAATGCTCATACTACGTCGCACACATAGCACAAAAAAAAACCTTTTTCAAGAGTTGTCCCTTCTGGCAGATATGAGTGGGCCATAAGCAGCAGAAACTTTATTACAGGACATTGTGTAATACCGCTTATGAAAGAATGAAGAGAGTGAAGAGGCTTTTAACAGCAGTACCTCATGCTGCTCTAATAAGAGGAACGATGAGCAAAAACATTTCTGGTAGAGCACTTAAACAGTAACTTTCTGAAAGACAGAAAATTCCAGGTGAGCGTTGGAGGTACATTAGGCCCACACACACCAACAACACGGGCATACTACAAGAAACACTACAGCCTATGGTGTATTACAGTCTATGGGAAAGCTATCTTATACAGAAATCAAGAATGATGCAACAAGCCCTCAACAACTTTCTTGGCCAGTCTGGCCTCTCGCTTTCTGATAAGTCAGCTCATATCGACGTCGGAAAAAAAAGAAAGACTAGAATCAAGAACTACCCCAGATTTCACATTGTGATCCACATAGCTGGACAAATATGCCCGCAAGTAAACATCCACATATCCTCAGCTAGTGTAAGCCCATGACGGCAGAGCCAGCACGTGGGTGAAACAATTATGCAATGCCTGGACGCAACTTCCACACCTGGTGAAAAGAATAATCTCGAAATAATGGGGGTGGACGAGTGGATACTATAGAAAATCGCAGATGCTGTGCTTGTGTCCAAGGTATGGTACGGTATGAATTACCAGCAGCACACAAAAAAGACAACTCATCGAATACAGGCATCGGGTAGTAATAACAGGTCTTTCCAACTGTACCATGCTTGAAGACCTCTATGAGAAAGAGCTAACGAACAAGCACTTAGACAGAGTAGAGTTGCAGCCTGCAGCACAAATTCTTTGTCTCAAGAGCTCAGAACCCCGTCCCAAGATACTATGCCAGCTAGCATATGAGATGCAAAGACGACTACTTAGAAGTTAGCATACCCTGTTCTTACTGCTTCACACTGTACATTCTTGCTACATTGGCCAAATAAAAGATTTTATAAGGTATCATGAGGGCCATTAAAGTGACTTGTTGCAGTCTAAAAAAAAATGAATAGCCTGGCTGCAAATGGCACCAGAGAACACATAGGACAAACAAGAAAACCAAGATGATCTAACAACAAAAAGTTTTATGTACACATTGAGTAAATGCTCGCTGACAAGCAATAGACTGAACATACACAAAAAGGAGAAGCAAAAATTCATGTGCGTTTCCTGACAGGAAATGCATCCATTTCTAACGGAGGCCGTGCTGACAAGATTAACCCAGTATTTTTAGATTTACAGCTTCCGTAATTTCTCTAGGCAGCCGATCTGCACAGAATGCTAGCTTCTTCCTCTACAATGCACGCTCAGATGTGGAGAGTGCATTGTAGAGGAAGAAGCTAGCATTCTGTGGAGATCGGCTGCCTAGAGAAATTACGGAAGCTGTAGATGCAAAGACACTGGGAGAATCTTGTGTCAGCATGGCCGCTGTTACACTTTCAGATATGGATGCGTTTCCTGTTGGGATCTGTATGGACACACATCAGATCTTGCTTCTGCTTTTTGTGTAAATTCGATTTATTGCTTGTCGAACAGCATTTACTCGGCATGTTCAATAAACTTTCATTTGTTAATACACTTCATGATTGTCTTGGTCTCTAGCAGAAAGGCGTTCATTCTTTTTACAGTGAAGCTGTATATGCCTAGGCGAAACACTCATGGTCTGATCCCAAAAACCCTAGTGTAGGGGTATGAGCCATTGTTTAAGGGGGTGTGAGCCATTGCCTTCGTCTTGCATGATGGACGGAGACATTTCTTGTTGGGCAGACATAGAAATGCTTATGCATTACAAACATACATTTATCTGCGTATTATTGCAGGGAAGGGACACAGAGGGGGATGGGGTTAAGACAAGATCATGATGTCATTATTATCTCACAGCAAAGGTGTGGTGGGCCATTGGCTAGACCGATAGTGACGTCGTTTCTCTCTAGCAGCAGAGCGCGCATGCAGCAGTCTCTCAGACTTCCCAATAGGTTCGAAAATGTGTCCCTGTATTTAACTAAATGAAATGTGCAGCCCCGGTGTGTCACTTCGTAACTACAGTGCATAACTGAGTCATAAACATTATGATTAACACATTACAAAACACAAGTGCGTAACATAATTCAGAAAGACTTTGATGGACCCGCTGGATTAACACAATGAACCACTCATTGCACTTTCCATGATGGTGATCTTGCAAAGTGCAATGTGTGGCATTCCAAATAAACAGTGTGATAAATCCAAGCCAAACATGTGCATAACCTCATTAAGAAACACAGACATAAGCAATAATATAGAAAGACTTGAATAAACCATTGGAATTAACCCAGTGATAAACATCGGGGCCGCACATTTCAGCTTCGCTGGTTTACCGTCTCTACAGGGTGCATGGGCAGTAACTTTTTCTGTTATTGTTTGTTAAGTATTGTATAATGTTGTGCCAGTAAAACACGTTGGGCTAGTTGGTGCAATGTATTGGTACTGCTTTTCTTGCTGTTTTTTTTCTTAATGTTGTGCCCTTCTTCCTTTTGTAACAACTTTTTTATTCCCCCTTGCATAATACTCCAACCTTGCAGCCTGCGAGGTATATAAATAAATAAGTACATAAGCACGTCATTCATTCATTTTGTTCATGGAACAAAAATGCATTGATAAGCTTAGACATATAGTCATTGCTTCACACTTTTGAAATGAATAATTATAGCTTGCTATCGACACTGAAGCAGCCTTTCGACAGCAAGAAAACGAATCAGTTTTTCCAGCTCTGAACATTGAATTGCAGGAAATGCAAGCAGGCATAAAATTCTGCCAATATAATCTGTTTAGGAATACCAAATTGGAATAAACATTGACGCTTGCATTTGTACTTTCTCTGGCTGAGCAATCTAGTTTGAAATGACTCCCATAAGCATGTTGTAACAATGTTGATCTAATACAGGTTAAATGCATGAATAGCTTAAGAAATCTGGATGATTGCTATAAATTACAGTGAAGAAACTATAATATCTAATAACATTAATAATATAATAATAATATTTATTTCCACAAAACAGGCTAACTTTGAGAGGCGTGCGAGGCTGAGCAGAAAGCTGAAAAATTCTACGGCAAGTGCGCCTGCCGTGGGCCTACGATCCTGCATTATGAATAGCGCGTATTGATATGGTCTTCTTGTTAGAAGTTCCGAGTATACTACCAGCGCGAGACACGGGACAGCAAAGTGGACGAGAAGCGTGTCTTTTAGAATGCTATGTTACGACGTACAGGTTTCTACAAAAGTGACGGTAACTGCTCGAAACATTTGATGCGTCGGCTTTTGCGCCTTTAGAAATATTTAGAGAGGGCTCCCATATATATATTCGCAGCGCAAGCACGGCGATGGACGAACCAGGCTAGCGCTAAGGTTGAATTTCACAACACAATTTTCATTCCACGTCGTAATCCCACAGATCGTTTGAGGCTTCGTTCAGGGGCACACGCGGGCGTTCGGGTTGATGCTTCTTGTTGCGTTTGGCGTAAGAATATGGCTAGGAGCAGGCACCACATATGCGCAATTACGGGCAATATACACGCATAATTTCTCCAGAAGCTGACGCCGAGCACGGGTAGCGCGAGGATCTTGTTGGGCTGACACGACAACTTCGTGGCAGCCGAATTCCGAATACTGCATATGCGGTGAGGGTAGCTATATGAACTTGTCGATAGGTCATGTTGTAGATTGTTGTAGCGCAGGCAGAACGAAACGGTAATAGAAGGTAGATAAGACAACACACAGCGCTGAACCATAGAATAAAGAACCGCTGAACCACCTGCGAACAGCTGTTTACGTGCGCGATGTCGCACTGAACTACAGAAACCGCCGTCGCGCACCCCAAGACAAATCTTAACTAACGTTTTTAAATTAGTAAACGTACATATTATTTGCTTATAATCAAGAGAAGTCAATAATATTATAGTTTAAACGTTTTATTCACTACAATAAAAGAATTATGCAGCGTGTGCCACGAAACCTGTCAGTAAGCAACCCTGGGCGTCGCACCAGTCGCATTGTTGAAATCGCAATCATGTGAAATGAGCACTCTAAAAATCGCATTGCGACGCGTGCGACAGCACCGATTTTCGTCGTTGCAGTCGCAGCATGTGAAACAGCCTATAGTCTATAATTCTGCTGGACCTAGTACTCTAAGAATGCTAGATCCTGTCCACCACTTAGGCATCCGCCTTGCAACAGGCGCCTTTAGAACTAGTCCTGTGCAAAGCCTTTACGTCGAATCTAATGAATGGTCGCTGTACTACCAAAGGACATATTTGTGTCTTTCGTATGCCTTGAAGGTAAAATCAGCTGTGGATCATCCATGTCATTCAATTATTCACGACTCCTCCACGGCCAGGCTATTCCGTAACCGCCCAGGTGTCCGGCCTCCTCTGTCCCTCCGGTTGGAAGCACTCTCAGAAAAAACAGGAGTCTCTCTTTTAGAGAATGTCTTAATGGTCCCCTCTCGGCTTCCACCGCCTTGGGAGTGGCAAACTATCCAATGTGACATCTCCTTCTTAGAAATATCAAAACAAGCACCTGAGGCTCACATACAATCACATTTTCTTGAACTTAAAGAGAAGTATTCCTGTGACGAATATTACACAGATGCTTCGAAGTCTCCTGCTGGTGTTGCTTACGCAGCTCTCGGACCCTCATTTTCAACATCAGGGCCACTAAACCCACACACCAGTATCTTTACGGCAGAAGCATACGGTATACTTTCGGCTGTTAAACACATAAGGCGCAGAAATGTCGCTAAGGCTGTTGTCTTTACAGACTCACTAAGTGTCGTGAGAGCCCTGATTAGCTTACGAAAACATAAGAATCCCGTTTTGAATGCGCTGTATAGTTTGTTGTGCTCCGCATATATCTGCAACCAAGCGATTATTATATGCTGGGTGCCTGGCCATAAAGGTATAAAAGGCAACGTAGCTGCTGACGAAAACGCTACGTCAGTGAGTTTTAGCGACACAGATGGAAATATCCCCATTCCTGCCACAGACCTAAAGCCCTTTTTACGCCGTAAATTGAGGAAACATTGGCAATCAGAGTGGGATACACAAACATTGAATAAGTTACATATTATAAAACCAAGATTGCGGAGTTGGATAAGTGAGAAAACAGCACGGTACAAAGAAGTACTTCTTTGCCGATTAAGAATAGGACACACTTACAGTACTCACTCCTACCTATTGACTGGCGGGGATCCTCCTACTTGTAGTAGGTGCGGCGATGGCCTCACAGTCATCCATGCTCTTATCCAGTGCCCTGCAATAGAAACGGAGAGGAAAAAGTATTTCCCTTCTGCATATCGCGAAAATATACCTCTCCATCCTGCATTTTTTCTTAGTGACGAACCATTTTTCAAACTGCAAACAGTCTTAGATTTTTTAGAAGAAACCGACATCCTGAAAATCATTTGGCCAGGCAATTTTTAGCACGTGACTAACAGCCCTGCATTCAAGGGCTCTCTTAAAACTCTGGTGTCAGTGTTGTTTTATTGCACAGTGTTTTTACGACAGCCCATTGCCATAACCCACATCGCTGCCTAGTCACCGTCATTATTTTAGCAACTATATATTCTACTCCACTTACAGCTACAGATTTTAGGCCCTTTTACAGCCATGTGACATCTATCATAAGGAATTCATTGTGCACGCCATCCATAATACATCAACATTACCACTTGTCATGGCGCTCTTTGGCCAAACCTGGCCCTTGCGCCACAAAACACCACACATCATCATCATATGTGCACCCCTGTGAGCAGTAAATGAGCGTGAAACAAGTGGTCGCCCTTCGAACGATTAGGAACGAGATAGCCATCAGTTTCGCAAGCGCAAAAAGCCGAAACCGCTCGTGAAACAAAAATCCACACGGCCACCCGCTCGCGCGCACGCCAATGCGCGAGCAGTACTATATAGACGCGCGGGAAAAAACTGGCGCTAAATCAAACGATGATATGAAAACCGAGAAAGGGAGACACGCGAAAAAAATTCCCTGTATCCCCGCATAGTGGCAGCACATGACAGAAAAGAAAAAGTTAGGAAATTGGCGCGCTTTTTAAGCTTACAGATGGCACCGTAAATATACGGCATCGACCATTTTCGGACTTGTTCGCGGCGCCGTATATTTACATCGTTGACCATCAAAGGGTTAACAGAAACGGACTTATGTAAGATCTTGTGTGGTAGATATCATGATTCTATTGAATTTATCAGCTAGATTACTTGAAGAGGGTGGACACAACCTGCGCAACAAATTGCAGAAGTACGTTAGCAATTTGGTTCTTTTAGTGCTGGGTGTTTTTCTGAAGTGCAATAAATTTAATCTCTGTATAAGTAACACATTATTGCAGGCTTTAAATTCAAGTGCTATGTGTTGGTGATATGTTGCTGAATGCTTGAAAATTTATATTCTGAAAGCTGCCATAGGATATAAGACATGCTAATTATTTTGATAAGATAAGTAGCATCCCTCAGGCAATATGGTATCTTTCCCAAATGACTATGAATGTCACTGGATAATCAGAGGACAACAGTTAGTGGACATTTGGATGTCGTGGGGACATCCGCATTTATCCGCTCAATTTGCTACAGACATTCGTGCAGCTTAAGGCGCAAACCAAAAGGGTCGTCCAGCAAAGATCCCATGGACGTCAAAGCCGGATATTCAGATTTCCAAGGAATGCATACAACTGGCCATTCGCTCTTTCAAAATGCCTGTGGGACATCCATAAGATACATATTTAACAAATATGGGTTGTCCGAGTGATGTCGATGTTTTTTTGTTAAGGGTAAATCCTTAAGTGTCTCATGGGTAGAAAAATTCGTCTGGTGTTATCAGAAAATTGGCCGTCCGGCATTATGGCACCAAAATTGATGGTGTCACTCGACCATTGGCAGGAGTCAAACCCACAACCTTTGGGGTTAACCCCTTACCTGTTTTATATACTTTAACAATTTCCATGCACAAACTGCTTATTTAAAAAAAAATAGATATCTAATATTTTGCATCTAAAAGGTGAGTTTTCGATGTTGAAAAAGAAATTAAAACACATACTAAGTCAAATTACCATAATAAAATTTATTATTGCTCATGATAAATGAGGCCAGCTACCTGCTGGTAATCAACAATAAAAAACAGAGCAAGAGCGCAGTTGGGAAAGATTTATCATTCCGACAACGCCTCACCAGGGACTCCCAAAAACGGCAACCATGGGGGCTTCATGGGGATGGCATTAGTATCAGTGAGCCACCAACGACGCTCACTGGCAACAGTGTCTTCTGAGCGGTCGTCTCCATCTGATGAATTGCTAATCTTGAAATCATCGCTGTCGCTTTTGCTTCCTTTCTAGAAACAATGTAAACTTCAGTGTCTGAATCGGTGGCAAAAGGCTTATCTTCCGTGATGACGGACCAGCAGCACATGCGTTGCCTCCACCGGAGGTCTTTTTTTGAAACACGAGTTGCCCTACCAGAGAAATGTGAAACGGCAGTTGAAAAAAAGAACAAACCACCTGCAAAATGCTGCCATCTGCAAAGTGACATACCAACTAGCCCGCAAACGAGTGTGACTCGTTCAAAACGCTCAAAAGGAAATATGATCTCAAGCGGATGCGGTGCACTTGTTCAATATGGTTTTGGGACAGTTTGGCAAATACGAGCTGGGTTGTCTGAAATGGTTAAGCGGTTAAGGCAAAGTTAATGAAGGCACTCGAACCCTTGACTTTTGGTGCGACGAAAATTCAGTGGCACCAAAATTTATGGTGCCACCGTTCATGGTCAAACCCACGGCCATTGTTGGGTGTTTAACTCGAGACTTCTGGCGTTAAATAAAGCGTAGGTAATTAAAACAGAGTTAAAGGGACCCTGAAACGATTTTGGCGATTTTCTACAAACGTACTGAGTCGTTAGAGTAGGTCCTTCTGATCATTAATTGACACATCTAAGTGCTCTGCGTAAAGCGTGTAATTTATTATAAGGTTTTAAAAATGCACATCGCTGTCGATCGCAGCGCACTGCTCGGCGGAATTTTAAGCCGCCCCTACCCATATGATGCAAATAACCCATATGACGTCACGTGGGCGAGCTATCTGATTGGCTGACCAGGGCGCGTGATCGATAATTTTTCCAACTTTATGGTAAACAAATGATCTTCGTAATAGTTGGAATGTTAGTTAATTTGTTTTTATAAAGAGAAAGTAGCAGAAAGAGAATGCACAAGAACAATTTTTCAGTACACTTAAGCACTTCCAGCACACAGCAAGTGTCGTCTGCTTGTGTTACAACGTACTCCATTTTGACGAGAGCTCCGCGGTCAGAGCACTATGATTTGACTTTGTTGCCTTGTGGACTGCAAACGTAGTGACTGGCAATATGTCAAGCTGCGACATCGTGTCCCTCTGCAGGGCAGCGTACGAGCGAACTGGCTGCTGCGCATCGGACTGCCGCTATCCGATCGGCGCCAGGATTTGCGCGTTTGTGGCCGTCACTTTACACCGGAAGATTACTAACGCACTAGCGTTTCGCGAGTCCCGTATTAGGGCAAACGTAAGCGCAAGGGGACAGGGTCTGGCCGCTTGACTGTGCCGTAACGGGATGAGCCGAGATGAGCAGAAGGGCAAATGTGAATGGTCTGCACGGTGCAGCCACCTGGTGGCATAGAGCTCAACCATACACAGTAGCAGCAACGAAGCGTATTCTTTTTTGCTGCTGGTGCGTATTTTTCACAGGAGTGTAATCATCAACACATTGTTTTTATGAATGTTTAAAATGTTTTACACTTGGTTAGAGCAATATTAGCGCTGTGTTTGGCTGGTTAAGCGCTGCGCCAACAAGTGTCTGGACCGTGCAGACCGATCAGGCCGCTCACGTACGTCTGCGCCAAAGTTCCTTCATCAGCTTGAGTTTATGCCTCCAGTCATTTGCCAATATGACCAGCTTGCCTGTGGCTAACGGAATACCAGACACGTTCGGCGCTACGACAGAATGCTCGCAACGCACGCTGCTTCGATAGCTCTCGCTTGGGGTCGACAGCCAAGCGGCTAGCGGAGAGGTTTCGCGCGGGCGGGAAGGGCTTCAAAACAACCGGAAGTGGACGATGTGACGTCGCATCGTGACGCAGGACCAGTGAAGGCGGAGCTTAGCCCCGCTCGCTCGGCGAACGAGTTGAGGAGGAAAAGCATGGCTGGGGAGGAGGGTAACTTCTAATCGCTTGTAGCTCCATTAATACGTAACGCTTCACTTAAATTGTGGTGCGAATGTTCTACTTAAGCTGTACCCTACGCGTCTACAAAATTTGTCCGAACCGTTTCAGGGGCCCTTTAATTAAGGCACCAGAACCCACTACCTTTGGTGCGAGTCTAAGCTTCGACCTTTGGTGGTATCAGAAATCACTGTTACCAAAATTGATGATCGAACCCACGAACACTGGTGGGAGTCCAACTCGCAGCATTTCGTGGGAGAAAACAATAGGAGGTAACAGTGCATTCAAATGGGAATGTCGGGTAATTTAATGAATGTCTCGTGAACGCACAAGCTTTCTCCTTCATCGTCTTTGGCGTATGCTAAAGTGACTGCCAACTTTTTCATTGCATATACAGGGTGTCCCAACTATTATGCACCAATATTTCATCATCATCATCAGCCTTGTTATGCCCACTGCAGGGCAAAGTCCTCTCCCATACTTCTCCAACAACCCCGGTCATGTACTAATTGTGGCCATGTCGTCCCTGCAAACTTCTTAATCTCATCCGCCCACCTAACTTTCTGCTGTCCCCTGGTACGCTTCCTTTCCCTTGGAATCCAGTCCGTAACTCTTAATGACCATCGGTTATCTTCCCTCTTCATTACATGTCCTGCCCATGCCCATTTCTTTTTCTTGATTTCGACTAAGATGTGATTAACTCGCGTTTGTTCCCTCACCCAATCTGCTCTTTTCTTATCCCTTAACATTACACCCATCATTCTTCTTTCCATAGCTCGTTGCGTTGTCCGCAATTTAAGTAGAAACCTTTTCGTAAGCCTCCAGGTTTCTGCACCGTACGTGAGTACTGGTAAGACACAGCTATTGTACACTTTTCTCTTGAGGCATAATGGCAACCTGCTGTTCATGATCTGAGAATGCCTGTCAAACGCACCCCAGCCCATTCTTTTTCTTCTGATTATTTCAGTCTCATGATTCGGATGCGCAGTCACTACTTGTCCTAAGTAGATGTATTCCCTTACCACTTCTAGTGCCTCGCTACCTATTTTAAATTGCTGTTCTCTTCCGAGACTGTTAAAAATTACTTTAGTTAGCTTAATATTTAGACCCACTCTTCTGCTTTGCCTCTCCAGGTCAGTGAGCATGCATTGCAATTGGTCCCCTGAGTTACTAAGCAAGGCAATATCATCAGCAAATCGCAAGTTACTAAGGTATTCTCCATTAACTTCTATCCCCAATTCTTCCCAATACTTTACCACCAATATTTAAAAATATGCAAATGCCACGTAGCTGGACAGAACCAAGGTAACATTGTTTGTCATCGCTTGGAGATACTCAGATTATTTTTCACATTGTGCATAATTAAATGATTCATCTTAAGTAATCAACTCCTAATATATTATAATTAGATGAAAAGTGTGAGAGAGAATTGTAGAGCAACATGAAAAACTCCCAATACAGCTTTGTTGTCTTGCTAAATACATGCTACATAAAAGTGTTTTTCCAAGCATGAAAGATGCCTGTGAATACAAGCAAAAGATATCTTTGAATTCAAGCAAAGTGCCTAGAGTGGCCAATCGAGCGGCAGCTTTGAGTGTATTCGCGAGTGTTCGTGGGACACCTTGTATACTGGCACCAGGTTTGGTCTTCCGTCTCTCAGGTCAACAGCATGTCAGCGCTGTTGCAACATTCACACACGTTTCTTTTCTTTTTTTTTTACCGCAGTTTAAAGGCTGCAACACACAAACAATTATGGCACCAATTTGAAGAGACCCATTGTGCTGGTGCAAAGCTAGGAACAGATCTTCATACCGCTTCTTCTAAAGATTTATTTGCGGCACAAGAGCAACATGTAGCAGTCAAAATGCAGAGACGCACATATTTTGCGTGAGTGTTCGAAAAAGGATTTTGCGCTCTTCTGCATTCTTCTTGCTCAAATTTTGCAGAAAGATGAGCTTTTCGAGTCCATGTTGGTGTCTAACAGTTGGCACAGTCAATTGCCTGGCTTTTAAGAAAAAAAAAAGTACGAAGTTGCCTTTGCAAGCACAAACTTGTGGCTGCCTGCCGACAGCTGCAGAAAGCAGTCGGTCAGGGAGGGCTGCCACCTGTTGCCCACCCTCTGGAGCTTGCGGCAACCCTGTCTGAACAGTTGTTTTTGCAGCTGCCAGCAGGCGGCTACACAAGTCAGTGCTAGCGTCGTCTTCATGGTAGCGATTCTTCTCACAGGCGAAAGCAGTTTATCATTATTTTCTTTAAAAAATGGGCAAGTAACTGTGCCAAGGGTTGCACAGAACGACGTAGACTCCAAAATGCGACCTTTCTACGAAATTTGAGCAAGAACAGTGCAGTGGTGGGTGCAAAATGTTGTTTCAAATACTTTAAGCAAAATATGCATGTCCCTCCACAGCACTTCTGGATACCGCATCACTTTTCAAGCAAGTGCAGGCATTCGGCCTAACATAAAGGTTGTTCAGGTGACGTAGGCCTCGGCTTCTACGCAGGTTACGCAACATTTACGAAAAGGAGGTCGGCAAACTCGTGTTATCCACATGCTCTAAAAAATGCTGTATGGCTGTCTTCAACAAGCTACTTGCTTTTCGGTGATTCCTCAGTCAATGTGCGTCTGAAACATCAGATGTATTGATGCCTTCTTAAACTTTGCAAGTTTCAAGAAAAAAGTGCTACAATGGATGAATCACGCAGTCACACACGTTGAACGTACTCAAGAAAACAAGGAAAACATTTTTTTTCAGCTTACAAATACATATTTCAACACAAAGCAGAAAAATCTTAATCTTCACCAAGCCTTATACGCACTACAATAATTGAACAGAGCTAAACAAATGTACAAACAGCCGGTGTGCAAACTAAGCTTGTCCTGCTTTGTTCAAAATGTTCATACATGATTTCAATGTGGTGCATGGCACTTTGCAAAATACGTACTGTAACAGCTTGATGTGCCTCGTGCAGTTCAGTGTTAGGCATGACAATGACTTCAGACTGAAGGTAGTCGGCACGGCTGTAGTAAATACATGGCCACAGCTTTCCCACAACAGTGAACAACAAGCTCACTTTCTATACTTGACATGCAAGCAAAGCACGCTATCTGCATGCATGGCAACATCTTCATAATACAGTCAAAGTCGGATTTTTCAGACTCCCTTGGGGATGTTTAAATGTTCGAAAAAAATGAATGCATGCCTTTTACTGCCCCTAATAGCTCAAATTGCTACAGGCATGTCCGAAATAGATCTGAAGACCTGCCAGTACATTTATTAGGCATATCACTGCTCGTACGGTGACAGGAGACAGTACATGTCTTCTGAGTGTATGTATTGGGTCCTGTGACAGTGGCCCTTTTCTACTCTTAGCATGCTTGACTGCAATGCATTGCATAAGCTTCACTGCGTAACACCGCTTTACTGCGGCAAAGCTGAGTTTTGAGAACCGGCATGTGCGATGCATCATGCTTTCCTCACATCGAAGCCATTGGCAAAGATTACAAAGGCAGAGTCAGTGCCATTGCTGACAGCGGTGAATTCTTTCAATGAAAAACACGTTGCCATGGTGATGGCTACGACTGCCAGCAGATTGGCGTGCGAGAGCACTATTTTGAGGCTGCAAGATAGTTAAAATAGTGGTGGCATGTGCCTTTGATTATTCCTGTTTTTGTTTGATTATTCCTGTTTGGTCGCAGGATAAAGTCTGGAAAATTTGACAGCGAAGGGCTTTTGCATCTGGAATTTCATACGGCTGTATGGTGTGCGTGGCCGCGAAGGCGTCTGGAAAATTGGTCATTGACTGTATTACGACGATTTCATGGAACAAATCGCCTTGAACACGACAGGGATCCACGAGCACTTCCGACTTCATTGCAATGATTTATCAGTCACGGATCTAATGTTGATTGTGTTGTGATGATTGGCTGTTTTGGTCAGCGCGTTAGAACACACGGTCAAACATATATAGAGCATGCAAATTTCGTTACAATCACTTCACTTGCTGCTCATTCTAACAAGTGTACTGAGCATGCTACTTGGTATTTTTTTGGTTATAGGATTTGGGCACAATTGTTGTTGTAAATGTGTACATTTAACCGGCTTGTTAAACCTGCACATATTCAGATATCTTTATGCATATGTACATGCTCCTTTCTTCATTGTACAAATCCGACATTCAATCATATGCCTCCTTGCTATGGCATCGACATGAGGCAAATAAATAAACAAATACATTTCCAGGTTCAATGTTGTCAAGAACACGAATAGCCATATCAAAGCGTGGGGGCTGTAGATAAATGGATGATGTAGCCGATCACTCTTTGTGCCGCCATTGTCGGAAGGCCAGACTACTTGGCTGTGCTCCTTCTCATTGTGTACCGGCGTAGTTTGGAAACACGGAGACATGGTGCAGCAACTCCGCACAGAAAAACAACACACAGGCATATATGACATACTTTTGGTGCTGACTGTAGAAATTAGTTCCTGGTATTATCTTAAATGACAGAGTGCAGGCTGTATTACCACCCATACATTTGCTGCGCTGTGGGTTACCTGCACTAGCATGGGTAGTGAGCTGTATTTGCATAGTGCAAAAATATTACTGCACAGTAAACCTTTGGGAAGAAGAGAGAAACGCTGAGCATGGTGTATCAACATTTGATTGTTGTAGTGAGTATAGCCCCCAGCAATTTCCCGTGTTGGATATCCTATAGTAATGATGTCCATAGGATATCCACTGGATAAAACTAATTAGCTCTTCTAAACTTGTTTGTCCACAGAACCACCTATATCGGATTTGAATGTTCGGATGTTATCCGTATGTCCAGCAGATATCCGTCAATGTTCTGTGCAGGACGTTGGCGTTCATATCTTACCAGGGTGTCGAGCTGGTATCCTAGAATGCACTCTTATGGATGTTGACGCTCGGACTTCATTGGGATGACTGTCGGATATCTGGTCCATTGGGTTGTCACTGTCATAGTCCCTTGGGGACACCTCATATTCAACTTGGAAGCCCTGTGAATCATGAGTTCCTGATAGGTTCTTGAATTTGATGCGTTCAAAAAACTTGCAGCCTTTCGTGCTGGTCACATCAGAAAGCGATGGGATGCGAGCAGCCGATGAGCTTCGGCGCGACATCTATTGTGTATGAAAATACTACTTGCCATAAATTTTAGCTTAACCAACTTTTGAGTAGGTGGCATAACCAGTCTTTGGATGTTTCACGTCCATGAATCCCGAGCACAGTTGGTAGTGTGCATCAACAGCCAAATGAGTGCACATTTGAACATGGTACTGAAAGGGTTTATGAAATCAGACTTATGTAAGATCTCTGGGGTAGATATTGTAATTCTGGTAACATCAGCTCTATTACAGGATGAGGCCACAGAACCTGCACAACAGAAGGGGCAGAATCACATGAAGCCAACAGACAATGACACCAAGCAAAGCATAGGGTAAACTGTGACCTGCTTGTTTTCTTTCATTGTAGGTGAAATATGCATACAGTCGAACCCGGCCATATCAAACTCGTAAAAAAATGCCTATCAATTCGTTATAGAGCATATTTCGATATAAGCCCGCTAAATAATTCGATTTCATAAAAGCACATACCATTTACAATATCACTTTACTGATGAAATTAGCTTAGTTTCCCATTAAATAATCCTGCATTTTCTTCTGCTTGGGCAATTTTGCTGCCTGCGACGCAAGCACTACCCCACATTGTCTAATGAGTCGGAGCAGCTGAGGCCGCAACCTTCCGCATTCGCGCTGAAGCACCGGACTAGTGTGAGTGCACCAGTCACTTCGGAGGATGTGGCCAAAGGACTCGTTGCTTTTCTCATTGTGCCCACTTTAACTTGTGCTCGGTACGATGTTGGCAAAGTAGTCTTCGTTTTCAGGCTCTCCCGTGGTCGCGACACCATCATCTGCACTTACAAACTCGTTTACCGTTTATTCGTCAACAGCTTCCGGAAATTCTGACAGCTCGCTCCAAACTTCGGCAACACCAGCATCGACTTTGTCGCATTTATCAGAATTTAGAGTCATCACGGAGCACGGGGAAACCGGTACGTCTGAATCGATTTTGGATGAACCACTTGAACACGGTAATGCGTACGCGTCGTGTGCTACGGGCACCGGGTCAAGAGTTCGGCCACTTTAGCCCTAATGTCCCCCTTATTCTGAAAGATCATGCGGAGAGTGCTCCTCGGAATCTTGCACGCTGCGGTGACATCCGACTTCTCACCGCTTTCAACCCGATTTATGATTTTGAGCTTCACGACGAATGGCGAATTCTGCCACATCATCATGGCAACACTGCGGCCCACAAGGCGCAAATACAATTAACCAGAAAAGCAGCGAGACAATTTGCACTTTCGCCATCTTGCATGACGAGGGCACAAGATCCTCTGATTGGCTGATTGGCAAGCGCTGCGCTGCAGGGGGGGCCAGGATAATTTTTTTGCAGGGGGGTGTCGACGGCTCGCTCGAGGCAGCGTGGTCACGATAGGGAGAGTGGTTGGATGGAGCCGCGCTGCCAGGTTTCTCCGCTACCACGAGGGAAAGCCAACTTATGGGGGCACTTTTCCGCAGCTTGATGTTCGATATATTTGGAGTCGCTGCTGTTTTTGTTTAATGTAAGCATAATTGTTGCTATATATACTCATTGTTACTATGCCGTGTCCAGAAATTGTTTGATATATGGAATAATTCGATGTAAACGGGTTCGATATGGCCGGGTTCGACTGTAAATGATAAAGGGAGATCAAAGCGGACGAAAAGACAACTGGCCACAGGTGGGACATGAACCCACATCTACAAAGACATGGGTTCGTGTCCCACCTGTGGCCAGTTGTTTTTTTCATCCAGTTTCATTTCCCTTTATCATTCATGTGTTTTAATTAAAATGACAACAATTCACTTTGTGTTGGCCTTGGTGTCATTCTCTGTTGGCTTCGTGCGATTATGACTTAAGAAAACTTGGCCCCTCGGTTTTCCTTCTCGTTCATTAAAAAAAAGCAGAAGGATGCCAGCTAAATTATACACTTTTACTTATCAACTTGATAATTAACTCTTTCTCTACCGTGCCCACTGGGAATGGTTAGCCTGTTATCGATAGTTTGGAACGTCGCTTTCGAGACCTTCCGTGCCACTCATGAACTCGCTGCACCATCAGACGTGGAGGAAGAGAACTATATTTTTGTTTCCTAAGCAGTTTGCTTTTTTCCTGCTTGGTGGTGATTTTTGAACACGCTCTGAAGCTTCGCGATCGTCAGAGTAAAAAGCAAAAACGACAACCTCCGGAAGCAGCCATTTCTCGTGATCTCGGCAGATCTCATGATTACGCTGCATCTGTGGATGATTTTATTGATGTATAAAGCAGTGGCGAGTTTGAGGATGCTGTCTTTTCAGCAGACTTGACTCTGAGAGCGACGACAACACAAACCAGCCTGGAACGTTGGCGACCGCAGCCCAATTGGTTCTGCGTTTTGCTTTGGCCAGTCTGTGTTGTTTGGAGTGCCTGAGAGCCTGACAAGGTGGAGGCATATAGTAACTGCAAGAAATGCTACAATGACAAAATACTAGAGTTTACCGCAAAACATGTAAGTTTCCGCAATGTTTTACAAGGAACCGCTTCGCTGCATTGCACGCCCAATTGTAATGCTTTCAGGTAAATTTTTGTAGTGGAAGACGTGTTCTATGAAAAGTTTAGATTTTTTTTTTGTCGGAGATAGTGCCTATTAGGCAGCAATACGTTTTGTATATGTCACAATTTTTGTTACATTTTATGTGAGTAGATACACGAGCGTCTTTACAAACTTTGTTCAATTTTATCCCACAATCTTGATTCTGGCAATTTATAATTTTTGTATGACATGCGTCTCATTAATAAAACTTTCATGTGGGAAAAAATGCATTCATTCTGCCTTGTGTTTTTGTATTAAATAAAATATTAAGTGCAGTGGTGCACTCCAGAAAAAAAGAAATCTTGCGTAACCTGCAAAAATACCTATTTTCCCCACGGTAGGGAAAGAGTTCACCACCTTAGAGCACATGTTCCAACTGCAGAATTGAAACAGAGCAGCAGTGAAATAAAGATTTACTTAGCATAAATCCTGTGCTTCACCAGTTCAAAAAAAGTGTCTGCAGTATCTGCGCTGAAATTCAGATTCTTAAATTTATTGTGTTCAACTTTTAAGGGAATGTGAAGGCTTGGAAAAAGACAGAAATAAGCTTAAAGACGCCATTTACATGGGAGATGGTCACCATATCGAATTATTTTTAGAAACATCTTGTAGGCATCTACAGTAACACAACATTCATGCATTTATAACAGAAAAAGACAGTGTTCTGTTATTGATTTGTGGTAATGAATGCATATTGACCACTGCAATGTTATGTGATGTGCACAGTTATTGTGCACATGCAAAACAATGTTCTCTGGCATAAATTGGCAGAATTAGTCAGTAGTCAGTTATATTTTGCTTATGTAAATGTTTTCACGCGCTACGTACTTATACATACATACTTATACAAACGTACGTATTTGCACTCACACTCGTCAGAACTTAAATTTTTACTCATGCTGATGAACACTCATTTGCATTCACAGTCGCTTCTGTGCACACTTAACCGGCACCCACTCTCGCTCATGCTCACTCACACTTGCCAACTCACTCGGTGAGAGAGTGGGCTCGTGCCTTGCGTCTAGCTGCATTATATTGGGGGTGTACATTCCGAGGGAAAGGGCTAACCTGAAAGGTGTGCCCTAACGGTGTGAGAGAGCATGATGGCATTCGCGTCAACGGCCAAGGAGGCCAGACCTGCATACATTAATATGCTTCTGCCTGCCTTTGAAGACAAGAGGAGGATGGTTTGTGCCATTCTCTGTGCTTCAATTACCTCCGTCAGGGTATTGTGAACCCCTAATTGAAGGAGCTGCTCCGTGCTGGTGCTAGTGGGAATTCCCAGTGTGCATTTGATACTTTTTCTCATCAGCGCATCAATTTTGGCCTCCTTCAAGCGGGACCAGTTGAGCGCCGATGTTACGTAGTTTATGTGGCTCATGATACAGTCTAAAGAGATTGCTCTCGTTGAGGCCGCCTCTGCGGTTCGAGACTCTTGTGAATAATCGGAGCATGTTTTCCGTTTTTACCTTGACACGGACAACAGTTTGATTGTTGCTTTCCTTTGCATTTAGTATCTAGAATCTAGAATCTTGACCGATTCAGCTCTATGGATCATATGACCAGATTCTGCGTATAGGTTAATGGGAATCTGGTCGAGAGGGGTAGAGCGTCTCTTGTGTCTGCGATCTGGTCTATAAAGCAGTAGTCCTGACTTTGATGGTGACAGGCAGAATCCCGTCCCTTTTAAGTACTCTTCAGTAATATCCAAGGTCTCCTGAAGGGCACGCTCTACGGCTCCCTTGGACCCCCCACCGTTCCAGACAGTGATGTCGTCTGCATAGAGGGCATGATTCGCACTCTCGACCCTAGCAAACCTTTTCGAGAGGCCTTTCATTGCTATATTGAAAAGGATGGGCGAGATTACTGCACCATGCGGAGTGCGCTTAGTCCCTAACTTGAACTCGTTGGATCTTAGTTGACCGATTTTAATAGTGGCTTTACAGTCCCTTAAGAAAGAGCTGACGTAAGTGTGAAAGCATTTCCCTAAGTTTAGGTGCAAGATCGATGACAGAATGAATCTGTGTGTGATGGTGTCAAACGCTTTGACGAGATCTAATGCCAAAATACCTCTGACATCCCTGGTGTTAACATTGATGATCTGCCTTTTGATGAGAAGCACGACATCTTCACAGATAGAGAGGGCCTGAGGCCTACCATGTTCTACGGGAACAGTTCTCGTTCCTGTGTGTATCTCATTACTCTGTCATGGAAGATGTGCTCAGCCACCTTGCCCACGCAGGACGTGACTGAGATTGGTCTGAGGTTCTTGGGTGTGAGTGCTTTACCTGATTTCGGGATAAGGACCACAGAGGCCGTCTTCCAGTCCTCTGGGACCCAGCCAGTTTCCCACGTGCGGTTGATCTGTTCCGTAAGCTTCTCAATTGATTTCTGATCAAGGTTACGCAGGAGTCCGTTGGAGATGCCAGCTGGCCCAGGTGCCGAGTGGCCGTTTAGGTCGTGTAGCTCCTTTCTGACTTCTGCTTTAGTCATCGTGGCATCAAGCTCCTCTATGGGTTCACCTGTATACTCTGAGTAGTCCTCGTGCCCCGTGGTGCCTACGGGGAGGTACCTGTCTGCTAGGCTCTGGAGTATGTCTACATCTTTCCTTTAAGATCATGGATTATTCTATGAATAGCTAGGCATTGATTGCTTTTGGATTGTGAGTCATCCAGCAGTTGCTTCAGGAGGTTCCATTTGCCTGCCGTACGCACCTGTACATCAACTACCAAGCAAACCTCGTTCCATTGCTGCCGGCTCAACTTGGCAATACGCTTTGTTTTCACGATTTAACATCGCTACTTTCTTACACAGCCTCTGATTGAGCCTCTGCATTTGCCATCTGGCGAGTAAGGAGTTTTTTACCTCTACCAGGTGCGCCAAGTGCGCATCCTGTTTACTTCTAAGTCAGTTTCGACTAATTTAGTAACAGCCTTGACGTCCTCTTTGATTCTCCTGCCGTTTACGGAAGGCGTCCCAGTCTACTATGCTGAATGCCCTAAGGGGGCCTGCGGGAACTTCCAGAGACATTTCCACAATAAAATGGCCACTTCCCAGGTTTTATTGCTTATTTTGCCAATTAACAGAGGTGGCGTACTTAACGAAGGCCAGATCCAGCGTGGTGTCACGCGACACTGAATTACTGATACGTGTGGGAAACTGTGGGTCGGTAACTAGCTCTAATGAGCAGTTTGTAACCGCTTGAAGTAGATTTATTCCTTTAGGGGAGTGTCTCACATAACCCCAAGCCTGATGCGCCGCGTTAAAGTCTCCAGCTACCACAAGTTCAGCATCTTTTGCTTTTGCCGCCGCCTTGGCTATAATCGACACGACTGCCTGGTGACGGTCTCTCGGGGAACTGTAAATGCTTAAAATGAAAACATTGTTTTTAAGCCAGCTACTAGGAATGATTTCGATGAGCATAACCCCCACCCTCGTGTTGCCCAACTGCAATTTATGTTCTTGAAAGGAGCACTTCTTTGCAACTAGAACCGCCAGGCCAAGTTTGCCCTCTGGTTGCCGAGATAGCTCAGTAACCTGGAAATGACGAAATTTCATTTCTAGTTTCCTGTAGTAAGATAAGATGTGGTTTGTTGGCCTGTGTCGCAACTGCTGCTGTGGGGCCTTTTGCCTCTGAAAACTGGCACAGTTCCACTGCCATATGATAAAATTCTTTAGTGTGGCCCGCCATTTTTAAGGCTTGACAGGGCCTCTAGGACGCTACCTGTAGCTTCTCTAGCTACAGTAAACGGTAAACCATTTGCAAAAATGACCATGCCCTCATGGGCAAACTGCCTTGCAAGAACGCTAGCTTTATGGTTTTCAAAAAGGTTCTACTCATAGACCGTTTTATTGGTGAGGAGGAACATAGCTTCAAACCAGTGCGCCACTCAGCTCCTCGCACTGTATGTGCAGATCGCCGTTTCTTCCAGCGGCCGCTTGGAAAAGTAGCGGTGTTATTGCAAATTACTGTGGTTCTATCACATTCTGGCTGTGGTTGCTGTGATGTCAGATGACTGAAAGTCAATGAGCTACCACTGTGCTGTATTTGGCTGCAAAAAAATAACTTCAGCAAGCGAACTTGAAGCGACTCCTCAGCTGTGCCGACTCCGTGGACTCCACCACTGCGGTTGCAGACATGCGTTGACTTTGGATTGCCAGCATATACAGAAAGGACTTGACACCATCAGCTTCGTCGCGTGTGTGTTCATAGGAGTTTGTTTCCACTGAGCACTCGGCAATGAACTCGGCACCCAGGACATAGTTTCTTAATAAATACCCTAGAGGGAAATGTGGCGCTAGTGTCTACGGGGCCTCTTCTGAGCGTTGCCTCAACCTACGTGGGATGATGGGAAGTACAGGCTTCGGATTGACTTCGATCTTTAGACTAGTGCCGTTTGCTTGTGGCGCAGTAAACGAAGCTATACTCAAATATTATCGCGTGAAATCTCATTTTATTACTGCAGCATCTTATACAATGCACAACACATTACATAAACTTTATAACTTTGAAATTGAAGCACGGTTTACCACCAGGGCACACCAGTGTATGCATTCTTCTGCAATTATGTTCCCGATTTAGTGCCAGAGAATAATTATTTATTTTTACAACAGCAATAACAGCTGTGCATGTACTTAAGTAAAAATACTCATCAAGTTTTTATGGAAATTGTAGTGGGAGAAAGTGTTGCACCTTTGAGAGGAATGCTACAGGTGTTGCCTGCTACTACGCCTGCTCGCAGTGAACGCAAGACTTTTCTCGCAGACGACAGGCACTTGCAAACTCTCTCGCTCTTTCGAAGGGCTGCGTCGGTTGTCACGATGGCTGAACGTCTTCAAGCACTTTTAAGCACATCTGCTGGACTGCTAGCAGGGATGCTTGAGGCTTCCTATGAGCATGCTTCATTTTATTTTATGTTGCGTACCGCTTCCGAAGCATTACGGCGTGGCTTTGCACTTACCCATTTTGCGATACTAGACTACAGCCAGGAAGCAGCAAGCTTTCCTACCACAAGTAAGTTTGTGTTCTCAAAGTCCTAAAACACGCATTTCAGTGAGCACGTAAACGAGCAATGTGTAATGAAGCCTTCAATCAAATTTGATTGTCAAGGCACTAGAAGTACAACTGTATATGTCTTGTATCAGTAGTATCTTCTTTGCTCTTCTGAAGTTTCATAGAGCATGTAACGCTACAGCGCCAACCTAACTTACTTAACAAACCAAGGTCAAAATAGTCAAAACACTTTCTTTTAAAGTTTACGATGCCGTCACTTTCTTGTCAGGGCTTCGACACCACATCACGACACAAACATCAGCCCAGTGCGCTGTCGCCACTTCGAGCAACAGAAAAAAGGCAGAGAGCTTTTCGTCACCCTGTCCCACTGCAGGTTATAGCAATTGTGCTTTGAGCGAAACCAATACTGCCAAAAAATACCTGTAGACTAGTTCGCCAGTCAACAGAATACCAATCCGTAGCCTGTGCTTCCCATCATCCCCATGATAGTTGAACGATCGCAGCACCAGATTTCCCTCTAGTTATAGTAATATGAAACTCTATGCTCCTGGATATGAGCGAAAAGCATGTGTCGGTCAGTGATTGCAAATAGATGAAGTCTACTGTTTCTTCGTACAAGCACGTTCATTCAATTAAAATGTGTTCTAAGATTATCATGCTTGGCAGGCAACGTCCTAGTGGAAGTTGTCTTTGGGTGTCATACGAAAACATGGTGTGCCGGCTAAAAAATGAAAGTGGGTTCTTTTTTGTTCTGCAACCAATGGCATGCCTATTGTGTGCTGGCCGCCCCTAGTTCGCATGAGCTCTCCCACATTTCCGAATCAAGCCAGCAAGCTGTCTGGGCAACTCTGCACCATGTGTGTTGTTTTACTTCAGAAATAAAGTTGCCGTTGAAAAGTGTAGTTGTTTGTTTTTCATATCTCGAGTCAGTTAGGTGCCCCTTGCACAGGCACCGCTCAAGACCTAAGAGTGCAAATATTATTTCAGCACGTCGCTTGCATCTGGTTGATCATGGCAAATTTGTGGCCACTGTCATCAGGTATCTTTATGCATGTTACCAGCCATTCTGGTCGAGTTACTTTGCAGTTCCTTTATTTCGTACAGCTTGATGACTGGTCGCCAGGTAAACAATACTTTGAAAATTGTACTGCGAAAATTTTAGGAGTACGAAAGCTAGCAAAACGTTTCCTCGGAGCTTCTCTAATTGGTGTGGCACACAGCATGGCACACGGAGGCACCTCTGATTGTTATCACCTGTGTGATATACAATAACAACATGTTGCAGGTGTGTTACGTATCGACAATGTTCGGACTTGACTCGCCTCTTATTTTGATTGCAGGCAGAGCCATGGCAGTGCCTTTAGGCCTGTTGTCGTTCAATATTGCAGGCATATTGAAGCTCACAGCTTAGTAACGATATGCCAAGAAGTTTTCTACTTCCCAAAACTTGACACCTCTCCGGAAAACCCAAGAACTTGCCACTCGTCCACAGCATGTTTGTCGTGCACCCTCCCTCGCCTCTTCACATGCCAGCATGGCACCAGACGATGGCACTGTGATTTCAGAATGGCAGCGTCCTCAATGCACAGTGCCTGATGTAGTTATTCTCTGCTATGCAGATGCCAACGTCCACCGAATGTCCCTGCTAGCCGACGAGCACTGCCAACTCTTGGCTCAGCGGGAAGCGTTGGAGGATGAGTGCAGGCAGAAGAAGGTCTGTTTGCGATGTCATCATCAGCCTCTCTAATCCCTTGGGTAGCCATGTGTTTTTCAAAAGTGCAACCTGTGTGATTTCTGATTAAGTGACACATTTGCCGACTTTCTGTTCTAGTGCTACTTTTTGCCGCTTTGTTGTAACTATCTTACAAAAGTTCCTCATTGTAAAATTCACACACAAAAAAAAATCCGACATAATAAGAAATGACCTTAGTTACGATGGATAGTGCTCTTCAGGGAACATGGCCTCTATGTTACTGTCATTGACTTTTGAAGACACCTCATAATCAACATTGAAGTTCCCTGGATTGTAGTTCATAAGAAGTTCTTGAATTTCTGCATCCTTCCCATGCACGCTTTGGGGTCGGTCATGCAAGAAAATTAGATGTGAGCAATGTGACTGATCGATAAGCTTGTCATGCCATAGGTCAGGTAAAAAACAAAACTTGCCATAACATCTTAGTTTAACTAACTTCCGAGTAGATGATGCAACCAGTCAACGAATGTTCTTCATGAATTAATTCGGGCACAGCTAAGGCGTGTGCATTGGTGACAAGCTAGGTATATACAGTCAAATCTTGTATAACGAATACAGTAAAATCGGCAGTTTGCTTTGTTATATCGAAATTTCATTATATTGAATTCTAACCTTTCATGTACACAAGCAGTCGCCGATAGACTTCTTATTATTTCGATCCTAAAATTGGCCTTTGCTGTGTAATTGGAACTTACCTAGTCGGCATGCATGCGCCTGACCACTATGGATACCCCAATAGCAACCCCTTCTGTCTGTCTGGGCTGAGCTTAGGCGACAGTGAATGTGTCGAATACATGTCATCTCGAGTCGAAAACACATATTTCCGACCTCCCCTTGAGATTGTTGAAGCTATAACCACAGCTAACAGTGCCTGATTGCAGTGTTTACGCAATTGTATTTCTTTTTTTTTTTTCAGCAAAATTGGGTCATAAATTGCATGCACGGTGCAACCGAATATGAAGCCACAACTGCATTTGTATGCTTTACTGCATAACACAAGTGTACTGCGACGAAAGTGATTTAAAAAAAAAAAAGACGGCCATCATTGTAGAACATATTTTTCTTGCTAAAGACCTGGGTGCACATTAGATTTCTACTTTGTTCAGCGGCTTTAATCTAATGTCTACGTTTGTTCTGTGCTGCAGAGGTCTAGATTGTGGGTTCGTATTTCATTCTGGTTTGTGTTGGATTCTGTGAAATACTGCGAAATTAATCGATGGTGTGTGTTTACATTTTAGAGCACAGCTCTTAGGTGCCCGTTCCTGCAGCGGGCGTCTGCATCCCTCGTAACTGAGCGAATGAGCACAGCAAAGGATGAAAGAGCAAATGTGTGGAGCGCAGTGGGGGATAAAAGACAGTGACAGGGAAGAGTGTGGGAGGAGGAAAGCAGAGGAGGAGGGTGCAGGGGAACCGTGGGATTGAAAGTGGAAGAGGAGAGTATGGCAAAAGCATTACAAGAAAAGCGTAGTGCCGCACAAGACGGTCTTTGCGGCGATGATGGCTACGAAATGGTGCCAGAGTAGCGCGCGTCATCTGTATGTAAACAAAGCACTGCATGAGCGGAGGTCTGTCTGCGGCGGCTGCTGTGAATCGCGCCCATGCATCACCCACGCCCCATCTCTCGTGATCTCCCAATTAACGAGCCAATCACACCACATTTCGCTTCGTTTGCAACATGCCGCATGAGACAGATTGTTCGTGCCATCCATTATAACGCGAAATGAAAATGCGTATAGAGCTGCGCTCAAATTTCGCAGTAGGGAGTATCATAATCCTCGCCGAATTTCTTATGCATCTCTTTTAATTCGACCCGCTGGATAACTCAGTCAATTTTGTCGATCCTGTCAGGGTTGAATTGATGGAAATTCACGGTGTCAAGGTTTTACTGCACTCATGCATGGTGCTCAAAAACTAATGAACTAATGTGAAATAGTTGAAGGATCCATTCCCACAATGGCCGAACACTGTTTACCAAGCCGCCTGTCACAGCAAGGGGCTTTTTTGGTGCTGCAGAAAGGTAGTCTACTAATACAGCTAAAATAATTTCTCTCTTTGGTGTCTCGTCAAAGCCAACAGGAAAACATGACGTTTTCTGAAGCATGGGCTTCAAGCAGACAAAACTTCTTGCCGGACTCTTGAACAAGCTACTGAGCCACCATTTTATTAGACAGCAAAGAAGCCTGCATCATTCTCGGCTTCAATGTTGCCTCCACTCTATGCTGGCTTAGTCAGAATTGAAACAAGACTTAAATTGGCCACTGTTCACTTCATGATCAACTTAGCCATCTATGGTTGAGTATTGGGACCCGTCCCTTGTGTAAAACTCTGTGTGTCCCGAGAGTGTTGCGTTGACACTAACAAGGCAGGCGTTCGCAAAGGGACTGTTTACCTTCTTCAAGGGCCTCCTATATTGTAGCACAATAGAAAGCCTGTTATTCAAGGTGTTTGAATATGTAGTGGTTTCTTTGAGAAGCGAACAAAAAAATTGAAGACAGAATTTTTCTGGCTGCATAGTCTCCTCTTAAAACTTCGCATGCATGCCCGCTAATAACGCTGTACCAGTAAGAGTGAGAAACGTGAACTACATAAAGTTTCTGCAGGAATGGTCACTTAGTGTTAAATACTGAATTTATGACTCTAATTGCCAACCCCGGCATGCAGTTGGTTTAATAAGTCATCAGTTTCTTTTTCTTAGTCACATGTAATCTCGCCTGTTTTCTACTGGCATGGTCTGTGTAGTCTGTCTTTTCGTTGGCACTGCTGCTGAAATCCGAGCCTTTTCTGCGACGCTCTAGCTGGTGCATTGTAGTGAGGTACGCCTGCGCTGTTGTTTTGACAAAGCCGGCATACTTTTAAAAGGGAAAGCATGAGTGGAAGCCATCATTTATATATGTTATTCTCTGACTTCCTTACCGGGCCCCACACCAGGCTTGGACATTGCGAACAGACCAGTGCAGCATGTAGATTGCAGTATGAAATTACTGCGTGTTGCAAAAACAGTCGTAATTTCAAACGGAAGGCTGCACGCCCTTTCTCTAAAGTGAGCCGCACCTTGAGAGAGTCGAGGTCACACACACAAGAATGCTTCTACGCAAGATGCACTGCTTATAACGTCACCGACACCACCATAGTACTTCGGTTAATCATCCAATGCAGGACATGCAATGCTGACTGGAAGCTCGGCAAGGAAAACGAAGAGAATAAAACAAAAAATTTTTTTAAATGCTGTCAGCATAATGCAGTCCCTCAGCCTTAGTTTAGGAGAAGGCACGGAAGGAAGGCGCCTTGCAAATGCCAGTCGACACAAAGGGGGACAGTGTCTCGATTGACAGTGACGCACGCCTTCTTATGGCATGATGTGTGAAAATGCTCTTTAGATGGGGGCCTACAACTTCCATTGCATGACCAAAATTTGCAATGGTGCCTAGTGAGGGCCCTCTTAAGGAGGAGCAAAACTGCCAAGTTATAACTCAGTGCTGTGCGTGTTTTGTTTCTTGTGTTCGTTGGCCGTCTGTAAACTGTGCAGTAAAACCGTTGCCTGTCCCACTTCCCACCAGGAGGAGCATAGGCGGCTCGTAGAGTACCTGCGGAGACTTGCCGGCCAACTGTGCAACAAGTATGACTTCAGCAACATGACGGCGACAGAATTGACCAATGGCATCAGTATCATGGTGGACCACCTATCGCATGAATATGAGCTACTTAGTAGGAAATACCAATCCCTATGGAAGGAAAGGTAAGTATGGTATCAGCCTAATATTACGTAGCCTTCTAAAGAGGAGATTACCAAAGAGTAATACTAAATTAGCTTAGCCCGATAAGGTATTCTTTTGAAACTGTATTTTTGTAACCGTTGAACCTGACTATATTGAACTTGTGCACATGGAATTTTCACTTATATGCAACAAGTTTAGAACACTGCAATGTTACAACGAAAATATATAACAAAAAATGTGGGTACATCGAGCACAAATAGCTGCCACTGCCGACTTGTCCAACTGCAAACAGCGCAAAACTGCCCCAGAAGTTGGCTTTCCTGCGTGGCGGCTGGGTGAGTGGGCAACTGCCAACACCCCCTCAGAAGAAGTGGTTTAGCCCGGTCCCCGCCGCCCACAAGAAATGGTTCTGGTCTGCCCCCCAGCACTTGCCATGGATGCCTGCACTCACTCACACAGCCACAGATCCTTTACTACGCATTGTTGGCTTGTAGAGCTTGTGTCACTGTTTCGTTTTGTAGTTTTACCACGCGTTTCCTTTGTTTATGGGTGACGGTTAGTGTGATGTGACAGAATTTGTCGTTAACCGTGGCATAGGAAATTATTGAGCAGAGTGCAGAGTGAAAAGAAATCCGACATATCGCCACGCTGACATTAAGAAGGAAATGGTTCAAGACAGCGTCTATCGTGCTGACTTCCTCTACATTCGCGATGACAACTGTGAAAAGCATTTCAAAAGTCGTCTGACGAGTGCTCTGAAAACGTCGCCAGTATCGATGAAGCCTGGAGCGATTTGTTAGCATTTCCTGAAGCCATTTATGGGTCACCGGTTAACAAGTGTGTGTCTGCGGACTAAGGTGCCACTGCCGTGGGAGAGCTCGAGAATGAGGACTTCACAGTCAGCACTGTGAATTGTGAAGAGCATAAGAGCATACCCACTTGATGCATAAGCTCACCCTGTCCTGGCGCTTCTGGGCTAACCTGAAAGGCTGTGGCCTCAGATGCTCTTTGGACCACGCGAAAGAAAATCAGTGTTTCCCAGGCAGGCAAAAATATAGAAGCAGAAGAAGATTCAGGAGTATTTTGTGCCACACCGAGCCACGTTTAACTCCATTTCGGGAATAGTGTGCTTTTACAAATGGTACGTGTTTTTATATTTTAACATTCTTTAAAGGTTTCATATCTAATTGTACGATATATCAAACTAATTCCTTTGTTTCCTTTGGAAATTCGATATACCGTATTTACTCGAATCTAATGCGCACTTTCTTTCCGATAAAACGGGTCCCAAAATTGCATGCGCCTTAGAATCTGGTACGACCCTAAATCTACGTTACCATATTGCCATAGACATTTCAATATGGCCGCCTCAGACGCACTTCGAGCCTAGCTACCGTAGCTTTCTCCATGTGCTGTAGTATGTGTGCTTAGGCAATGCTTCCTTTGACTTAGGTTGGTGCAACGCCCGTCTTCCCGTTTTCTGTGTTTGCTCTATCAGCATGGAAGTGCCGATTGCAAAGACATGCCGAGTTGATCACAATGCCACAATTAAAAGGAAAGCAATCACGTGTGCGGAGACAGATGGAAATTGGGCCACATCACGGGCGTGCGGGGACTCCGAAATTTGCGTGCGGGACTGGCGCAAACAGGAGAGGCGTTCTACCCCGGCGGCTGCTACGTACGGCACGGTCGCACAGCCCTTATCTTGAAAGCGATCTGCGGCGGAGACGCACCGCACTGTGTTCTCGTGGCTCAGTTTGCTTCGAAGCGAGAGGCCATACAAAGGTCAATTCCCTCGCACCTGCTACTGCGCTTTTTCACTCCAGCGTTTAGAGAGTTTCCACGGTCATTGAGATAGATGTGTTCATGCTTGTGTGCGCATGACACCATGCTTGTTAATTTAGTTAGTAAGCGAATGTTTAAAAGTTTACATGGCCGATAAAACTACTGCCCTTACTTTGCTATCGTAATTGATGCTTCACCTTTTGTGCAAAACTGTGGCATCTTTTTCTTTATCGCAACTTTAGTACACTGGGAGTAAATGTTTGTTTTTTCCAAATGAGAGACAGTTGTATTTCTGCGTGAAAAATAAGGTGTGCGGTACTGTAAAGGACTTTCTTTCTTTAGGTCATGATCGAGGGCTTATTTTTTTTTTTTATTGATCACGAAAAACGGGTGCACGTTTCATTTGAGGGCGCGTTAGAATCGAGTAAATACGGTAAGTGGATTTGACTGATTTCACTGGAACAGGTTGTGCACTAGAGAATAAAATTGACATCAAGGTTCCCATAAGCCTTAAATAAATTCAGACCGAACCCTGGTGCCAGTACGTCGGTGTGACGTCACGGATTTCCAAGTACTTTTTCGTATTTGGGCCATTGTGGTTTGCAATAAGTTTTCAAAGCTTGTCAAGTTCAGTCTGTGTAACCTGTAGAATGCAGTGTGGTCGATTTCTATTGATTACAAATCAACTAAACTGGAACAGACACCATCAAAATTTGTCATCTCGTGGCGCGTTGTAGCGGGAACTTCAGGGCAGTGTTGACCTGTTTTTCGTTTTTTGCAGCTTTTATGGCTCAGCAAGCCTCTTTTAATGGGAAGAATGGCTTTTTTTTGTGCTGTATGAGAGTAACATGGTAATACAGCTGAAATAAATCCTTCTAGATAGAGTTCTGTTAATACTTCCTATTTTGTGGTCACGAAAGTTATATAGAAAAGCTTGCCATAGTCCCAAAAGTAACCGTGCAGTGGTGCAACATCGTTTAGAGGGCAATCGGCTATCGGCTGCGGGAGGCCAATGGCCCTACCTGCCCTACTGCACTCTTGCAGGAGACAGCAGATGGAGTGACTGTCACTAAGTGCAGGATTCTTTAAATAAAAGAAGTGGCTAGAAGCACACTAGACATGTGTGTTTCAGTTTAGTTGCCTACTATTGCAGTGGTGTTGTGTTGGGAATTTCTTCGCTAGTTTTGGCGAATGCCTCTTGCATTTTTTTTCTAGAACTTATGAATGATGTTCTACTGTACTTATCTAGAACAGGAGTATCTGATTTGCACTCCAAAAAAGTTCAAATATTTGTACAAATCCATTTGTAAATCACAGTGTGCATATATCTTTCGTAAATCTCCCTTCATGCAAGAGGCCCTGTTTAGATGGCTCCTAATGAAATTCCCTGATCTAAGCCAACTAAGAAATTTCATAACTCATGGTAAAAAAAAAAAAGAAAAAGAAAGGATTGACGTAGATATGAATAATACCAGTATGTTCTAGGGATTGTACAAATATTTGAACTTTTTTGGAGTGCATATCAGATACTCCTGTTCTAGATAAGTACAGTAGAACATCATTCATAAGTTCTAGAAAAAAATGCAAGAAAGAATGCAGCAACAGGGAAAATGTACCACCTGAACTCTCTAAATAATATAGCAGACTGCCATAGCTGACACCTACATAATGCAAAGCGTTGCGTGAATTGTTGCAGAGACACCAACACACACCGAGCTGATGGAGTTTGAGCAGCCCGAGACACACGGTGTCGTTCTTGCGTCTTTTGCAAGCTTGCGTTTGCGCTCCTTGAACTCTGCCACATGCCGGGAGCTTTTCCGGGTGGTGCAAATTGGCATGAAATTTCGACACACCTGCATGACGAGGATTGTTGCAGCACGACACTCTGACACATGCTAGGCTTGTGGGGCCCAAGCAACCCTAGACATGCAGTGTTGCTTTCCTATTGCATAGTGTTTTGAGACTGAGAGGAAACTGAAATTGGGTTGGTGGGCAACGCCTGGGTCCAACGCTTCATGAACAAAACATGGAGGTCACTTTGCACAATGTGCAGCAGGGAATGGCAGCATGTTTGGGTTATCGCCTATTAAAAGTATGCAGTATGCTTCTAATGGCTCTATGCCACACGCACTGGTACGTGACGATTCGCTAAACTTGTGAGATGAGCATTACGTTTTAGTTCAGTTACACTTACATGATAGAAATAGGCTGAGAAAATGAAACGAGCTGAGCAATTTTGTACAGATTCGAGAGTAGTGGAAAGGTTATTTTGATGAGGGTCCCAGATCGTGCATGCATATTCGAATTTGGGACGGATAAGTGTTAAGGAAGCAAGGGATTTCACTGATGGGGGCGCTAGTTGCAGGGTTCGTCGAAAGTAACCAAGGACGCAATTTGCCTCGTTAGTAACCTGTGATATATGAAAAAAACAATTTAGATCAGGTGTCAAATGGATGCCTAAATACTTGTAAGTTGATACTGAAGTGATTTCTGCATTCCCCATTAGATATCTTGAAGATGGTTGTCAGTGACGTCGGTGGAATGATAGCAGAGATGTTTTTTTCACATTTAAGGACATTAGCCATGAATTACACCAGGTTAGTACGTGCTGAATGTCAGACTGAAGAAACATAATGTCATCGGTGTTAATAATAGGCCGGCAGATAACGCAATCAGCGAATATGCGAATGTTAGAACATATGTTAGCAGGCAAATCACTAATATATATGAGAAAAAGAAGAGGGCCCAAGACGCTGCCCTGAGGTACCACAGATATAACAGAGGAATAAGATGATGAACATTTATTAGCAGACAAACTGTTGCCGATTAGTGAGAAAGCTGCATATCCAATTAAAAACATGTTCGTTAAGATTGAGACGAGAAAGTTTTAGGAATAGTCGTTTGTGAGGAACTTTGTCAAAAGCTTTTTCAAAATCGAGGAAGAGGGCGTCAATAGGAATGTTAAGGTCAATGGTAGAGCTAAGGTCGTTAATAAAGAGGGCTAACTGTGTTTCGCAAGATAAACCTTTTAAAAGCCATGCTGGTTAGGGTGGAAGAAGTTGATGGACACTAGAAATTTTATAATTTGAGAGAAAATTATATGTTCCATTAGTTTAGAGGTGATACATGTGATAGATATTGGTCGATAATTATGGCGAGAAGATGAAGGCCTTCTTTTGGGGACTGGGATGACCTTGTCTATTTTCCAGTCATGGGGTATAATGGCTGATGAAAGGGATTGCTGAAAGATATGAGACCATATGGTGCTAGTTGCATATTTTGTATTTTTTAACACTAGTATTAATTCTGTCAGCACCAGCGGAGGCGGTTAATTTGAAAGAGTCGATTATTTTGACAATACCATCAGGTTCAAAGCTGAAGTCCAGCATAGGTGGAAAGTTAAAAGAAGGGAAATTGGGTAATTCGTTATCTGGTTCGTGAGTGAAAACTGAGCTAAATGATAAATTCAAAACTTTTGCAACGTCATGATCGTCAATTGTATTATTATCATCGTCACACACTGTTATATTTCTTGTGGGGTTAGGATTGATACACTTCCAGAATTGATGTGGGTTTGTACTAATCATGTCGGGTAGAGTAGAAGAAAAAAATTAATGTTTAGTTTTGTATACTTGTAGGTTATAGGATCTTTTTGCTTCGTAATAATTTTGCCACGTGGTGGGGTTATTGGTATTTTTGGTGGTTCGGAAAAGTCGTTTCTTTTTGTTATTCATGCATTTTAGCACGGAATTGAACCAAGGTGATTCATGGCGCTCAGTTACGGTGATGGTAAGTATAAATATTTCAATTAGAGCATGCATTTTGTTTTTGAACAGTAGCCAATTAGTTTCAGGAGTGCGATCACGAGAATCAGTTAAAAACCAGGTTCGGAACGTATCAAGTTCACTGTTGATGCTTTCATAATCTCCTTTGTCATAAAGTGTGATTGTTTTAGTTTTTTTGGGTGCGGTAAGCGGTTGAGAAACGTGGCGTGTATTACTGAGTGGTCACTGATTCCCTGCAGATTCAAGAGTGATATCAAGTTTTCTGTATGTGACGTTAGTATTAGGTTTAATATGTTCGATGATTGAGCATTCTGCCTTGTTGGGCTGGTGACCAGTTGGGTCAGACCAAAAGTGTGACAAGTATTCAAGAAATCGTGTGCACAAGAATTAGTCGTGTCAGATGGGTTCTGCCAATTAATTTCAGGAAAGTTGGTCACCTAGGACAAAGAGACAAGCACGTGGAAGTTCCGAAATAAACTGCTTATTTATTTGAGAGGTCACGGGAGAATGCTTGGCTGCTGCGAACCCACCGGCAAAATTTTGGTAGCCCTAATAAGGGCTTTTCTTTTGTTAATAAGGAGCTGTTATGCTTTGAGTGGATTAATGCCGGACAGCTCGCAGTCGGAGTCGCTTTCTTCACTGTCACCTTCACCCAGTTGGATGATGATGGGTTGGATGTGGTCACTTCCAGACGTATCAAGCCTGAACTTTCCCTCCAGGTCCATCACGTGGTGAATGTTCTTCCTCCAGTCTTCCGCCGTTACGTACTTGATTTTCTCCCTCAGGACGTCTTCGACCGCGGACAGCTTGAAGTCTCTGTTGTCCGCAGCGATGCCATTTTTCACCTTTGCCCACACGAGCTCAATAGGATTAAATTCACAGTGGTACGGTGGGAGCCTGAGTACAATGCAACCGGCCCTTTCAGCTGCATTGTCTACGATGTAGCTCAGAAAGTGTGGCTTTACAGATGCTACCAACTCAAGCAGCTGCTTTTTAACCATCCTTTTGCTGTAGGGGATGTTTTTGCTTTTGAGCCACTCCTGTATTTTTTCCTTCTTCCCAGCTGTTGTCAGTAATTTCTCTTCTCGCCGGGAATGGTAAGGTGCCTTGTCCAAAACAATGATGCTACCAGCAGGCAACTTCCGCAGAACGTCATTAAACCATCCCTCGAAGCGATTGCCGTCCATCGACCCAGTGTGTCCCGCCGTTACCCATGTCTCGTCCAGGAAAAAGATCTTTCGGCCTTCTGCCCGGTAGCGCTCCACGTCACAAAGATAGCGATTCCGCCATACAGCGATGTCATCCCGGTCAATAAGCAGCGAATTGTGGCTCCTTTTCTCGTGCTTGAATCCTATCTCGACGAGCAGACGACGCACAGTACACCACTTCAGTGATAGGAGATCCATACGCTTCGAGAACTCGTTAGTTATCTTCTCGACCGTCTATCTCGTTGCGGCAAAAGAAATCGTGCACACATGACCTCAGCGTGCACAACGTGAAGGTGCCATACTTCGTGCTGCGTCTTCTTTTCTCCGCATTTCGTGGGCGCTTTCGCGAGGGCGTCAACAGTTTGCCACCCGAAATATGTGACGCTTTGACCTCCTTCCTCACCTTGAACACTGTGCTTTCGCAGAGACCGAGCATCTCTGCGACAAAGTTGGTCGTGGCCTCCACGCTGTGTTCAGGCTCCCTGTTACGCTAATACGTGTAGAAGTGGAGGATCATGTTGCCTGAATCGCTGTTCAGGATGTGGCCACTCTTGTTCTTGTCGAGGTTCCTTGGTCGTGTGGACATCGAGGTGACACAAGGCTCGTTCGGCGACAAAGGATCGCATTCCGATGTCACCTCGCTGCGCTCCATGTTGGAAAACTCGCACGGAATGCCTTGCGTGAACTGGCGAGATTGCAGGCTCGCAAAAAAAAAGTGAGAAGGAATCAATTTGTGAAAACACAAAACCAAAAAATATAAATTTTATGCTATTTAACACCAAGAGTATTTATTTAAAATGATGAATGAAGCATTTTTGTACCTTTCCTGCCTCGAGTATTCACGCCCCAGGTTTGTAATGGTTGTGATAAATGCACTGTTTTGTATAAATACTTGTTCAATAGCAAATGATTCATTTTAAGCTCGTAAAAGGAGTAGTAAATGTGCCATATACATGTAAACAAGCGCAGAAGCCATGCAGAGCTGGTCTTTCTACTTTTGTCAGTTGCGCAATGAAGCTAAGGAGCAGACGACGGGCAGCGTTGTGGAAGGCACGGGGTTATATTTCTGTCGCTATCCGGCATGCACTGTAGCACATGAGAGCTCTACTAAACCAGTCATCAAAATACAAAGTCTTTATTTATGCCGAGAATTGCGCGTTTCAGAAGCACGATTTCTTGAGTGGAATTATTTTAGTCGCGGAGGCAATCGGCTGTCACGCTTCGGTCATCTGGGCGGGGCTTCCCTTTTTTCTAAAATATCCAACTATAGGTCGTTATGTACACTGTTGTTGGTCATTTGTCGACACATTCTATAACCTTTGCATTGGCACCTTGTTAAATAGATAAGGTAATAACAGATGGTTCTGAGAAGAGGTTTATTCGCGGCTCCTTATGCAAAGGCACAGCAACCGGGAATGGCAAGACAGCCCGAAGCACTATCTAAAAAGACGCCAGCAATCAACAGCGCGAGCTGAGCCGCGCGTTGGCGATGCGGCCGTGCCGCAAGATGTGTCTTCTTCTTCTTCACAATCTCCCCCCGAACAAAAAGAGCCATCCTGGCACCTTAAGAATCGGGAGGCAGAGGGTCATGGTAGGGCTTGAGACGCAAGACGTGGACAGTATCACGTCCACGCCGGCGCAAGTCATCAGGTGGTGACAGTGGCTTAATGAGAAAATTCACTAGGGATGTTCGCTCCAAGACTACATAAGGCCCTTCGAATTTCGGGACGAGTTTCAAGGAAAGCCCCGGTGTTTGGAAAGGGACAGATAGCCACACAAGAACGCCTGGAGCGTAGGTGGTGTTTGGTAGCGAGTCTGTGCGGTTTTCTTTCTGGCGCTGCTGTTGCTCTGTCGTAAAGGAGCAAAGCTAGCTGGAGGCACTCTTCGGCTTGTCGGGCGACGTCGGACACAGGTAGACACTTGGAGGCGTCAGAACGGTATGGAACGAGCGTGCTGAAGGAGCATGTCGAGCTTGTTCAGGAGGAGAGGGCGGCGTCACCGCGTAGAAGCTGAGTCAATGGCGCCACGATCGATGCGACATTCCTAACAAAGCGCCGGAAATATAAGCATAGGCCCACAAAGCTTCGAAGTTCTTTGATGGTCTGAGGCTTTGGAAATTCAGCGACTGCTTGAAGTTTTGCAGTATCGGGTAGAACGCCGTGCTTGGACATAGCGTTGCCTAAAGTGGTGAGCTCTCCTGCAGCGAAGCGGCACTTTTTGAGGTTGAGTTGGAGGCCAGTTTTCATTAGACAGGTCAAAACATGTCTGAGGCGGAGCAGGTGAGTTGAAAAATTGGGCGAGAAAACCACATCGTCGAGGTAACGCACGCATATAGACCACTTGAGGCCACGCAGTGTGTTCATGAGTCGTTCAAACATGGCAAGGGTGTTACAAAGCCCGAAAGGCATCACATTAAATTCATGTAAGCCGTCAGGCTTAATGAATGCGGTTTTCTGGCAATCGGCCGCAGCAATCGGGACCTGCCAGTACCCTGAATGAAATTCAAGGGATGAGAAGAATTCTGCTCCCTGAAGACTGTCGAGGGTGTCGTCGATGCACAGCAAAGAACAGATGTCTGCGCGTCTCCTTATTTAACCGATGGTAGTCGACGCAAAAGAGAATAGACCCATCCTTGCGAACGAGAATGACAGGAGATGCCCAGGGACTGTGCAAAGGTTGAATAGCATCACGGCGCAGCATATCTTCGACTTGGGTGGTAATGACATGACACTCTTCGGCGGAGACGTGGTACGGTCGTTGACTAACGGTTAATGTGAACTGTGTGAAATGTGCGGCCCAGTTGAGGTTGTGAAACATCTAATGAATTTTGAAAGTGGTGCAGGAGATCAAGAAGGTCGGCGCGATCGGCAGGTGTGAGGGTATCGGCGATGGCACTAGAGAACGCATCTCTGGACGTCTCCTGAAGCGCAGAAATCGAAGATCACTGGCCGGAGTCGACATCAAAAGAGTCTCCGGGGACGTCAACCAAAGACGAGGAGTCGAGGAGTTTTACAAAGCCAAGGCATTCACCAACGAGCAATGTAATAGGCGCACACAGGGGATTTTAGAAATATATATTGCTGCAGCTGCCGGCAATGTCAAGTGTTGCAAAGGGTAGTGGGAGATATTTACGGCTCATGAAGACGTTGGACGGTGCGAACAGGACCGTTGCATCAGTGATGACATAGTAAGAGATGGGTACGAGGGCGAAGGAGCCAGGCGGAATATCTGTGTCCCTGTGCACGGTAAGTTTAGGAGGGCGATCACAATCTTTGTGCAATGGTGCGTCACACAGAGGGTAAAGTTCTACTTCGGCGCGTGCGCAGTTGATCATGGCTTTATGACTGGATAAGAAGTCCCCTCCGAGGATGACATGCGAGCAGGCAGGAAGAACAATACACTCGACGATATAAATAATGCCATGATAAGCACACATAGAGTACAGGCTGCGTGCGGAGTGGTGCGGAGTGCCGTGGTGTGCGCTTGCTGTACGAAGTGACAGTCCAGAAAGCGCTTGGTCACCGGCGCAGTGAACGGCAGTTTGGTGGCTATCACAGAAACGGCTGCGCCGGTATCCTCCAGAGCGAATGCTGGGACACCTTCTACAGAAATTTGAACCACGTTAGCAGGACAGGTGCGAGGACATAGACAGTTCGAATGGGGCGCAGTTCTTGCCTCTTGAACTGCGATGTTCAGTTTTCCTGATCAGATGGTGCGAGCCGCCGACACATTGAGGAGAGCGAGCGTCGGCAAAGGGATGACGAGCAACGCGGTGAAAATTCTGGGAGGTCAGCACGAGCAAACTGTTGCGGGGAAGGAGTGGCGTATTTGCGAAATGATTGGCTGCCATACTGGAAGGGCCGAGAACCGTCACCGAAAGCTTGAGGGCGATGGCGGCAATATCATGTGATGTGTCCGGGAGTGCAGCTAGAATAACAGATGGGACGATTGTCAGGCATCCTCCAAGGAATAGCTCTAGGTGCGGTCCAAGTTGCAGCATGGGCTTCTGGTGGCACTGGTTGGGACTGGGTCGAGAAAGACTCTGGCAGAGGTCTGCGTACTGCCTGCGCATACATAAGAGGTGCGGCCACAGGCAGGACTGGTTGTGCATAGGTGAGAGGCGGGGCGTCAGGCTGCACTGTCAGCACAGAGCTGAGATTCGCGGCTGCAGGCGGCTGATGGTGTGCGGAAGAGACAACTTGAGCAACCTCTTCGGAAATGAGGGTGCGGAGCATGTTTGGAAGACGGGAGGTGGGCTCCTGAGTGAAGGGGGGCTAAAGAAAGTTGGCGGCAACTTCCTCACGCATGGAGTCCTTGACCCGCTGAAAGAATGAGGATGGGTCGTACATTCTGTCAAGGCTCGCCAACTAGTTGTCGCTTCCCAGAGCACGCCAAGTCGAAGCGCGTTTCTTCCTTAACTCATCGTTACTGTGGCATAGGCTGATGATTTCGGAAATGGTGCGCGGATTCCTGGCTAGGAGCATCTGGAATGTGCCATCAACAATGCCTTTCACTATATGGTGAATTCGCTCAGCTTCGGGCATGGCGGCGTTGACTCGTTTATGAAGGTCCACGACGTCTTCAATGTATTCAATGTAGCTCGTGAACGTTTCTGCCGTCTGCTGTGCTCGGGCATGCAAGCGTTGTTCAGCGCACAGCTTGCGAACAGCAGGTCGGCCGAACACTTCCGTAAAGGTTGTCTTGAAGACTGACCAGCGTGGGGGCTGCTACGTGCTTCCCCCACTGCAGAGAATCTTATCAACTTTAAGAAAGTAAAATCTCAAGGCAGGAGAACCCGCAGGCAGGCCAGAAGAGAAAGTTGGCAGAACTTTTTATCGAGTATTAGCTCGTTCACAGATGAGGCCAAAGTCTGGAACAGGGTAAATAGAATTAGAGGTCGACAAACGTACTCACTCCCTCTGGTAAATACACAGGGCGATACACTGCAAGATCAGGCAGACTCACTTGGGGAGCACTTTGAGAGCGTGTCAAGTCCAACAAATTATTCAGAATCCTTTCTCAATTACAAACAAATAGAAGAATGTAAGCCACCCATAAGAAAATGTCGAAGGAATGAACCATACAACTGTCCTTTTAGTATTGCTGAGTTCAGAGCTGCCTTGAGATCATGCAAGAGCTCCGCACCGGGTTCTGACAGAATCATGTATGAAATGATCAAAAACCTACACAATGACACCCAAGTTACACTACTCACAATTTTCAACACTATTTGGGCTGCAGGATACTTTCCAACTGCATGGAAAGAAGCAATTGTGGTCCCTGTTTTGAAGCAGGGGAAAGACCCATCCATGGCGGCAAGCTATCGTCCGATAGCTCTTACAAGCTGCCTGTGTAAGGTTTTTGAAGAAATGATTAATCGCAGACTTATACATTTCCTTGAACTCAACAATATACTTGATCCCTATCAGTGTGGCTTCAGAGAAGGCCGGTCGACAACAGATCACCTTGTACGCATTGAAGGATATATTCGGGACGCATTCGTACATAAGCAGTTTTTCATGTCAATATTCCTTGACATGGAGAAGGCATATGACACAACATGGCGTTACGGCATCTTGCGAGACTTGTCGGAAATGGGCATCTGTGGCAATATGCTGAAAATAATTGAAAGCTATTTGTTGAATCGCATCTTCCGAGTGAAAATCGGCAACGTATTGTCGCGACCTTTCACGCAAGAAACAGGTGTATCACAGGGAGGCGTGCTGAGCTGTACGCTCTTCATCGTGAAGATGAACACGCTTCATGCTTCGCTACCACCTGCCATTCTTTATTCTGTCTACGTTGACGACATTCAAATCGACTTCAAATCCTGTAACCTTTCAGTATGCGAGAGACAGGTGCAGCAGGGCTTGAACAAGATTTCCAAGTGGGCAGAAAAAAACGGATTTAAAATCAACCCCCACAAAAGCTCTTGTGTTCTTTTTACAAGAAAGAGAGGCCTGTTTCTGGATCCTTCCTTAGAACTGTGTGGACACCAAATACCTGTCAACAAATGGCACAAATTCCTGGGTATTATACTTGACTACAGACTCACTTTCATTCCACACATTAAATATCTGAAAGAAAAATGTCTAAAAACAATTAACTTAATGAAACTTCTATCCCAGACTACATGGGGTAGTGACAGGAAGTGTCTAATGAACCTATACAAGAGCCTAATTCAGTCTCGATTGGATTAAAGTGCTGTAGTATATACCTCTGCCGCCCCGAGCGCGCTAAAGATGCTAGATTCTGTTCACCATCTAGGTATCCGGTTAGCCACTGGCGCTTTCAGAACAAGCCCAATTGAAAGCATATACGTGGAATCAAATGAATGGTCCCTCCATCTACAGAGAACTTACATCAGCCTTACATATTTCCTAAAAATACATTCCAATCATCAACATCCATGTTTTAACACTGTTAACGATATGACATGTACTACACTTTTCCATAACCGTCCCTCTGTAAGACAGCCTTTCTCGCTTCGTGTGAGGGAGCTTAGTAATGAAATGCGTTTCCCACTCCTCGAGCTTCGCCTAATGCATCCAACCAAGCTGTTACCACCTTGGGAGTGGCAGCTGATAGAATGTGACATATCCTTTTTAGAAGTAACAAAACACGCACCAGAGATAGAAATCCGAATGCATTTTCTAGAACTCCAGCACAAGCACTCCTGCGCAGAGTTTTACACAGACGCTTCGAAGTCATATGCCGGGGTGTCTTATGCTGCCTTCGGCCCATCCTTCTCAGAATCTGGTGTACTACATCCGGAAACAAGTATCTTCACGGCCGAGGCCTACGCAGTATTGTCTTCTGTAAATCACATAAGAAAATCAAAACTTCAAAAATCAGAGATATATACAGACTCTCTAAGCGTCGTGAAGGCCTTGATGTCACTCTATAGACACAAGAATCCAGTACTTAATCAACTGTACTCCGTCTTGTGTAAAGCGTACATATCTAACCAGCATATCATTATATGCTGGGTGCCTTGCCTTAGGAGCATCGAGGGTAACGTTCTGGCGGACGAGATGGCCACGTCTATCGTATCGCAAGCTGTTAACCCTACCGCTGCGGTGCCTGTCACAGATCTGAGGCCTTTCTCGCGAAGGAGATTGCGAGACCACTGGCAACGCATGTGGGACGCGGAAACGGATAATAAGCTCCACCTGATAAAACCACAGTTAGGATTCTCGCCCTCTACTACAAAATCGCGCCGAACAAATGTCCTATTCTGTCGTCTCAGAATAGGACACACATTTGGCACCCATAATTTTCTACTCACCGGAAATGACCCTCCAACCTGCGGTAGATGCGAGGAGAGGCTTACCGTCCTCCACGTCCTCCTGGAGTGCCGGAAAGCCGAATCTGAAAGAAAGAAACATTTTTCCTTAGCATACCGGCAGCACATTCCCCTTCATCCAGTAATGTTACTCGGCCCAGACCCGCTATTTGACACCAACGCAGTCCAAAGTTATCTGAAAGATGTTGTGTTGCATGTTGTTAGTCCCACATGCTCGTAGCGTCTCCTCTCTTCAGAGGATGGCGCTGTGATAGTTATTTCGTATAGCACGTGCCTCTAGGCCCTTGTGTTTCAAGGGCTCCGGCGAGGCAACAGTGCTCCAGGTATTTTTACCATCTCATATATTTTCTATTCTGCATCATTCTTTTACGATGGATTTTAATGTTCATAGTATTCGTCATTTGTTATCGACATAATCTTATTACAGAAAGATTTTACGCACTATACAGCGACTATTTTTAAGGCCCCTTTACAGCCACGCCACACCAACTTTATAGATCTCATACCTACATTGCAAACTCATCACCACAGACCTGGCGCTCTTTGGCCATATCTTGCACTTGCGCCAATAAAAACTATACGTTCATTCATTCATTGAAGACTGACCATGTGGGTACGTCACTTTCGTGGTTGTGAAACCAGACTTGGGCAACACCAGCCAGATAAAAGATGACATGGGTTAACTTTGCTGGATCATCCCACTTGTGCGCGCTCACCCGTTCATATGACGCAATCCAGTCTTCTGCGTCTTCGTCCTCTGCACCGCTGAAGATCTTGGGGTCCCGTTGTCGTGGAACACCGGTGCAGGTGACGGACTCTGGCATCGGTGCCGTTTGGGATGAACTGTCAGTCATGGTGGGCGGTAGCGTTCTTGATCACAGCTCCAGGGTTTGAAGCGACGAGGTTTGAATCCCCGCACCTCCACCAATTGAGAAGAGGTTTATGTGCGGCTCCTTATGCAAAGGCACAGCGACCGGGAACAGCAAGACAGCCCGAAACACTGTCCAAAAAGACGCCAGCAATCAACAGCGTGAGCCGAGCCGAGCCGAGCCGTAAGTTGGCGATGCGGCTGTGCTGCGAGACGACTCTTCTTCTTCAAAGTTCATTAAAGTGATGTATTAGTTGCTTGTTCACAGTAAGAAAAAAAAGCTCGACTAGCATTAACGCAAGCATATCAACATAGAGTGGGCATTGTTCACGGAAAGCTTGGTTATTTCTTTATCGGCCACATTTGGCTGTCACATCCGGTATGCAATTTAATGTTGGTTTCTAGAAGCCTGCATGGGTGTCCTTTGTAACTTGATGCTGGAATTGGGTAGATAACAATTTTTCCCTGTCATGAATTTTGCTCTGCCTTGTGGGCTTCCGCAGAACTGATCTGCCGTAGCCTAATAGTGTTCTGTGAAATCAAATAAGGAACACCTTTTCTTCATATGCCTGCATTTCACTCCTATTGCACTTTACTAAGCTGCTCCAAACCTGTTCCAAGGTGCCATATTACTCTGTTGGACCTAAACTGTTTCTAATTAGAAAGTTGCACAATGATTCTTGTATTTAATGCATGTATGTTTGTAATGTATGCTATGTACGTGTAATCCACGCTATTGATATGTGTGTATACTATATTTTATGATATGCTACCTTACCGTTGAGCAATGTATGGGTGATAGGGCCTTAGTCAGGCAGACAATGTTCTGCCTTTAGCCTTGCCATCCAAGACCATCACTGTGTCTAAATCAATGCTGAATAAATAAATATTTACTGCTCCCAGAGCTGCTCCAAAAACTTCCTTGGCCACTTTCATCCCTGTGTTTGTGTTTGAGTTTCTGCGTAACAGAATCACGTTTTCTAGTATATTTGAATTACAGTCTGATGCTATCATGTGTGCAGGTGGTGTGTAAGTTGTACTTTTCAGGTTTTCTGATGCATTTTACTTTGAGAAATTCAATTAGTTCAATAGTGCACTTATGTTAGGCAGAGGGCCGACATGAATGAGGATGTATGCTATCCTAACAGTACTGCTCCCCCCCCCCCCCCCCCCCTACGGGCCGTGCCACTCAGACAGACCTCAAAGGGCAGCTGGAAAAGAGCTTTGTCTTTCTGTTTGCACGTAACAGATTTATGTTTTCTCATAAATTTTTCTTTTAAAAGGGCACCAAACAGAAAACTTATTTGAGGCGTATTAGTAAATTGCACTTGTACAACTTCAAAAAAAAAAAAAAGCCACTCTTACCATGAAGGGAGGCGTGCTAAGTGAGAAAAGACGTAAGAATGAACGATGGGTGGTGATGCTGCGCCTTCCACACCAGCTCTCCCAGACATAGTACTATATCTCGATGACATCTGCTCAGGTCTGGGTTATCTCTTGTCGCTAAGGATGGGCCGCGCACCTATTTAAGCGTATTTCCATTGTGTGTTTGTGCATAAACAAGGCCAGTGTCACTGCCAAGGGTTTCTTTGAATGATCTGAACAATAAAATGCAATCTTGCCTCGAAGCTTGAGCAAGACAAAAGCGTTACCTTTTACCTTTTTTTTAGGGTAAAAGAAAAACATTAACAGTTTCTTCCAAAATGTAAAGCATCGATTGCAATAGCAGATTAGTAGACAGCCATACGAAGTAACGATAGTAGTTTTATTGGCCGTGTGAACTTTTAAAACATTACTAACTAAATTAACAACATGCTGTCGCGTGTGCACAAGGAAACATATACTCATCTCGCTCGATGAGTGTGGACACTCGCTGTCGAAATACTGGCGGGAGGAAGAACAGCAGCAGCAGCAGTGAGCGAATTTACCTTCGTGCTGCCTCTCGCTATAAAGTGAACTGAGAGGCGAGAACACAGCCCACATAAAGCTATCGGCACTCGATGCACCTAGACTCTGTACTCCTCACAGATGGCTTTCCAGATCGGCCCCGCGCGGCTGTACTCAGCCGTGCCATATGCAGCCACCACTGGAGTGGAACCTCCCCTCCTAGTGCCTTGTGGGCAATGGAACACAGCGCACTTCCTCCCCACCTTCCTCCCCTGTGCGTGTGAGATCAATCCAGCATGCTTTCACTTGCACCTGCAACATACTGCGTGGGGCCATGATGTTATCGCCCTTGAACGTCGTATGGAACATCACGGTGACGCTGATGACGATGGTGGAATTGTGCCTCGAGTGTTCCTATATTTGCTCCCGGAGTAAACCTTAAGTCACTGTGCATTTATGTCTTGTCTTGTTGTGATGCTGATTAAAACTGGTCCTCGTGGCCTTTTTTTTCTCTTCCTTCTTTTTTATCCCCAGCTGTATAACTTCTCAAAAACACGGCATTTCAAATTGTTTTACAGGGAATCCTGGGACCAGACAAAAGTCGACGCTTTATCAGCAGAAAGAGGTACTTTCCAATGGATCCATTTGTGCTAGCTATACTTCTGCCTTGGAAATATGAGCCACAAGGCCTCTAATTTATTACTTTTACTCAACCCTTGTGAAAGCTTTACTATGGCTTTAATTCGGATATCAGGTGTTCTTCGAAGTGCAACAACTTCAAAGCTTTAAATTTAAATTCTATTTATTTGCGATATGTTTCTCAACTTGCTAAAGCTTTGTAAATCTGAAAATTCAAACAAAGGTGATACCTTATGCCTTATAACGGTCTTAATTAGGTTAATTAAGGTTTCGGGCAAAAATACCTTTGTGTCCCTGTCACTGTTTCTTGAGGATACCTCGTAATCAATATCCAAGCCTTCTGAATCAGAGTTCTCGAAAAGTAGCAGGCTTTTGTGCCAGTCGTATAAAAAAATGAGATGCCAGCAACACTGACAGTTCGCAAGCCGTGTCACATGTGCGCGCATGCACACGTGTACACCACACGAACACAGATGGACAGACATGGCCATGAGTGCGCATCAACTGCCACATGAGTATACCCTAACTCTCTCCTTACCGGGCCGATAGAAATCGGGCAATTTGATCAACAGTTTTTTTACACGTTAAATATTTCCAGTGCGATTCTTTTACTAGCAGTCTCATGCGCCGTCCGAAAGGATGACTGAACTATTGGCCAAATTTTACAATTTTTGGTGGATTGGTGGAAAGGGAAAAAATATAACTTCAACTGGAGGTGTCGTCGAAACTAGGTTCCAGTGCTCGTTGCACTTGCTCTATAAAATGACAGAAAATTAGCGCTTTGGTCGACTTGGCAACATAATTTTTAAAAGGGCCCTGAACCACTTTATATAGAAATGGAGAAATGCATTTTAAGTAAAAATAGGCTCTTTCAGAACTACTTTGCTGCAAAAAGTACTTCGTTTTTCCCACCATGGGTTGCTTTTATCCGTCAGCGTTTCGACAGCGTATGTACAAATTACTACGAGCAGTCTTTCCCATCCTTTTCAACAATACTTTTTGCTCGCACAAGAAGACACAGTTCTGCGGATTGACCTTCGACCGAAGCTTGATGGGTAGTTTAATCACTTACATTTTGAACACTGCCCGTGCAAGTGCTATCATTCATTACTGTACAATATTGTGCAACACTGCATTACAGTGCTGTACAGGAACTGAACGATGCACGTGGAAGCTCCAGTGCCATTCGAATGTCCACTAGGTCACCTTGCTTGCACAGAAAAGCTGATCGAACGCAATAATCAAGTATGAGGAGGCTTCTGCACGCTCCCTGACCTGACTACCATCGCTTTGCGAGCGTAAGCAATGCTGTAGAGAACCAACCAGGTGCCTGCTGCAATGAGTAGAAACAAATGCTCCCTGTATAATACTCGCCCATTTTCACATTCATGAAGCTACTGCATTCCCACATATAATATATAGGCATTATTATGGCTAGTATTGTTGCTAACAAATCAGTCTTTTTGCATTATCTGACCTGCTTAAGTTGGGCACTAGAAGCCAGGCGCAAGATATAGCTATTTCTGCTCGTCTCTTTGTCAGGCTAGCACTGGTCATGTAGTCATGGGTTTGAATTATAGCAGGGTACACTGTACCGTGTCCAAAATTGCGATCGTCCTTATATGTTTGATCTATGGGCTTAGAGGCAGTGCCATAGAGGTGTCCGAATAACCAAGCATGTCTGAATTATCAGTCGGCGACTGTTAAGGATCGTGTTTTACCTGATGTTGCAAGTGGATTCCTATGCCACAGCAGGAGTGAGATAACAAATCAGCAGAGTGAAGGTGAGTGAAACTCATGGCATTATACAATGTCTTCGGTTCCATGCGATTCATTCAATTCCATGGAACAAAAATTTGCAATAGGCTACCCCTGAAAATTAGGGTAGGAAAAAGCTATCTTTTCACTTGATGTCCGCAGTGTATTTCAGTTATGTTGCCTGTTCGTCTATTGTAGGGATGCAGTTACCGACATGCCCTCGTACATTTTTACTATATATATTTTGTCTTGCACTGCTGTCCTGTTTGATGTACTCATTGTTGTGCCAGCGACTAGTGATAGCAGGCTATACTTTATCCAGCTAGTTCATATCTAGTATCCCACGTGACTTATCAGTAAAAATTGATTCATTCACTCATCATTCATTGCCCTCTAACCCTTTTAGCTGTTTCATGTTAGTCTTTTACTATGTTGTGTCAGTCTCGTTACAGTTTGTGAACTTTTGTCTCATTCAACAAGCCTTTTTTGTTTTGTTTTGTGTAAGCCAGATGGGCTGCATCTTCTGGAGAGATTATGACACCACACATACTCATCACTGTTTCTTTCCTTTTTTGTCCCCCCCCCCCTTTTTTTTCTTCTAGACGCGATCATGGCAGATAACGAAGGACTAAGAAGAAAGCTGAAGGACTACGACGACCTCCAGGTGGGCTGGTCTAGCCATAAAAATGCCAGCTTTCTCGTTCACTGTAATTGCTTCAGTCACAAATTATGAAAGTGTTCTCAAGGCCTCAGTACTTAAGTGTTTCTGCTAGAAACATGGTAGTGACCTTGCAGAAAGAAATTTTGGAGCTGTACCACAAATTACTTGTCAATTAGGCCAGTCATCAGGATTACAAAAATTAATTATATATATATGTATATATATGTATTGGTCTGCCATAGATGATGCATCATATCATGAGAAGAGCTGAAATATTTGATTGTTACTGTAGGGTCCTAACAGCATTTTTTTTTAACAGGTTACAACAAATTGAAAGAACACACATTGCAACTTCCACCATACTGGTTCCTTAGCTGACACTGCATGCAGTCAGAAATGATGTCAGTTATGAGTATATATCAGATGCTTAGGCACTAAATATTGTTTTAGCTGCATAAACCAGGCACTAAAGCTGCCATTTAAGGCATATATAGGTAGGAATTATGGTCCTATAGATATATATTGGCTCAAATAATGAGAATTTGTACTGTGCATCTGAGGAATAGTTATAATTTTTTTAATGCACACAACCCACTAAAGCCCATTTTCGTGAAATTCATTTTCTATAAGACTGAATTAGGCAGATTGCTTAGGTTTCAAGATTTATCTGAAACCTAATTTGACTTGACAACATGGGAAAAGTTGTGAAAGCAGTGACAAACAATTAAAAAGAGAAAAAACGCCAACTAAAATTTGGTTTAAAAGCCTGACATTTCGTATCCAGACCAGCTTCTCCAGGGGTGAGATGGCGTGGGGTGTAGCACTGCTTATATGCATGTTTGGCGCTATGGCAGGCACGCAGACGCTTTTCGTAGACCTTGAGCGTTGAGTGGCGGGAAGAGTTCTTGGCGAACATTTGATGTTGCCCGGCCCCTTTTGGACATGGCAAAAGTCCAAGATGAGCCACCATCATTGGCTGTTTTCTCTCTCAGAGACGACAAGGCCGTCGAGGCTAATTAGGTGATCAAAAGGCACGCAGTGTTCCGACTTAGCACTGCATTCTCCGTTTAGGTGGCGAAGGTCATTCTTGTGTTCATGAATTCTTTCCGTGAAGTTTTTAGTCTCACCAATATGTGATGCGGGGCATTCGGTGCAGGTAATCTTGTGCACAATGTCCTGTGCTTTTTTGTCAGGAACGCAGTCTTTTGGACGAGGGAGGAGGCTGCCAACCGTGGGCAGAGGCTTGTGAGCCATGTCAATGACCGCCCGTCATGGCACACAGGCTGATGTCTCACTGACGCCTCGAACCTATGTCATCTAGACACTGTGCTGTTGGCTGGGTGGTGCTGCAGCCACAGTCGTCCTTTCATTCTAGTGCCGTTGGCAGAGGCAACATTTAATAAATGCCTTTGTGTAACCATTCATCCCAAGGTCATGGATTACCGTGTTCTTTTCTCCCTTCTGGAGGTGCGGAGATGAACAAATTCTTTTGACTCTCTTGTTGAGGCTTCGGAAACTACAGAAAGCTTGTGGCAGGTGGGTTGAATAAAATAAAGTGAAGATATTGTTATGTATGTGTTGGTTTTTTTGAATACGGAAGAGGACAGGTTCAGTCTATCTCTTTTTGGTGAGGATGTTTGAGAAAGGATGAGAACGAGAATTTTCACATTCCACTCTAAACCGTATGGCACGCTATATGGAGTACAAGTGCACAAGCAAATTGTTCACCTCGGATGAATCTTCACCTTGCAAAAACTATCGTCCACGTAGTGGGCAAACATTTGTAAAAGTGCAAAGCACCCGCTTTTCAACGTCCTCCATGTCGACAGTGACCGAGATTGCGGCACCCACGGCAGTTCCGCTAGTACGTTTGCAGAAATGGTTGTTGAAAGAGAAGTGCTTGAAAGGCAGTCAGTAACCGACAGATGTGATTAATAGAAAGAGGGGGGCTTGGTCTTTCAGTATGGGGTCGCTTTCGAGCGCACGACTTGCCACATAAAGTGCGAGGGGTACAGGCACACTAGTGTGGACAGTGAAACCGCATCAAAGAACACCACGCAGTTGTTTTCGTTGGGACCCGCATTGGACCTGTTTCCACGAAGTGCCTTGAATGGCAAATGTAGTCTTCCGTTTTTCCGGTGAGAAGAGAGAGTATATTACGAATATAGGTTGACACAGCTCGTCGGGGGTAACACGTGAAATACTACGGGCCGTAGAGGAATTCCTGTTTTTTTAATCTTTGGGAGGCTGTCAAACCTAGGGGTGGGGCTGTTTATGCGTGTCGACCATGAGTAAAAGGTCTCGAGTTATGAATGTTGCTTGAAAATTCAGTTGGTCCCAACCAGGCAGATATCTGCCGCATGTTTACCTTTGATTCCATAAGTGACAAACAAGCACCACCCTGAGATTTTTTAAATTCCATGTTGTGCCTTTTTTCATTGAATGTTTATTTATTTATCTATTTATTTATTAATACCTCTAGGGTCCAAAATAGGACATTATATGAGGGGTGGGCACGAAAAGGCGGGATTGATTATGATGAAATTAGAAAGATGAGTCGGAACACTCAATGGCAGATCTAAAGAGTGCTGTATTGTGGATGAGAGCAGTTTTTCTGGGAAGGCCATTGCAGTCTCGGGCAGTTCGGATGAAGAATGACTGCAGGAACGTAGTGGGGCGGGTTTGTGGCGGGATTACAGAGTTCGGATGGCCTGTTCGACGAACACAATTAGCCAGCTGGACCAGCTGGCTGTCACGAGGTATGGAATAAAAAAAAACGTGATAGAGGCAAGAGGCAATAGGTCTAGTTCAGATTTTAGTGATGAAACGCTAGTGTGATATGAGTAATCTGAAAGAATAAATGTAGCAGCACAGTTCTGAACATTTACATGGGCTTTAGTGAGATTAGTTTGGTAAGGGTCAAAGATAGCATATGCATATTCAAGTTTTGGTCGCACAAGCGTATTATAGGCAACTGATTTCACGGGTGGTCGTGCCATGAAGAGATTACGGCGAAGATAACCAAGAATTTTGTTAGCTTAATTAATTATGTGGCTTACATGATTTGTCCAAGACAAATCTTTGGATAGGTGAATTTCTAAGTACTTGAAGGAGTCAATAGTAGATATAGTGCAGTTGTTAATCTTGTAGGCAGGGGGGATGTAGTTAGGTCGACGATGGAATGAAATATGCACGGTCTTACTAACGTTTAGAGACATGAGCCATGTAGCACACCAGTCTTGAATATGAAAGAGGTCCTCCTGAAGGGAAGATACGTCGGCGACGGTATTGATAGGGCGGTATAGGACACAATCATCAGTGAAAAGATGTATTGCAGAGGTTACAGTGAATGGCAGGTCATTAATGTAGATTAAAAATAGGAGTGACCCAACAACAGTAGCCTGAGGTACACCAGATAGAACGGAAGATGTAAGGTTGTTAGCATATACAAACTGTTTTCGGTTAGTTAAAAAACACTGGATCCAGTTAAGAACAAGTTAAGAATGTAACAAGAATGTTAGTTTGCATGCAGAAAAGGAACGCTCAATGCCCATCAAAGTTATCAGCACAAACCTGTACTTCGTAACGTTCAATGAACCAGTGCCCTATAGAATTGCAGAGTTGCACTGGCCAGAACCTTTGACAGTTCTTTCAGTACTGGCAACCCAGAATTTTTTATCCATAACAAATTGCGGTTTCAATCAAACTCTATCAGCAACAGGTCGTTTGGGGAGTGTGGCAAACCTCTCCTAAACGTCCGAAATAACTGCCCCCCCCCCACTCGGGGTTGCTGTAGCACCCGGGCATGCAAGTTTCCAGATGATGTCACCTAAAAAGGGGGAGGTGAGCATGCAAGTACACCAAGTGCTCTTCAAGTGCATTGTCACATAGAGCAGTTCGAACCCTTTTTCACAGCAGTGCTCTAGTTTGCAGCAACACTGTTAATAACACCCTTTATGCAAGCAGAGTGTTTAATATTCAGTTGGGCCTTCAGCCAAGTTCCACAGCGGGTGGTAACATGATATGCAAAATTAAGCTTGGACAAAACAATGAAAAGGGCAGTTTCAGGCTCTGAAAATTCATTATAGGCACCAACATCAAAATAGGCATTTATAAGCGCTATAAAAGTACTGCCACTAAAAGGTTTCTGGGCCCATGGTTTGTAGTTATAAGTTAAATGGGCACCATAAGGACGTAAGGAAAAAGATGCCATATTAACTTAATTTCCAGTCTCTAATGCTGAGATTGAAAAAAAAAAAAAAGAAACGAATGTTAGTTGGAGTACCCTGGCAAACTCGGTTAATTCAAAGGACGAAAGAGGTTATAAAGTAGCTCTAACCTCAAAAAGTTGTTTAGAGCATGAATCTTGCAGGAAAACAAAGTTTCCTCGACACCGACACCTACGCCCTAGAATAAAAACAGTGCAGTGTGGGCAATGCTGTGGCAACCAGAAGTTTGAACCTTGTGGGGCAACAAGAAAATTTACATTTCCGTGGTTTCTGCTTTTCGAAAAAGCCTTGCAGTTGAATGTATTAGCGTACCATGTCACTCGAATTAAATGTATATTTGCACCACAAGGATGTTTGTAAACAAAGATTTGATTTGATTAACCTAAGATCAGTGAGGCTACTTTACTCTTGATGTGCGTGATGTGATGTGTGTCGTCAAATGGTTGTAACGTGTGATGTGTGACTGCCAGTAATCGTTCTTGCGTTCTTCTTTCTAGTGCTGTGTTCACTTTATTTATTTGTGCTTAACCTCAACTGATCTGCACTCTTTGTTGTACTTGTCCTATTGCCTCCCAACCCTACGCTGTAATCTCATAATTTGGCATTGCACATATGTGAAAAATAGAAAGGCAAAATGCACTGGCCATTTGAAAGAAAGTATACCCAAATCCGTGAATGAATGCTTAGATAGCCCTGCTGCTTCACAAATGCACATCTGCCTGCACTGGTCCCTGCTGCACCATTGTGGGAGCTGACATGTGCAGTCAGCAGAAGCAACGCTCGGCTGTAAAATGCTACAACCTAATTCTGGCAAAGACGGTGGGTGCTTAAAGAGCACAAAAGAGCGACTCGCATTGGAGCAGTCGAACCCACCTCGTTTTGAGCAGCGTTAAACAAATCCTCTGCCACAGAACAAGAAAACTTGCTCGAAGTCGACCATTTGAAGTCGGTCCTCTGTGTGATTACTTGCAGGACGAATGCCGAGTCCTCAGCGAAGGAGTTGAAAACTTCGTGGCGCTTACCGCAGAAAAGGACAGAGAGCTGGCCATTGCCCAAGAACAGATCACATCTTTGAAGTTTGTGATTTATCATAGCTTTGTAGCAGTGATCGTTCAACAGTGGGCTAACCAGGTGTGTCTCTGGTGCTGTTTCAACAAGGGAATTTGTCATCAGGGCAGCAACTGCTCGGCTGCAATTCAGAACTAAGGCCACCACATAAACCTTGTCAGCTTATACATCAGTCTTTTACTGTTTCTTCTTCCTTTTTTTTTGTAATGTCAACCTTACTTCTTAGAAGAATTTGAGGCACAATCTCCATATGCCTTACTACCCTAATTCCTCCTATTGAACACGTTCCAGCTATCTAACCCTCACCAAACTCCTTTGCAACTTCTTAAGCTGCTTGCCTATGGGATGTTAGTGAGCTACATATACACAGTGCTGCAGCTAACTTCTCCCAAGCCTTTAAAAAAAAAAAAAAAAAAAAAAACTAGGTCGGCACTATGCAAATGCGACCAGTTCAGTAGTATTGTTCAGTGTCTTCTTCAGCAACTCTGAAAAAAAAAATGTATAAGTCAGTCATTAACATAATTAGCCAATTGTATTGACTGAAACACAATACCTTCAAAGAAAAAGTTGAAGAGCGTATTGAGAAACGTCCAGTTGAATTCTTTACATGATCACTGCTTTGCTTTTTATCTTTTTTTTTTTTTACGGTGCTCCAAAGAAAGGGTGTGAAATCTGAAAATTTAGCAGGTGACTAGGCACTTGCTTTCAGTCACTCTAGTGCCCCCCCCCCCCCCCCCCTGTGCATGTTTTTAATTAATTATCAGGGCTTCATGCAGAGAGGATATATGAATAAGCCGCAAATGAAAATGGCAGTTGCGGTGTGGCAGCCGCGACTCATTTTGACAGTGTTGCCATCTGTTACTAAACCATCCTTGCCCTTGACGCAGTCTGTTGACAGCAAAACAGCCGACAGAGCCTGAAGAATACTTATTTGCTATTTATCTGTCTGTACTGCAGCTCCATTTGCTTCCGCAAACAAGTTATCCTGGAAAAGTTGAAGCCAAAGCTGCTAAATTCGACCCATCTTTGCTGCTTACGCCCTATTCATGTATCACGTCTTTGTGTACTGACGACTATTCTTTCCAAGCATGTTCGAGGGCATTAATGTTGCTGCGAGCAAGCACACAGTCACGTGGCGCATTTTGAGATTTCATGTGCTGTCTTTGGAGCTCATATTCATGAAAAGTAATGAATTAGATATTTATGAATACACTCTACAATATCTCCATTAGATGTTTTGTGTTTGAGTCTATGCTTTAAAGGTTATTAAGTTTTTTTGAATAATGACCTAGGCTCATATAAAAACATGTGTTGCACGTGAGGATAGTCAACAATGCTGAGTTTGTGCATTCGTGTTTACCACACCTAGCTTATTTAAGGCTTGGCACAAAAGAGCTAAAGCTTACTGTATAAACAATGCAAGAAAGATAAGTTGTTGCCCTAACGAAAACAGGTCCCCTTGTTGGAACGTCTGCTCGAGTCACTCCCCTTGTTTGCACACTGGTGATATCACTTGAAATCTCTGCCTTGCTGTGAATACTAACCTTTTGTCTTGTTTTGTTAGCCTGTTTAGTCATGCGTAAGACAAGTACAGTGAAACCTCGTTAAACCGTAGTTGGCTGGAGCTCAGGAAAAGTACATACTAAACGGTAGTACTCCTTAACCGAAATAGCGCGAGATCGCCCACTTACCTGTCAAGTATAGAACTATGAGAAAGTGCGATGAAAGAACGGAAAACGTGCAGTATTTGTTCACCTCATGCAACAAAAGTATGTTATTTTCATTTGATACCGCGACGAGCTAGCAGCGACGACGGTGGCGTCAAACTCGCTCACTCTACTAGCCAGCTTTCCCTCCAGTCCCCTCTTCTTGGCTAACACCCGCATGAGGCTGACGTAACGCTCAGCATCTGCCATTGTTGGGCCTGAATTGCTCCTGCTGTCACTGTGTCGTCCTCATCACTGTCGTTAGGTGACACTTCGGAAATAACAGAGGCAACAGTGGTGAAAAGTTTAAAGTCGTAGCTGATGTATTTCTGGGGTCGCAGCAGCATTGCCGACGAACTTCTTCGCATTCCAAATGCCACATGCTGTAGTTAACGGTAGATCCCACTCGCGTGCCAGCACCGACTTCATTGTGCCACGTTTGACAGCACGAACGACGTCCAATTTTTCTTCTATGCTGAGCACCCGGTTTTCGCCCTAGCTTGTGCAGCACCACAACATGGGCCACAACGCTCTGACTCTGGCACGGTGTCTATGACGGCGCCAAAATGTTGTAGATGTTTATGTGGCTTCACCCTTCCAAGCGCCCTCTGCGTTTGCGCTTGGAGGCCGTTCCAATCTCTGAAGCTCGTTCAGCCGGGCCGACGTACCACCATGATTTTGCGACGAAAAGTGAAAACGCTACATGTTAACCGAAACCTGCACAATAAGCTGGTACTGTTTATGTGGATGCAAAATGCATTATGTTCAACGGTCGCTGAGTCGAAGATTTCACTTTACTACTTTTAAAACGCAGCTACTATTTAAGCGGGTACGGTTTAACGACGTTTTACTTTGCTTGCTCTGAGGTACCTGTTTCTAACATTTTGTCCTGGAAATACAGCCTTGCCTGGTGCTCTGTCTTGCATGGCCTGATTGAGGAGGTTTTAAAACAAGATTGCTGAAGTGGCAGTCCCCTACAACTCCTTGCCAGCTGAAGTAAAGCCGGCGCTTCACCCATACTTCACTTCTAATAAAGAGCCACGCCAGCTGGAGTGTGCTCACAGCTCAATCGCATTTCATTTTCAGTTCAGGCAACTTTCGTATTGGAATATTATGCCAGAGGTGGTCTTAGAGCATAGAGCTGTATGGGGGCATCCAGTCCATGAAAGAAGGTATAGTACATTTTAAAAGCAGCTAAGAAAGAAATACAAACTTTGAGCACACACTAGCATGGGAAGAGAGTATTGTTACCATGGAGGAAAGAAACGAAAATAGGAGAGGCCCTGACGTCACATTTTTGAAGCCTGAAAGGCAGCCGTGTTGGTGTGCGATCTCCCGTTGTGCGTCCAATCAGCTTGCCTGAGCAGATAGGCGCGAGCTTTGAACTTGCATTGCTACAAGCCGCTGGAAGTGTGTGCTGCCGACGCATGTCAGTACAAAGCCTACGAAACTTCTGTAACAGTTAGATGACGCAGACGTGCTCCTGTGCTTTTCCATGGCACGTTGAATCCCGCCACACTTCCCCGACGTGTCCGTGCTGTCCGGGACCTCTCCTACGCTTTCCATTCCTCCATGATTGTTAATAACAAGTATAACTGCATAAAACTGCAAACTACATATGTCAGCCATTGGGCAACTCGCAAAAGTGTATAAAATGATGGCAACATAGCTCGTTATTTCTGGACAAAATATTTGTTTAGGCACAGTACTGATTTGTCATCTGCCATAAAACTTGACAAGATGTTGAGGTTTTATTCTCTAGCCGGTGACACAAAGATAAGATGTCGACAGAGATCTGTAGGGCAATGTTAGCCGTCTTAGCCCGCACAAAGTGGGAGCAAAGTGCTTTCTGTATTCTCCACTATGTGCGAATATTGTTACATGCCTGTGGTAAGATGGCGTATCTCCACTCCCACAATTTAGTTTTGGAACCTCCTTGGGCCATGGGTAGACCACGTTGCGAAGGCCACATGACATCCTTTTCAGACTGACTTCTGTGATTGGCTGCTGTGACTTCTCATCGTGGCCTGCATCGCATGTCTAGTAGCTTGCATGCATCCGTGGAGAAGGCTAGCAATGTAAACAGACAGAAGCGGGCAAACCTGAGGGTATCTGGGCTACTTTATAAACAGCATAGACAGTGAATGGAACTGCAAGTGTCTATTGACTCCTGTCACTTCATTGCCTCTCTTTGAATTCTTAATGCAGGGTGCCATAGAGGGGGCAAAGGCTGTACTGTGTTTGTTATTTACATTTAGTACAGGAGGTGAAACCTTCTTGTTGAGGGGCAATATGGGTTTCGTGGCATGAACAGAAAGTGAAGATGATTGGCGCCGAGTGTGGCTTGTGCTTGGCAATGAACACTACATTTGTATAGGCAGGAACTCATTTCACTTTGGAACCCATAAACACTGGCTCCCATTCGCCTCTCTCTGTGCCAGGCTTCATCACATGGTATTCAAATTCACTCCCCTGCATTAAATCTGTTGCTTTAGCCTGCCTAAATGTGAGGCACCATGAGGGGCCTGAATTGTACACTAATATTTGGGTTCGATTCCTCGTGGGGAGTGCATTTTATGCATTCGTTTTGCGCAGTTGTTGAATTCAGGCCAGATAGACCAAAATTTCCTATAATAACTACTAGAGGAAACTTTGGAACGGCGATTGTTCAGCTACTATGGGAATGACGGCTAGCACAGTTGGGCAGAAAAGTTTACGGACCACGAGATCTGAGAAAAAGCTGAATAGCCATTAAAAGCCAGAAGGACGAAGCTTAGCCAAATCTGTATGCTAAACACCATTCCTGTGCCGGGTGAAATTCCACACTTGATGCTTCTATAGCAACTAGTGCTTGAGTTTCCTCTAATAAATTTTGTAGGAACCTGTGATGAGAGTGTTCAGTGCATGGTCAATTTTGTCAGCATTGAAGTATGGGGATGTCTCAAAAAGGGTGACGTGAGGCAAAGTGCTCCCTTGAATATAAAAGGTTCATGGCTGCTGCAGATAGTCCTGCACGAGCTTTCACAAAGAAGGTGTGTTTTTCACTTTTTAGGAATAACTTTTCTTCAGGAACAGCCGTTCTTTGGGGAAAACTGTTCCTGAAAGAACAATGCACCCACACAACTGAGAAATTGTGCAAGGTGAAGGCAGTTGGTGAATTATCCATTGCTGATGGTGGGCATGACAAGAAAGAAGGCACGGTAGGTCTGTAGGTATGGTAGTTTTTTAGCACTCAACGCAACATCTTTTGTTCCCACGCACAGTCTGGCCGTGGTTTAGTGGTTGAATGATGGGCTTGGCAGTGAATAACGTCTGTTTCAGTTCAACATCTTTCTTTACATCACATTGTGCTGCCTCTCAAACAAACCGTAACAAAGGAAAACATAACCCGATTCCTAAGGCGTAACTATAGCATGAACGATAATTTGTATGTATGCATGTACATACAACGCACCACATGCAACAACACTGCAGCAACACTCTTCAGGTGATCATACAAGTTAACCCTAGGAGCTCAGGCTTGCCATTGACTTGGGGGCAAAGAGCCTGCTGAAATTTTTTCCTTTCCCACTGCGATGGTGACAACCTGTATGAATGAGGCCTGGCGACTTGTCCTTCTATTGCACTCCTTGTATTGCACACTGGCATGTCTGCATAAGCTTGTTGCTAATGGTGTTGGTGGCTGCTTGCATGTACACACCAGCAGGGAGTCCTTGGCTACAGCCGGCAGTTCTGCAGAAGATTGCCGCCGAGAAGCCGCCGTGATCCACGAAAAAGACAGCTTGATAATGGATCTTCGAGAGAAGCTCAAGGTGTGGTTTGAATGTGACAGTTGCTGTATGCTATGGCGATGTATACGCAGTTGTAAGAGAAACAAACAAAAGAAAACCCTTTGCGGATGTGTATGCATTTCCAAGCGACTTGTACTTTGTGTTGCAAGCATAGAAGCGCCAAGACTCTGCAGTTCACTCCTGTTCATTCACCCTCTGTTAACTCGAACGGACTAGAGCGAAAAACCATACATTGCTATGGAAAAGAAAAAAAAAGCTTGTTTAGTTAAAAGTCAAAAGCATTGCCATTGCAGTCAATTTGACCCTCAGCAGCACCCCCTCAGGTGCACAACAGTTAGTAAAGCTTGAAAACATAAGAAATTTATTAGACGATGCTTTTGCTTCCCATAGGCATGATGCTGTTTTATATACTTCTTTCTTTCTTTAAATCTTTGAGAGGCCAACTCTCCTTCTGTCCGGAAAGCAGTCTGCAGCTGCTTGTTTCGTGTTGTGTCACACTGAGGCAGTGCTTAAACTTCTAGGCAGTCTTCACCTCATGCTGATTGAGTTGCACTTCCAAGACCAAAAAACGAGAAGACTTTACAGGCTACTTAAAGCAAAAAACACATTTGAAAATTTTCACTTGCTGCTGTTCGCTATTTGACCTTTTGGATGATTTGGCCAGATCTCGGGGTCTCGGGAGGGTCAAATTATTGGGAGCCACCTGTATTCATTATAGCAAACTGTGCAAAATTCCCCTAACGTGTTCATGCAACATACCCAGCATGTCACCATGATGTTCCTCATGCACATACAACGGGATGTCCTCAGGACACGGAAAGTGTGACCAAACACTGGTGCGAAGGATGTCGGCTGGAGAAATTAGCACAACCCAAGGGTATCCATCTCCTTGCAGTGGCTGTTGAAATGGACCCACTAAATGTGATTACGCCCACTGGGTTTTGTCAACAATAAATCTAAAGTGCTTGTCATCTGTGGCATGACACCCCTCAAAATGGGACGATGCCATTGGAACAGAATGGTGAGCAGAGTGGTCGTTGACCGGTGGTGGTTGTTGACGAGTATAGTCGTGAAATTTTGTACCAATATAATCGGTGATGATATAGTCATCATAAACGAAAATTTGTCATACAGTAAACCTACGGTGACTATATTTGTCCTATTCCATCTAGTTGCGATTCCTGACACTAGATGGCCACACTTGCCCATGTTGGGCCATCTGCATCTCATTTTTCATTATATTGTCACGTGGTCGTGACGTCAAAGAACACAGTAGCAATACTGTGGAACACAAAACTAACTTTTATTGGGCGAACCTGTGCCCACAAAAGAGGCTACACTTATAGCACAACGATAGCGGCGAACACGGTCGGCGATCGTCGGAAATCTGATCAGCGGGTCAAGCGCGTCGGCTTTTATACAGAATCGTCGAATGTTCCAGACTAATCGTTGGGACCCGCGTGCCTTCCACAAAGTTCTACACCATTCGCGTCAGGCGAATAAATCAGATAACACAAGGTTCGGCGACAACAGACTGCGGATAGAAGCATCGATAACTTTCCAGAAACTTCGGATACATGCAAGCGCGTCCCGCGCTGTGCGATAAGATTTGTTAGGCGGCGAAACGTGGTCGCCCGATAAATATAAGTACACGTGTCAATACCCCCCTCTTAAATAGCATCGTCCCGATGCTACAAATATAAGAGAGCGAAACACAAAAGGACACTTATTAAACATAAGTAACAAAACAACGAAAAGAAATCAAGTCCAAAGGTCAGTTATGTGAAGTCCCAAAGTTCGTCAACGCTGGTGATACGGCTTGAGTCGCACAACGTGGACAATTTCAGGTCGTGAGCGGCGCCGCTGTGACAGCGAAATGCCGTCTGGCACGACCTCATAGTCCAGTGCGCCAATACGTCGGATGATCCTGTACGGTCCGAAATAGCGACGCAAGAGCTTCTCGCTCAGTCCTCGTCGGCGTATAGGGGTCCAAACCCAAACACGGTCACCGGGCTGGTACTCGACAAAGCGTCGTCGGAGGTTGTAGTGTCGGCTGTCAGTCCTCTGCTGGTTCTTGATCCGCAGGCGGGCGAGCTGTCGGGCTTCTTCGGCGCGCTGGAGATAGCTAGCGACGTCAAGATTTTCCTCGTCAGTGACGTGCGGCAGCATGGCGTCGAGCGTCGTCGTCGGATTCCTGCCGTAAACCAGCTTAAACGGCGTGATCTGTGTTGTTTCTTGCACCGCCGTGTTGTAAGCGAATGTTACGTACGGCAGGACTGCATCCCAAGTCTTGTGTTCGACGTCGACGTACATTGCTAGCATGTCGGCGAGGGTCTTGTTCAGGCGTTCCGTGAGACCATTCGTCTGCGGGTGGTAGGCAGTTGTCCTCCTGTGGCTTGTCTGGCTGTATTGCAGAATGGCTTGGGTGAGCTCTGCTGTAAAAGCCGTTCCTCTGTCGGTGATGAGGACTTCTGGGGCACCATGTCGCAGCAGGATGTGCTCGACGAAAAATTTCGCCACTTCGGCTGCGCTGCCTTTTGGTAGAGCTTTAGTTTCAGCGAAGCGGGTGAGGTAGTCCGTCGCCACGACGATCCACTTATTCCCGGATGTTGACGTCGGAAACGGCCCCAACAAATCCATCCCAATCTGCTGGAATGGTCGACGAGGAGGTTCGATCGGCTGTAGTAACCCTGCTGGCCTTGTCGGTGGTGTCTTGCGCCGCTGACAGTCTCGGCATGTCTTGACGTAACGGGCGACGTCGGCGGTCAGACGCGGCCAGTAATACCTTTCCTGTATCCTCGACAGCGTCCGGGAGAATCCAAGGTGCCCACAAAAGAGGCTACACTTATAGCACAACGATAGCGGCGAACACGGTCGGCGATCGTCGGAAATCTGATCAGCGGGTCAAGCGCGTCGGCTTTTATACAGAATCGTCGAATGTTCCAGACTAATCGTTGGGACCCGCGTGCCTTCCACAAAGTTCTACACCATTCGCGTCAGGCGAATAAATCAGATAACACAAGGTTCGGCGACAACAGACTGCGGATAGAAGCATCGATAACTTTCCAGAAACTTCGGATACATGCAAGCGCGTCCCGCGCTGTGCGATAAGATTTGTTAGGCGGCGAAACGTGGTCGCCCGATAAATATAAGTACACGTGTCAATATTGCCGCCTCTGACAACCCTGCATAAAGCATGGCTGCCTCCTCGAAGCGCGGCAAATGAAAGTGCGTGTGAAGGAAAGTATTTTCACGACTCCTTATTAGACCACAGCTCTGTAGAGTTTTGCTCGGAAATGGAAAGCGATGTGTTTTCATCTGGGGAGTCTTATGACAACTATTCTATAAATGGCTCGGAGGACCTTGCGGCTGCCTGTGAGTCCACAATACTGTAACCAACAGTTACGACAACTGTTTCTACGAAAACTAATTTATTCTGGGCGAACCTGTGCCCGTCAACAAAAACCGACTGAAGGTTCAACAACAACAAAAACGACCCCGAGCTTCGCTTCTTCGAACGTCGTTCTCCTCTTCGTTGCTTGTTGTCGCGTGCCAATCATCCGATTCTCGCGCACGAGCCGCCGGTCTGTCAGCACCGGCCCAGCGTTGCCTTGCGGTGCTTTGCTTGACGCTCGCGGTGTGGCAGCTCTTTGAAACGCAGTTGGGATGTGTCGACCGTCTGTTTCTTCTCGCAATGCTGGCGGCATTAGCCCCCTCCGAAGAAGCATCGTCCCGATGCGTAGAAAATGCCTAGAGAGGCCATCTGCTTTGAAAGGAGAGAGGTCAGATGGTGGCCGGTGCTGGGCTTGATCGTACATGCAACTTCTGTTAATGCCTTTCATGGTATGGTTTCAGTCGTACTACGTGTACGACCTCTGGGCGAGTCCTGCTTCGTGTGGAGCAGACTTGGCCTTCAGGAGTTACCTCGTAATTTAAGGGACTTAACTGGCGAAGTATTCTGTAGGGGCCAAAGTAACGGCGCAGTAACTTTTCCGAAAGACCGAGCGTACAGATAGGCGTCCACACCCACACTTTGTCTCCGGGGTTGTACTGTACCTCTCGTCGCCCTAGGTTGTACTGGTTTGCGTCGACGTATTGCTGTTGTACAATACGGTGCCTTGCTAACTGCCGTGCTTCTTCTGCCCTTTCTATGTACTCACTAACGTTAGGGTTGTCTTCGGTGCTGTTGTTTACGGGTAACATTGCGTCTAGTGTCATTGTTACTGTCCGACCGTAGACAAGTTCAAATGGCGGGAAATGCATTGTCTCTTGTACTGCAGTATTATACGCAAAGGTGGCATATGGTAGAATACTGTCCTAGACGTCCACGTACATTGAGATCTTCAGCGAGCGTTCTGTTGAGCTGTTCAGTCAGGCCGTTTGTTTGCCGATGGTATGCTGTGGTTTTTCTATGAGCAGTATGTGTTAGTTTCATAACAGACTGCATCAAACGGGCCACAAAAGCTGTTCCTTTGTCTGTTATGAGTACCTTAGGTGCGCCATGTCGTAACACTATGTGTGTGACAAAAAACTGAGCCACTTCAATGGCAGTTCCTTTTGTAAGAGAAGAGGTCTCAGCATACCGGGTCAGATAATCGGTTGCAACCACAATCCAGCGCTTTCCTGAGGTTGAAACGGGAAATGGTCCAAGTAAATCCATTCTTATTTGTTCAAATGGCGCTGCTGGTGGCTGTATTGGTTGCAGAAAACCTGCTGGTTTGAGCGGCGGTGTTTTGCGTCTTTGACAATCTCGGCACGATTTGACATAGTGCTGCACTGAATTCATCAACTTCGGCCAGTAATATTTCTGGTGGATTCTCGCCAGAGTCCTACTAATGCCTAAGTGGCCAGCTGCAGGGTCATCATGGCAAGCCCCTAAGATCTCAGCTCGCAACGATGATGGTACGAGAAGTAGAAACATCTCACCACTGTGCTCGAAGTTTCGTTTGTAGAGGACGTTGTTCCGGAGGACATACGAACACAATCCACGGGCGAAAACTCAAGGCACTTTCACTTGTCGACCCTCCAGGTACTCGATGAGCAGGAGTAATTCCGGATCAGTACGCTGATGATGAGCCATTTCCGTTGTATTCACAGCCCCAAGAAATGGGAAATCTTGCTCGTATTCGGGTGACGTAGCTTCGATTGGTGCGCGTGATAAGCAGTCAGCATCATTGTGCTTGAGACCGGACTTGTAAACGACCGTGATGTCATACTCCTGTAGATGCAAACTCCATCTAGCGAGTCTTCCAGAAGGGTCCTTGAGGTTCGCCAGCCAGCACAATGAGTGATGGTTGCTTATGGCTCGAAACGGTCTACCATATAAGTATGGCCGGAACTTACTGATGGCCCATATAACCGCCAGGCATTCCTTTTCTGTAGCTGAGTAATTTGTCTCGGCTTTCGATAAGGTACGGCTTGCGTACGCAATGACTTTTTCTTCTCCATTCTGCCACTGAATAAGTATGGCACTGAGACCAACGTTACTCGCGTCAGTGTGGATGTCCGTTTCGGCATTTTCATCAACATGGGCAAGTATAGGAGGACTCTGCAAATGCCGTCGTAGTTCAGAGAAGGCGTCTTCTTGTTCTTCCTCCCACACAAAAGGGACATCTTCTTTTGTCAGTCGCGTGAGTGGTTCAGCAATTTTAGAAAAATTTTCTGCGAAATGCCTGCAGTAGGCACACAGTCCTAGGAAACGTCTAATAGCTTTTTTGTCTCTTGGCTTCGGAAACATTTCTACTGCAGTGATCTTCTCAGGATCGGGGCGGACGCCTTCAGCACTGACAATGTGCCCGAGAAAGCGGAGCTCGCGAAAGCCGAAGTGGCATTTTTCGAGTTTTATGGTCAATCCCGCCGTGCGAATAGCATCCAGAACTGCTCTCAGTCGCTGCATGTGCTGCTCGAATGTAGTGGAGAAGACCACCACATCATCAAGGTAGACGAGGCACGAGTGCCATTTCAGTCCGGAGAGAACAGTGTCCATCATCCGCTCGAATGTGGCGGGTGCAGAACACAAACCAAATTGAAGCACCTTAAACTTGTATTGACCATCCGGTGTCACAAACGCCGTTTTTTGCGATCTCGCTCGTCCACTTCTATCTGCAAGTATCCGCTTTTGAGATCCAAAGAGGAGAAGAAGTAAGCATTGCGTAGTTTGTCCAAGGTGTCGTCGATGCGTGGGAGTGGATAAACATCCCGCTTCGTGACGAGGTTGAGTTTCCTGTAATCAACACAAAATCTTAGTGTTATCCTTTTTTTTGACCAGGACTACCGGAGATGCCCACGGGCTATTGGATGGCTGTATTACATCGTCCTTGAGCATTTCCTGTACTTGACTTCTTATCGCTTCTCTTTCTTTGGGAGCCACCCGGTACGGGTGTTGGCGCACTGGTCTTGCAGGTTCTTCAACCACAATGCAGTGTTTTGCGATGGGAGTACGACGGACTTTCGATGAAGTCGAAAAGCAATTTGCAAACTCTGTGACCAAGTTCACAATCTTATCTCTTTGTAGTGATGACAGCTCTCGGTCAATGTTGATAGAGGTACGGACACTGTCTAAAGTGACAGAAGCTGGTGATGCTACATCGAGGGTTGACACATCCGCAAGTTGTGCATAGTAATGAAGAGACGCTATGGTTGTTCCCTTCGCCACGTGTTGTGCCTCATTGCCAAACTTAGTCAATAGGATGTCCGCACATCCGTTACGCAGTTGAACTAGGCCTCTTGCCACGCATATTTGCTTTTCCAATAGCAGCCCGATATTTCTGTCTGCAAGTCCCTCATAGTCGCGAAATGCGTCGCTCCTTACAACAACAGTCAGACTGCACCGTGCCGGCACCGTCACGTGCTCATCCACAATACGGAGAGAGGAAATATGTGGCTCTTCTGTATCAGAAACGGTAACAGCATTTTCTGTGGAAAACAACGCGTGATTCTTGCAAGTCGATAATTGCGCCATTTGTTTGCAAAAAGTCCATGCCCAGTATCGGATCACGGTAACACTCAGAGAGAACAATAATGCTGCTGATGTTTCTAAAGCCTCTAATTCCGATTCTTGCGGTGCACATTCCTACGGGGTCGACTAAGTGTCCCCCTGCTGTACGTATTGGAGAACCGGTCCAATGGGTTAATACCTTTTTCAATTTTCTGGCGAGTACACTGCTAATAACTGAATAGTCCGCACCAGTGTCTATCAACGCAGTCACTTCGAAGGCGTCGATGACGCGCAACTCGGAAGTAATGGCGTCATCGCTGCACTTGTTTGTTGTTTCGTCACTGCTGTCTTGTCGGATTGGGGATGGAGGGCCTTTGGTGTTCCGGGCGTCAGCGGCCTTGCCTCCACAGGTCGCTGGCTCTAGTTTCTCGTCGCGGACTTTTTGAGTGACGCCTCGGTGAAATGGATGAGGGTCGCGGACTGGACGACCTATGACGCATAGGCGCTGCCGATCGAGGTTCATGTTGCTGGGGGTTCCGAATAGTTTGGCGCGTAGATAAAAAAGCTTCAATTTCATAGGGCCGCTCACCGTTTCGGGGGCAAGGCGCATTCACAGAGCAGCCTTGTAGTCCTACTCGGCGATACTGGCATTCCCGGTATAGGTGACCAGCCTGTCCACAGTGGTAGCAGAGGGGACGCCGGTCTGTAGTGTGCCATACATCGCTTTTACGTGGACTTCCTTCTGGCATGGGCGGCCCATTGCGAGGAAGTACCTGGGGTGATGCGGCCGTTCGTCCAAAGTCGGTGCATCCTAGGTTCTGACGTAAAGCTTGGGCGTACGATATCCGCGGCTGACGCTCTGGCTGTGCGCGGGGCCGCACCTGAGGCTCTGGCTCACAAATTACTTGCCGGGCTTCTTCGCGTATGACATCAGCAAGTGAGGACACCGTAGGAGAGCTTTGGGCCAGCTGCAGTTTCTGCAGCTCTTCCCTTACGACGGACCTCACCATTTCGCGTAGGATGTCCATGTTGTTTGGGAGTGCTCCTGACCCAACGTCAAATGATGCGACGCTTACATCTCTGTTGTACTGCCTCGCACGCTGCTGCAGCGTCTTCTCCATCATAGTCGCCTCTGATAGAAGTTCGGCTACAGCACGGGGCGGATTACGAACCAGGCCGGCAAGAGTTCCTGTTTCACACCGCACATTAGGTGCCGCAATTTCTTGTCCTCAGCCATGTTTGGGTCGGCTCGGCGGAAGAGGTGGGTCAGGTCTTCAATATACATAGTCACACTTTCGTTGTTCCGCTAGTTCCTCGCCTGAAGAGCGGCTTCTTCCCGCCCTCTGCGGTCCGTGCTCGGGTACGTAGCAAGCAGCTCTCGTCGGAAGTCGTTCCACAATGATAACGACGCTTCGTGGTTTTGAAACCATGAGCGTGTAGATTCCTCCAGCGCGAAGTACACATACCGGAGTTTCTTTGTCTTGTCCCAGCCATTACACCTGGCGACACGCTCGAAGTTTTCGAGCCAGTCCTCGGCATCCTCGAATGTGTCTCCGTGAAAGGATTCTGCCGTCCGGGGTGAGTCAACGACGACGTGAGGAGGGGTTACTTGAGTAGCCATTGCACTTGTACCTAGGCTGACTGCTGCCGCTGCCCTTGGTGAATCGGCGAGAGGACCAAACTCGGGGGCCTCACCTCGTATGCGGCGGCTCGTGCGTTGGTGGACAGGCCTCAATTCCGTTGGCTCCAAACTTCGGGGATCCGGGCTACGTTCCCTGGCACGTGCACCTCCACCAGTTATGTAACCAACAGTTACGACAACCGTTTCTACGAAAACTAATTTATTCTGGGCGAACCTCTGCCCGTCAACAAAAACCGACTGAATACTCAACAACAACAAAAACGTCCCTCGAGCTTCGCTTCTTCGAACGTCGTTCTCGTCTTCGTCGCTTGCTGTCGCGTGCCAATAATCCGATTCTCACGCGCGAGCCGCCGGTCTGTCAGCACTGGCCCAGCGTTGCCTTGTGGTGCTTTGCTTGACGCTCGCGGTGTGGCGGCTCTTTGAAACGCAGTGGGGATGTGTCGACCGTCTATTTCTTCTCGCAATGCTGGCGGCAGTATGAAGATGACCTACTAACTGCTTTAGGAGCTGCGTAAAAGTAGCCACTATTCATGTGCATGTTTTTGTAACGTTAGGTTATTGTTTCTTCATATTCCTTTTTCATAGTATATTGATCCTTGCAAATGCTTTTGCAGGACACCAGGGCGATGCAGTGAAGCCTTCTACAACCTATCGTTTTACGCAACTTGTGAAATAAAGGTTGAACTGAAATAATGGTGCCGTTTTAGATTTCAGAAAAAAAAGCTCTACAAACTAAGGCCAAAAAAAAAATTCTGCTAAATTTGGTAGAATTCTCTCCAGTATTCGCCGTAGGGAAAGGGTCAAACATTATGAACAATGCATTTTTAGTCTAGAAGTGGCATTTCACCAGAATGGGAAGAAAAATGTTTGAGTGACATTGCTGCAGATGGCTTTGGATTTATTGTAGATGAAACTGGGGGCTACGTGTTGCCTTGAAATGTGGCAAAAAAAAACTAAACTTGTGGCAAAGTGCTACCTATGTGCAAACTGTGAGCACGGAAAAGCCTATGGTTTAGCAAGAAGAGTCATGTATAACTCTTGCTCCAGGCACATACCCAGGGAAGCTGAGGGGGGGGGGGGGGAAGCCCGGGCCGCCCCGCATCCATGCCACCACTCCTCACACACAATCAATCTTGAGAGTTGACTACTACTCAGTGGCCAATATTTTGCTGTCTTTTTGGCTCCTTTTGGATGGCGGTAGTTACTGGCATCTCCTGGGCTGTGAAGGCCAGTTTTCTCATTGATTCAGTGCCCGTGCAATTAACTCGAGGTGCATTCAGTTGTCACCATCTATTGCAACGGTTACGCGTATTGCTGTTGCTTCGGTAGCTTAACCTCCTTTGTTTAGACTGATCCAGGGCCCAGGAGTGAGATTCAGTGCATAGTCAGCTGGTCTGTAAGGTCGTGGACCGAGTTCCGGCTGAAGAAAAACGGCAGTTGTATTGAACTTTTCCATTTGCTTCATTATTTCCTCGAGTGACGCCTCGCCACGACCCCTGGCAGATTCTCGCAACCATATACCCACGATATGGGTTAGGTATGCTGGAAAAGAAAATTGTGTGAAGCAGCGTCCGTCATCAAACCCTGCAATAGCTGTTAAACCCATAAGCAATATGAATGTCACCTGTTACCTCGACTGGCTTTTGCCTCATTGTACAGCAGCTTTCGTGGAAAATTGGTAAGTGGAAACAAGAGTCGCAAGGAGTCGAAAAATTAAGCGATCTATTAAGGGAGAGAGCCGTTCTTTGTTCTACGTTGACCTCCCAGATCCGGTCCCTCCCAGTGGACTACGCGGCCAACAGAAATGCATGGATGACGGGGGAACTGTTTGGACAGTGGCTAGCGAAGGTGGACAAAAAGTTTGAGCGTTGTGGACGGAAAGCCCTCCTGCTCGTTGACAACTGTTGGGCTCATAAGGTCGACGTTGAGATGAAGGCCATTGAGTTAGCCTTCCTTCCACCTAACACTACAGCGGCGCTGCAGCCAATGGACCAAGGTATCATTAAAAATTTTTAATCATTTTACCGGCGCCATCTGTTGGAGCAAATTATTTTGTGTAATAATCATCAGGTGACGCTCCTAAGTGCGCTACACATGCTTGTACGTGCTTGGGAGCAAGTGACTGCAGTTACGATAGCAAATTGCTATCGCCATTGCAGCTTCGGCGCGCAAGCTCTACAAGGAGGAAACCAGCCACCTGCGCTTGAACATGCTGTCACCGCTCCCATGGCGGACGTTTTGGATGACATCTCCTTTGCTGACTGTCGACGTGGACGAGAGTGCAGTGGTGTGTGGTGCGCTGACAGATGAGGACATAATTTCTCAGGTCAGAAGCGCTGAACCTGTCGCTGCCAGTGACGAGGAGGAGGAGGAAGACGAAGCGCCAGTGTGTCCCTCCGCTGCGAAGGTCATGGCTGGATTGAATGTTGCCCGTCTCTTCAGTTTTGAAGAAGGCGAAGAGGAGGCCTTCAACCACATTCGCTCGTTAGAACAAGAAGTGCTAGCTGTCGCCTTCAAGGAAAAAAGGCAGACTACAATCACGGACTTTTTCAAGCATTAAATTTCTGACATGCCCTACTGCTTCCAAATCGCAGTGTACTGTTGTTCTCCTTCACTTTCGTTAGTTTGAACTTTCGTTAATTCGAACTGAAGCGGCTTCCCCTCGCGGTTCGAATTAACAAGCTTTTACTGTATCTGGTATGCCATTGCCCAAAGTCCTTGCAGCAAATGCTTCACTATAACTGCTGTGATTCCTTCGCTTTGCCCTGAGTATTTTGAAACACTTCACTACATAAATCTTGGCTCTTCTATAGTGCTTGCTATGAGTGATCTATGTTTGTCTATTCTGCACTGGCTCTATTTATGCTGGCTGCACACTCCCTGGTCATATGGCTGCTTTGGGGCTGTGGTACAATCTGCATTTCTAGCTGTTCTTGGTGATGGTTCATCACTGTCGCTGTGGTCATGTGGCTGCTCCGGGGCTCCCGTGCACGGTGTGACGCTGACATTTCTTTGAGCGACATTCACTACCTGCCACACTGCTGAAATAAAATAGTCGTGTAACTCCCCTTAAGAGCTTCACTGTAAAAGAGAAAGAAATACATACCGGCACAAGCAAGAGCAAACTGGGGCGTCGATGTCACGTGTGGCATGGCCATTCTTGATGTGTCAAACATGTTCAAGTTTCTCAGTTATCAGCATAGAGGTAAGCTGAGGTACTCTCTTAAAAGAAATGCGCAAGCGTATGGAGCACGAGCATATTTCCCGCTGTGACAAGTCTTAAAGTATGCGACTTTGCAGCGGTAGATGACTTGCAGGAGACGGTCTTCTTGCTCATATGGTTGATGTTAAAAGCGTATGGTGCACGGTACGTGCAAGAGAGCTGGATGGTTCTGCAGCGTGTGCAGCCAGAGTGGAATTCAGGCCTTGCACTAGTATGCGCATCCATCATAGTGCACATTGTTCTGCCAGCTGCACGGAAAAGCAGTGTGAGAATTCTGTTATCGTGGAACCAGCGCCTCATAAACATTTTACAACAACTATACGTGCCTGTGCAGTGTACTGCTCCTGCAGACTGCCTGGCTTGAAGTCTTTGAAAAATTTGAGCCGTGATTACATGTTATTTCTAACAGTTCAACGCACTGTACATACAGACATACGGTCAGCTTTGCTGCGGTCCTCGAATGTAAAGGCAGTGGTGGAAAGTGTGGTAGAAACTGGTAAAAGATTGGCGGTAGAAAAACAAAAAGTGTGACAACTAGCACGCAAGCTTAATCATGATGTAAGTTAACACTAATGCTAATATCTAGTAGCCAGTTTCTCGACATGAGATGAAAGGTTAACTAAGGAAAGAAGCAACAATTACGACGAATATGGAAAATGAGCTCGCTGGCGGTGGCCACTGCCCTTTGAAAGATAGCGATTTTAGTGTGTCGATCCATCCGTGCTGATAGCACAGGTAGACACCATTTGCACCGGTTTAGGTCATTCAACTCTTGCTTGCAAGGAATTTGCGTTCTGTCTTGATACGGAGTGTCTGCTTTGTCTTGACGAGTGCCTGCCTTCTGGGCAGAGTATGAGGTGCTTCTATGGCTGAACCATAGGCAAGTGGTAATTACAAATGTAGATACTGTTCTACGTACCTTACATTATTTTTCCACATAGTCCCCACACTGGTTCAGACATTTGTCCCATCGCAGGAGTAAATTTGGGATGCCCCTCTGCCATGTTGTCGTTAGTGAACGACACACGCAGCCTCCCCGAATGCTCGTTGTCGTGCGAGTCTTCACGACCACCACCTTCACACTTCTCAAAGCGAGACACCTTTCCCCATACGTGGGCTGTGTTTCCTTGTGTATCTCGATGGGCATCCGTCTCTTGCTCCAAAGAAAGTGAATCACACTTTGTTGCTCGTGCACCATGGACGTGTGAAGCACAACCGCTGTCTTCAACAACTGACAGCGGCATCGTGCCGTGGAGCTACCGGCAGATAAGTCCGGGCAGATCCAAGGAAGGTCCACCGCTCGAAATGGATATGTCGACATCACATTTACAGCAGTAATTTCCTAAAAAAATGGGGGCAATGACTTTCCTATTTGCCTTCGTACAATTGAGGAAAACTCGATTTTTCAGCGTCAGCGTCGACTGCGATTTGTGACTGCGTCATTGCGAAACTGTGGTCGTATGATACATTTCCCGGCTGCTATATCCTGTGTGAAGAAGAGCCACGAGGCTCACAGGATTGAGAGCAGTAGGGGCTCACCACGGCAGTTTCCCCGCAGCACTCGCCTGCTTGCGTCATGCAAAAATGCTGGAGTGTACTCGGCTTCCTCTTCTAATACCAGCAAGTCTACTCGCGGCTCGTCGCACGTTGCATTCCCAGCTATAGCTATCAGCCCTGTTCCGATAAGCATCTTCATTATCAGTTTCTCAGCATGGGCGGTGTAGGACCATTGGAAGCGCACTGCACATTTTCAATAGGCAAAACTCAGACGTGCCACTGTTTCGAGGTGCAGGCTTTGCTTAATGTTTTGCTTTGGCATATCGTGTTGAGGCTTTTCCTACCAGCTCGATTTCGTTTCAAGTTCCTGCGGCTGCTCAAAATACTATGCAATAGTAAAACGAAAACACGCGTCTTCTAGTCACTTGGGCCCTACCTGGTTAATTTGCGTGGCCGTATCGTGCTGAATGCTTTGGATTATGTAGATGTCAACTGGAGTTGAGTCTACCAAATATTTTAGGGATGTCGGATTGTAGGTTAGTACAACCTTGTGTTCTGGGGAAAAAGTATGAACAAGGTTCTACTGTACCTGGTTAACTTGGCCACAAAGCCGTCCTTGTAGCCATCGTGGTAGACTCTCTGCAATCTTGTAAAAGTTTAGAATGCTGACACTGTCCTGCACATGGCACCGGCGGTGTTTTCTTGCAACCTGCGCTGCAGGACTGCTTTGACTGGCATAAAGAGATGAAATGCTACTTTCTTTTGTTATGTTTATCACTTGACCACTTGAGGGCGCTAGTTGCTTTATGGCACTAAAGTCCTGATCTTACTGCCCTTTTGCAAAATCCACCAGGCGGCGGAAGAGAAGCTGGCTGGATTGCAGCACGTGTCCGGGAGACTGCAGCCATGCACAATGGCGGTTGCCGTCGCAGAGGCTCCAAGGTCTGCCATGCCTACTTTTTAATGCTTTGTGCTGACTTGGTTGTCCGTTTCCGGAGTTGTGCTAATTTATTTGCACGCGCTGTGACCCCAGGAAAATGTCGATCTGAGCATGCGTGAGAATTATATTTGAGCAGGTAGCTCTCTACATTGGTTGCTCGATAAAGCAGACATTAGTTTTAGAGGACACATTGTGATGTTCAGCTAGGTAAATTAAAATGTTGCATAATTTTTCGGGTATTGAAATTGTATCAAGTACAAACGTTAGAGAAAAAGGGCCTTCTAATATTGAGTACTGAATTTTTTCTAATTTATAAATAAAGTGAAACAACTTGCAGTGCATGTGGAGTATTGTGCACCAGTGTTTCACTTTGTATGACCTCACCTCAGTATTGTTTATTTTCTTTGTCTGCTCTGCCTGAAGTTGCCCAACAGCATGCAATAAATAAACAAATGAATAAATAATTAAAAATAAATAAATAAACATCCACTTAGCCAAAATTGAGGGAGTATAGTACTGTCATGGTCATATCCATCTACAAAATGTGAAATACCCTTGCACTCCATTTAGCTTTGCATAGGACTGCATCAATGAAGCTTTTTGAGAAACCTATTATTAAATAGAATACCAGTACATTTTGTTTCACATCTTGAGAAAAGATATTTCAAAAGTGGTGGTTGTTGTTACAGTTCTGCTAAATGAGCATTACCTAATTGCTACCCAGTCTTTGTTCTGCAGTTGTTTTGTTTGTGCTTTGTGTTGTTTTTAAGTGTGGGAAACTTTTTTTGTGGAGGGATTGATATCTTTCACTTTAAAAGCAGGGAGGTAAAAAGATTGACTAGCACTTGCTTTTCGTAAGGCACGCAGCAGTGGCAGACATGATACAATTCTTATTCACCATAATGACAGAAAACAAAGACAGCACTGCACAGAATAGCTGTCCAACCAGGAATATTAATAGCAGATAATGATCAAAATGTACAAATTAATGAAGTCATCTGTAATTAATGAAATGACAGTTAGCTAACTGAACATTGTTTGCCATGCTAGTACAGAAGATTTGCATTTGCACGTTATAAAACAAGCAGACGACACTTGCTGTGTGCTGGAAGTGCTTGAGATTAGTGATAAATTGTCATTGTGTATTCTCTTTCCATTATGTTTCTATGGAAACAAATTAATCTGTATTCCAACTATTACGAACAACATTTATTTGTTCACCGTAAAGTTGGAAAAAGACCCGCCGTGGTTGCGCTTAGTGGCTGTGGTGATGGGCTGCTAAGCACGAGGTTATTTTTTTTTTTTTTTTTATTTAGAACATACTGCAGGCCTACAGTAGGCCCAAGCAGGAGGGGCGAATACATAATATATGCAAAAGAACAGGATTAGCAAAATTGAAAAATGCTAAATACAAGTTGTGACACAAAATACAGCAATAAATACAAGGCTCAGATGCAAAATACAAAAAGTAAACGTAGAAATAAATGGCTCTCAAATTAAATGCTGTGAAGAAAACATTGAGTCAAAAGAATCAGCTCTGGTTAAAAGATCTGGCGGACACCTGTTCCACCCCTCAATGGTGCGTGGAAAAAATGAGTATTTAAAGGCGTTAATCCTAGCACTGTAAGGGGTTAATGATTGTGCATGATGATTTCGTGTTTGGCGCGTAGTGTTAGGTTTAAGGAAGGGGTCTGCATTCATAGACAGCTTATGGTTTTTTAGTAAGAACAGTAGTTTCAGTCTTTGAATTTTCCGGCGCAGCTGTAATGTTTCAATACCGTGAGTTCGCATGAGGGTCGTTGGTGAGTCAGTTACACAATACTTTGAAAAAATAAAACGGATGGCTTTGCGTTGAATCATTTCAAGGGCCTCGATGTTACGTTTAGTGTAGGGATCCCAGACGGTGCACGCATATTCTAGTGATGGCCTTATTATTGAAAAGTAGGTTAATCTTTTAAGTTCAGGTGGGGCAAGTTTTAGTTTATGTCTAAGAAAGCAGAGTTTACGAAAGGCTGAGGAGCATACGTTGGACACATGTTTATTCCAGCTAAGGTTTTTCGTTATTGTAACTCCTAGATACTTGTACTCGCTGACTTCGGTCAGAAGGTGAGATGAAATATTGTAAGGAAATGAGAAGGAAGCCTTTATGGGATCGAATCCCTGCCACAGTGGCCGCATTTCGATGGGGCGAAATGCGAAAACACCCATGTGCTTAAGAATTAGGTGCACGTTAAAGAACCCCAGGTTGTCCGAATTTCCGGAACCCCCGACTACTGGAAGCCTCATAAGCAGATCTTGGTTTTGACATTTTTTAAGAAAAGTTAAGTTGGAAAAAGTGTCGATGACGCTATGTCGGTAGCCAATCGGATAGCATGCCTGAGTGACGTCACCCACACCCGCTACGTAGACTGATGGGGCGGCCGAAAATCCGAGAGCCCTGCCGCGGTTATCGGTAGTGATGCACATTTTTAAACCCCTATAATAAATTGTGTGCATTACATGGAGCGCCTAAATGCATTTCTCAATGATCAGAAGGGCCTACCCTAACGACTCAGTACATTTGTACAAAATCGTCAAAATGGTTTCAGGGTCTGTTCAAGTAATGTGATTAACCTCCTGAGCACGTGCAGTACAATATTTTTTGCACAAAATTTGTAAGCTTAAACATTCTTGTTAATATTTCCTGATATTCTATTAAACATTTGACTTTCTTCCTTCATTCGATTCGAAATCTACTATTTGGTGTACTCGTACACCCCTAATATGAGCAGTGCTGCAATCAAGTGTATTCAGACTTAATCCCAAGAAAACACACAGTTGCAGCATCGATAAATACAGGAGTGCCAGAAAACAATACACGCTGCCCAATTTCATGTTTAGGTGAAGTGTGAGTGCAAATGATTGTAGTTTAACTCGAAAAGTCTGGCTCCCTGAGCAACAGAGGGTGCTCTACGTAGCATCCCGTCACTTATGTCCATTGTGGCAGGGGTGAAATTTGCTTCATTTTTGCTTCAGTTTCATGATTGATTGTGTACAGCTGGCAATGTCAAGTATTAAAACAATATTTGCGTCTATGTACAAGTAGTGACTGTTTGATTGTAGGTGTGGATAAAATAGGACAGTATCCAATTCGTTATTTGAAAATCTCAAATATATGCGCCCCCCCCCCCCCCCCCCCCTACAAGTGATTCAAAAACTAGACTGCATGGAACTCCATGAACTCACAAACGTGTAATGCACTGCGGTCGTGCGGGGACTGTGGGACCTACGTGCCCGAACCCCTTGGTCAGGTAAAGTTGTTTCCCTCTCTCTCTGCTGAGAAAGCTGCCTTTTTAAATGCATGTTGTACAAGTGTTTGGGAGCTGCATACTGAATTGCGACAAATCTGTTTTCTGTGTTGCGTAGTGGCGCCGTTCGGGACTTGGGGCACCCCGTCACCAGCCTTGCAACCAGCCAGGAAGAGCAACTGCAGCAAAACACAGTATGTTGTGTTCCATCCTGTGTACCAGTTAAACAGAGTGAAAAAAAAAGGTTATTGTTGCACTCATGTAAGAGGCTAGTTCGAGCAGCCGGCCCAAGTGTCTATCCTACTGATGTAGTAGCCATATTGTCACCCCCCACCCCCCCCCAAAATGATGTTAATGAAAAAAAAGAAGCGGAGGGAGTGTGTTACTGCAGCTTTGCTTTTAAAGAGAAGCTTTCTTTGCTTACGATCCCGTAGTCTCTCCAGGTTCGGCTCGTCATTTCTCGGGTTCTCACTCTACAGATTCCTCGTCACACTTAAAAAAGAAACGTGCGACCGGCAGCGGGATTCGAACCTCGACCCCCGCATGCAGCAGCCCAAAGCTCTAACTAGTAGGCCATAATTGCATGCATACTTCTCTTGTGCCAAGACACCTAGTAGCTCTTTTGGGTGGTCACCGCGTGTTGACTATGATGATGATTTCAATGCTGTGGTACATGCCCACGACATGGAATTGGCAAAGATGGGGGTCGTACAAATTGTGTCAACAGCAATCAGCTCTTCGAGATGATCCCCGCGCATTCATGATTATGGTTTCTATAAGAAAGCATATACACACAGCATGATATTAGCCTACCTGCCGTGGTGGCATAGTGGCTATGGCTTCGTGCTGCTAAGCCCGAGAGTGCGGGGTCAAATCCTGGCCGTGGCGACTGCATTTCAATGGAGGCAGAGTGCAAAATGCCCACGTTCCGTGCACTGAGTGCACATTGGAAGCACTCCAAGTGATCAAAATTAATCTGGAGTCTCCCACTACGGCATGCTTTATAGTCGTATTGTGGTTTCAGCTCGTAAAACTCCACAATTTAGTTTTTAATGATATCAATCTGGAAGCGCGTTCACTTTGTTATTGTGATAATTTTCATACTATGGGGGGGGGGGGGGGGGGGGGGCACTTACCCACAATGGGGGATCAGCCCATAAGTAGATGGTACACATAATGCCACCAAATAACTCTTTGAGACGATCACTTCATGGGGTGATGATACCTTTTTTTGCCAAAGACGCAGGAACGAAACAGGCAAATTTATAGCATTTGAAGAAATGTTTCAGGAAGGCTTCATTTCACATAGATTTCAACAAGTGCGTTGGAGCTGCATAATTTTTTTTATTCCGAGTGCGTGGTGTGTGCTGACTTCAGATAGGGTTGTGAAAAAATCTGATGTTATTGCCATATCAACACCATCGATGGCATGGACAATGGCAGATATCCATGAGTGGGATGGCTAACCAAGCCTGCGAGACGGACAGTGACAGTGGTGAGGACTGGACGGGTGCCAGATGCATGGTGTGCATGCATGAACAAATAACTGCATCAGCAAATCGGTAGGATTTATTATTTTGGTACAAAAGTAGCACCTGGATTACGTATGCTTGGAAAACTTCAATCAAAATGGAGCCTGTCCTTGCATAAGGGCTACACCTTATCAAGAGTGTGTAAAGGTAGTACCATGTACACGAATGTACGTGGTATACTTCTTTTATTTGAGCAGATTTCTTTACAATGTGATTATTTTATGCTTTCACTGATGCGTGAGTCATTGGTTGATCATAGCTTTCATTGCGCTCTGTGTAATGGCAAAAAAATATTTTTCTGATGCACTGTGGAAGGGATATCTTTGTGAAAAATGCATTGCAGGCGAGGTATTCTTGCTAGATATTACTGCAGCGGCCTTGTCTCTGTAGAGACAAGGCCGAAAGTCGGTCGCACAGAAAACTGTGCGACCGACTGGTTGGTTACTGCCGTATCGCTGGCAAAGGCGACGTAAATGCCGTTGAACGAAAGATTGCATGACAAAAGGATGTCAGGCAAAACAGAGTATTGGGCTGGAACTGATTTCAATATGCACACAGTCTATATACATGGGGCTCAATGATGTCACTTTGAACCGTTGCATTAACACTAGGTGTTCCCTGTAGAATCCTTTTGAAACCGAAACCCTTCATGCAGAGATCCATGACACCACATCAGCTCTCTCTCGAGAAAGAGAGGGAGAGAAGACACTGGATTGAAGATTGAACCCATGCGTATAATATATAAGTTACTACACTATATAATACATCAATTGATTGAGTTATCCAGTGAGTAGAAATAAAGTAGATGCAGCAAAAGCGACAAAACAACCCGCTGATTCATTTGGCAATATTTTCCTTATTCTAACACGCCTGCAAACAAAACGGGCCCTTGCTTTCTATGTGTCCAAAGCAGCCGATTGATGTACAGATGACAATAAAGCACCTAAACAAAGTAGAAATCTAACATGCACTCAATTTTTAGCAAGAAAAATGGGCAAGCGTCTAATACGTGTTGCACATTGGTGGCCGATTTCCTGAAGTCTCCTTTTCCACACATTAAAGTCAGCTTTAGTGCAGTATATTTGTGTTATGTGGTAAAGCCTAAAACGCTGCAAAGACAGTTTTGGTTTCATGTGTGATTGCAGTGGTTATTTCTTGAAAATCGACCTCGAGCAGGGCGAAAAAAATTGGAGGACGCTTAAGCTTCGCCTTCAAGTGTAGAACACGATAGCATTCCCGTCGACCCGCCAAGGGGTGTAAGACATTGCGCTACGGTGCAGCGATCACCTATGAGGCGCCCTGCATCGGACTTTGCACCCACCAATCACGCGGTGAGCGCCGAGCAACGCAGCGTTCAGCGCGGCAACGAAACGTGCGCATGAGCAAGCGGAACGAACCAAAGAACTCGGTGTCTCGGAGGGAGAAATTATTTACGCGAGCCAAACGTCGTGATCAGCACGGAAAGCCTGGCCGCGACGCGCCATGAAGGCCGACGCGATCATGGGGCTGACGCCTCGATGGGATCGTCCTCTATCTCGCTTGGGAGCACCACACAGCCGCATGACTCCTCGGAAGCAGCTCGGCACGCATAGCAGGGGACGCGATCAGGTCAGAGGCGTCCCGCATCGGACGCTGCACCTAGGAATCGCGCTGTGAGCAGAAAGAGGAGCCACGTCGCCAAAACGCGAGGGTGCGCGTGACGAGTGAAGTTGGAAGGGGAGAGAGTGAGAAAACTTATTAAACGCATAGGTAGTGGGGCATCCTCGCACCGGTCCCCGCATGGCTCGAAGGGGAGAAGTGGGCGAGTGGCGCGCCACGTGTTGGTGCAGCGCCGCACATTGCGAGGATGGGGTCTTCTGTGTTTGCCGCAAGATAGCTCTGCGTGTGCGCAGAGCACAGAAGAAATGTAGCGGAAATGTTCTTCGCTACTCGTGTAACTGCGGCTTCTGTAAGTTACATGCTGATAAATAGATATACACCGCAGTATAACTTTCTACGGCACGTTTCTATGGCAACACCGCATTCACTAGTGGCGCTTTTGTACCGATTTGAAGCATCGAACTCGTGGATGAGTGGTTGCGTCTCCGTCTCACACTCCGGAGACCTTGGTTCGATTCCCACCCAGCCCATCTTGCAAGTTGTTTTTGATTCGTTAAGTGCCTCCCGGGATCTATCGCTCACGGCCAACGCTGCCGACGACGACGACACCGGCTTTTCTGCGACACGAGCTCCTTAACGCTTTTGCGTTAATAGATGTTTTCGAAGGGAGACTATGCATCTTCAGCGTAGTCGCTGTCGCTTAAGCTCTGCCGGAACAGATGCTAACACTCAATTCCTGAAATTGTCAGTTTCGCCGCATTACGGACATGTTATGCAGTGAAGCATATTAAGTATGAACAGCTACAACTGTCATGAAACGTAGTATGCATTCCTTAATTATAAGGGCGCGCATCTGCTGCATCCAGTTACAATGCCTGCACCCAGACGCCTAATAAGTAGAGGTGTGAAAATACTCAAATATTCAATTTCAAATCGAATATTGAATGTTATCGATGTTTCTACCCTTTGTCTGTTCTCCTGCAAGCTTGTGTAATATGATTGCATGTGCGATGCAAATTGTATCGAATTTTCTGGATGACACGCAGGCACCTGCAATTACTCTGGAATCTTCAATGATCCGTGTATAAAAACAGATGCACTTGACCGACAGATCAGATCTTCAACGATCGTCAACTGTTTACGCCGCTATCGTTGTCCTTTGAGTGTAGCCTGCTTTTGAGGGCACAGGTTCCCCCAATAGAACGTTAGTTTCGTCAATCACAGTTTTGCTACCTTCTTTACCGTCACTACTACGTGACAATATTGCCATGCGTACTTGTTTATCATTTTTCCAGGAACCGTGGCACCTGCTAGCAACTTAATCTTATCGCTTAGTGCAAGATGCGCCTGTATCATTTGGAACTTACTCGAATCTTGTCGTTGATTTTATCTGTTTTCTTTGCATTCACCAAACCTATGTAATTAAGACTGAATGCACAATGTGAATAGTGTTCTACTTTCTGGAATGTATGCGAACACCAGTGATTATGCTGGAACATTTGACATGTCATGTACAAAAGCCGACGCCCTTAACCTACAGACTAGTGGGGGGGACTGCAGGTGTTGCATAAATATATCTTCGTACATTATTTTGTATCTTTTGTTTTGCTGTAGTGCTTAGATCTTATAATCAGTTTGCTTTCATTTCCTACTCCCTATTTTTGTGGTAGTGAGTCATTTGTTTGATGTCTGTACTCTCTCCCCTATTTACATAACAAACTCAGAGGCAGGCCTTTAACAATATTTAGAATAAAAATAGAAAAAAAAAATCACTGCATTCAGACAGAGGGCTCTGTAAGTGTTCTATTCATTTATTCATTATCCCATTCATTCTTTGTACATTGGCACCCTCGTAATCTTGGTGCTGTTGCATATGCTAATCGATTTTTTCCATTCTGATTTTGCAGAACATGAGTTCCAGAACGCAGATGGAACGCACCCTGGGGGTAAGAAGCTGCTCTTTTTTCTTTCCCATGTGATTATTAAAATTATTAGTTGTTGATAAAGGTTGGTTAGCTTAAGTTTAAATAACGGAACTGACAGCTGGGCTAATTGGTCTTGATTTATCTTTTAATCCCACAATGCTGTCCATGTGCGCTTCTCTGTCGTCTGTGTGGTTTCTTGCACTGTACAAGTCAATTCAAGGATCAGTTCAGTTTAAATATCTGTTAGAGGGATGTGGTTTTACTGAAATTTAACTACCGCAAAGTAAAATTCCCACACCTGCCACTTTACGTTTTTTTTCCTACATAGCTGGTGCAGAATGTTTTTGTATTTCGCCTACCGTTGTACATTCTTTTTGATTTCCTCCAGGATGTGCAGCCAGTTCAGCTCGAACACAGTACTGAACAAACAAAAATTTCGCAACTGGCCATTGAAGAACACAGCAGTGCATCCTTAGTAGCAATCATCATGGATGCAACCCCGTTAACTGGCGCCAGACCAAGGAGCCTTGAAACACAACGCATGGCATTACTGGCATTGTCGCCATCTGCTCAAGTGGACAGTAGTGTTAGATCAGCTGACGTGTCGGTGGGTGTTGTATATTTGAAACTTCGATCATCTACTCTTCAGTCTACAGTTAAACTTTGATATAACAAGCTTCAATATAATGAAATTCTCTATATAATGAAGTATTTAATTTTTTATAACCTCTTGTTCATAGAACACCACATATTGAGAACCCCCAGTATAATGAAGTGTGTTTGTGTATGATTTCAACGTAACGAAATTTCACTGCTGCCACAAAGGAATGCCGAGACCATACCATATTTACTTTATTCTAATGCACACTTTTTTTCAAATGGATGTGCGTTACTATCGAGGGCGTTTTTTTTTTTTCCTTTCTTTTATCACGGAAAACGGATGCGCGTTACACTCAAGGGCACATTACAATCGAGTAAATATGGTCAATGTAAACTTCCGCAAATGCAGGTCTTCAAATGACTGAATTACAAGTGGTTGCTTTCAAACGCACCTTTCAAATCGCACACCGCGCAACCAGAGTGACCACCGAAGCGGAGTTGCATCATGTTCCGTATAAAGTCCAAGTGCGATGAGACCTTATCGTGCCGTGTGTAATGTATGCTTTAGGTGAAAGGGAAAGTAGGAGGGAAAGAAGGCGGCTTCATGAGAGCCGCATTCCCATGTGAGCAAAGAGAAAGAGGGGCAGGAGAGTGCGCTCGCAGTAGCCCAATGAAGCGTACGTGAGGGGGCATTCGTGCGCATCTCGGTCGTGGCTGCCCATGGCTGCAACGAGGCTGGGCACATACGCCGCCTCACACCCTGCTTTGGAGGTAATCTGCTGCGTGTGCAAAGAGTGGGTGTACCGTGACGGCGTGCCATCACATGTGCCATCTTCCCACATGTTTGGTATTGGAGGTTGCGCAATTTCGTCTGTGACTCGAAGCGAGAACCAGACGAAGCATTTGCTTCCCGCTGCCAGTGCTTTTCATGACGGCGTTGTCCCAGTGCAGCCAAAGCTATCAACCGCGGTGGCAGAGTGGATGCGAAAGGATGCGAAAGTGCAGCTGGCTTTGCTTAATTCGTACTGCCAATAGGAAGATATTGTAGACGTGGCATGAAACGATATCATTCGTTGCTGGCTCTTTAATACGTCAAAATGAAATGCTTTCTCTTTCAGATTTGCTTTTTTTGATTGCCCGATAATTCGGAGAATTCTGTGGCTCCACTCCGTGTAAGAAAAATCTGTTGGCGACTTTACTTACTTGCGCTAAAGGTCAAATTTCAATACAACAAAATTTCGATATAACGAAGGAAATTGCTGATTTTGCCGGCTTTGTTATATCGAGGTATAACTATTTTATTTTCAATTCATGGGTGCCACCACCTTGGGCTGTTGCACAAACACTTTCTCAGTTTTGCACTAAGTGGCAGAAAGGTAACAACACAGAATGCATCTGTGCAACTGTTGTCATGCATGTGAATGAACCGAAGTACTGTGTGCTTGGTCCTTAAAGTTAGAAAATGACAGTGTTAGTATGCCAACATGGCTGTACTTCAACATTTCTGTAAAATTGTGGGCAGCCATGCTTCAGGAGATTCTAGAGAACCACATTACAGCTGGAAGTTGTGGGTTCAATTCTCCACTGCAATGGTGATACAGTAGAACCCTGTTGATACAATCCTGTTAGGTACAATTTCCCGGCACCAATGTTCGCAATCAAAAACACAAGAAATAACACGATACAGTTATGCTTCTTTTTAACTGGTTCATACGTTTCCCAAGAACATGATCTTTTGGCACCATCATTCACTACATCACCAAACTGCGATCATATGATATGTTTTCCGGCTGTGCGATCCCACGTAAACAAGAGAAGGCGCGCACGATTGGGAATACAGTTGAACCTCGCAATAACAAAATCAGCGGGGAATGCGAAAACATTCGCTTTCGCAAGATTTTCGTTGTTCCGAAACGAGACGGCACGGATAGGTAATGCAGAACGAAACTTTAGTGTCAAAATACAACAGCACTGTCGACAGTACAAAGATGGCCACCTGCTTCGATCAGCAGCGGCAGCACTGCTGTGGAGCAGTATTCTCTGTCAATTAGTTTCTGATATACGATCACTTTTGCTAAATTTTGCATAACTCTGCACCGGACGCAGAGCAGCGGCGCTCCACGCATGCAGCTGCATTTCTCCAGCGCACGCTGTCATCCGTAGGCGCCAGTGCATCCGGTGCAGAGCACAAAAGTGATTGTGTATCGTATACCCAAAGGCAATCTATCGACATCACAGTCTCTTCGTCCAAATCTATGTTGGGCACCGAATCCGCACGCGATGCCCGTCGGTTGGCACCAAAACCAGTGTTCTTGAAGCAAGCGATGCGTATTCCGTGAAGATCGCTCAATGAAGGCTCACTGCATGGTACTCCATGCTGCGACCGCCATCTTGGGTGCCATAAGCCATTCCATGTAGGTGGGACGTGGGTTTTTTTGTTCTTGCTGTATTTTTCTCGCCGAGGTGCTCATTACACACTGCACTATGTGCGCAAAAATCGTCGTCACATGTTGGTAGCAACACGAGTGCCGCTACAAACGGGCGATCAACAAACAAGATGGTGGCCCTGATGTGTTTCCAGCGCATGCGATGGCTTCCGGTGCTTGGTTGTTTTTGTAAACAAAAATGGCGGTGCCTATGCAAGTGTTGTGTAGTGGTATTTTGCGAAATTTTTCTGAAAAGCAAATCGCATTTGAGCACATTTTGGAGCCTGCTAGTCTCGCGCAAATAGGTAATTCGGGGGCTTAATTTTTGGCAAATTTTGTTAATGTGGGATTGTAGGGCTGCGGCAGTTCATTGTCGCGGGATTTTGTTATCATCTGTTTAGACTGTAGTAGTTGCCTGCCGCAGCAGCTTCCCCGTAATACTCTCCTGCCCATCTCGCGTGATAACGCCGGCACACACTCCGTTTCCTCTCCCATTACTAGAAAATCTCCCGGGTTGTCGCCTGTCGTCAACTGTTCACAATGAGAGTTCGCACGGGGTAATATTGGGATGCATTTTGTTCACAACCACATTTCAATGCTGTGCTTGCCTGTTCCATTTCGGGTGAACGACAACTGTACATCAGGCTTGTACTATTGTCAGCGCTGTACCGTATAGTTTCAACTCATTGACCTCTCATTTATACTGGCCGACACCTTGCATTAAAAATGGTGCCTGTGTGGAAGCTATGGAATTACACATTACGTTAGTATTTATTCATCTACAGAATTTTGCTCGCTTTCTCTAGCTGGTGAATCCTCCCGAAGCTACGGCAGCCGAAGCCAATGAGGAGGCAGAGGACGCATACTCTACTATGGATGAGGATGAGGAACTACCCTCAAGCGATCACGGCACGGTGCCCACATCGAACCGGCGTTCTAAAACGGTGAGTAATATGGTCTTGGAAGCTAACAGCACTAAAAACGAGACGAGGACAAGTTGGCAGAAGATGGTGTGCAGACTATGGATGGAGAGGTTTATTGCATGAATGGTAGCTATAAACCTTACAAGAGGAAGAGAAGAAAAAAAAAAAAAATAAGCGACTCTCTTACTAAAATTCTCTTTAAAGTGGATGAATTTGGGCTCGCCCCACTGTTTTATGAATGTTTCATCAAGTTATGCGAAAAAAGAAATTATTTGTGAAAAACTTTCTCTCATCGTTCTCGAAGCTTTCCGTGCAAGTCTATGGATTTTTAAAGGCTACACAGAAAGGTTCTTGCTTCGAGCAACTTTATATGCAGGAAGGAATCCTGATGCAGACGTAATCTGCAACAACAACGTCGCTGTGCGAGTCGCTAAAAAAGTCACTAGGAAATAGTTTGCTGCTGTTTGTGCGTGCTGTCAAACGGTAAATCATCATTAAGTGCATGTGTAGCCCACAAAAGGTGTGTACCCAGGGAAAGCTTTTATAAATAATGTGTGCCAGCAAAAGTGTGACTAATTTCAAAGTTTGCAGTTTGGCAGGTGTGAAGGAGAAAGAGACAGGTAGCAGTGAATCATGCAGTTTTAAGGCGCAATGAATGCACTAATCGTAAAGGTAAGCGATTTCTCTGTTGCTGAGCCCAGTGGACGTAATGCTGACACACGTGACGCCTCATTGCGACAGAGAGCTTTGAAAATTTCCTGAGCACGTTGCTTGCGATAAGTCATCAGGATGCATGCATTTTAACACTTTGGCTCACACATGCACTTGTTCTTGTTGCATTTTTTTAGTACTGCTTGCTTGAAACACTTGTACCAACTAGCTCACCTTGCTGCATTATTGTGGTTAGCTCACCGGTTGAGTTCAAATGAATTAAGAGTTATCGTGTTCCAGGGCGACAATCTCTTATTAGAGGATGTCGAATTACCGGTAGCGTGGTGTGGCCAAAAGTCAGAGGTACTAATCGTCGGTTCTTTTGCCTTTGGTAGCAGTCACCCTTCGGGTTTCAGCTCGCATATTCCAGTACACTGGGGTGCGCGCAGTTGTCATTTCGGTATAGCCCCATGCAGTGCCTCTTTTTGCGGAGGCTGCTCAAATGTTTCTTCTTAATTATTTCTGACGTATTACTTCTTCTGATAAAACATGTTTTAGAGTGCAGCTCTTGAGCAGCCGTTCCTGCGTTGAGTGCCGGTGCCCCTCATAACCGAGCGAATGAGCACAGCGAAGGATGAAAGAATGAATGCAGATCACAGTGGGGTGTGAAAGGAGGCAATACTGAAGAGGGTGGGAGGAGGAAAGCGGAGGAGGCTGCAGCAGAACCATGAGGTGGAAGGTGGAGGAGGAAAGCAGGATGAAAGGATGGAAAGAAAAGTGGGGGAGTGCCACACAGGACATGCTCCGCGGCAGTGACCCACTGCACGTTCGCTACCTTGTCTGCGCCACCTCCGCTAGAGAATGCGCCCCACCAGCCATTTGCAAATGTTTTCTTCCTTTCTGAACAATGAGCGACAAACCGGTAGCTTCATCTGCCACTGCTGCTAACAAGCTGCACGAGCGGAGGCTCGGCACCGCTGCCAAGAGCAACCTGCTCAGGTTCAGGTTCAAATTTGCTTCAGTGTAGCGTGAATTCAAAACACCTAACTAGGTGCGCTGAAGTTTCTTATTAGGGAGCATCATTATTGTCGGTGAATTTTTTGGGACACCAAATTAATAACCATAAATTTTGCTAGGGCATTTTTTTTGCTTCTTGCTGTAAGCATATTCGTTTGTATACTGTCAGGGCAAGTAAAGCGTGTTTCAGACAAAGTATTGTTTGCAATTATTTTTTGCTGTACTTGTGAGTTTTCAATCATGTCCTACTGCTGTAATCTGTAATAATAAAAAAAATATTACCCTAGGGGCACGGTTTCCGCAATAGAAGTTTATCCCTCAAATGGTTAAAAAGGCGTCTCGTTAAAAACCGAGTTGATATGATCAGTGGTGGAGTGTTCTTGCATTGTGCTCCCATCGTAATGTGGCTGGACATCGAAACCACAAGCTTGTTTGTGCTCATCAGCAGAATGCTATAGCCATTGAACTATTGGTGATGCTTTCACTCTTTTAGTGACTTGTGCTTCTTAAAGTGACTGGATCTTTTGGATCACAGCATGTGACAAGACATCAAGGGTGCATTTGCCTTTGTGCCTTCTGGTTCACAGCCCACTTGCAGTCACATTCTTGTTCTGGTTTGTGTTTATGCAGAGTGCTAAAAGAGATAATTTTCATCCACTTGGCGTGTAAAGGAAACACTATAAACTAATAAGGAAACACTCCTGTAAAGGAAACTTGTACAGGCTTCTAGGAACAACATCTTTACAATAGAAGAAAAAATTTGTGCTGCTCTGAGGATCAAACCCGGGACCAGTACACTGTTTCTCTATCAGACGATGCCATGTTATTTTTGCATCAGTTCCAGAGCCAAATTAATACAGACATTTATTTACGGAATAGAATCAGTCTGCCATTGTGACACATGATCCTATTCCCCCCCACAATCTACAGACATGTTCTGAGTGGTAGACAGTCTCTTTAGCATAAACGTTTGGATGCACTGGTGCTTAAAGGGACACTAAAGGTTACCAGAAACTCAAGTTAAAGTGGTAGAGCAATGTTCTAGAACGTCTAAGGCGTCAATATAATCGCGAACAGAGCTTTAGTAACCGAGAAATTGAGGTATATGCATGACATGATTTGAGACCCCCCAGCGACATTCCGGTACTAGCCCGATGACGAAAGCACTCCTCATAATTTGTGTTACTAATACTCAACTACTCGTATTAAAAATATTATTTCATTTGATTATAAGACGGAAGAAAGTGCTACTTGTCTACGTCTATTCGATTCTAAGAAAAAATAACATTTTGAGGTTACCCTTCAGTAATATGGGTGTTCGAAAGGTTTCGTTTTCGCTCGACTGTGCGCACTCGACTCTGCGCCGCGCACGCTTTGGAGTTTCAGTAGTTTCGTTATCGCGTCGTGCTGTGAGGGTTCTGCTGGCTCGCGAAAGTTTTATTTGGAACAAGCAGCGAGAATGCCACGTCCATGTGATGTCGTGGGAAGCCCTCGTTGCTTTCCCGCTCCGGAGAGCCGGTGTCGAGGCCGCCGTCGTAGTACGCAACGACGCCGGCAGTGCGAGCCCTCAGCAGCAGGTCGCGCTCGTCGGTGCTCAAATCGCTGAAGTTGAGCCCACCATCGCGAGCCAATCTGTCGGTGTCAGGGTCCATTGCGACGAGCGTCGAAGTTTGCGCCATAAAATGAAGTACCAGCTTATGGGCGTCTTGCGCTGGAGTTTGAGGTATAGTAGCGGCGCCTGGTGGCGGTGCGGGAAACGACATCTGGGTCGCGCCAGCTTGGGTCGTATTGAGCCCTGGCTGTGGCGAAGCACGTTTCTAGGCAGAGTTTTGCGTCGATTCGCACTTTTTTATGCCCTGTTGCGAGTGCGAAAAGGCTCGTCACTTCTCACAGATCACGCCGACCACGCTGCGAGCTCGCCGCAGCCTATAGTTTAACGAAAACGGACTCTCCGTGTGCTGTGGGACGTAATGTGGGACGTAATTCGTTTCTCTTTCCGCTAGCCACCATACTCCCGGTTTCGCTCTGCTGTCGGCTCTGTCTTGGCTCTGTTTCTGGCCGCGCATTTGCGTTTTGCGCAGAAAAGCCGTAGCGCCATCTGCGGACGCCGTTCTATTCACCGATGGCGCAACGTCACTATGAGACCATGATGTCAGTACTCCTCGATCGGAGGGCGGGCGATTTGAACTGCGCTAGAGGTACGCGGACGCTTCAGAACGCATTTTCTCTTAAAATAAGTCTCTCCTTGGCACGAAACAAGCGTTTCGAGGTTTCTGTGATGGTATTTCAACAGTCCACGTTGACTTAATAGTAACCTTTAGTGTCCCTTTAAGTATGCTTTCCTTTCTTTCAGAAGCGTGGACGTCCAAGGAAGGCAGCCAAAAGAACTTACAATACGGTGAGCATGATACTTCCCATTATGCAATGAGTTCCATTAAGTCGCATGAATTATCCATTTGTTTGTGTATTATTTGTCTGCTTACATACATTGGCCAGCAGGCACTGGATATGGCAGTCTGCAGAAGTCTGTACAAGGCAGCCTTTGCAGCCTTGTGCTACAGTTGTATGAGAGGCTTTCAATTTCATTGGCCAATGCAATCGGTACAACTTGTCGGCTGGTGTAGTCAGATCATTGATCTTTGCTCATTCGTAGACCATTTTTCAACGATGTGAGGATTTTATAATTAAGTATATGAACGACAAACTATGGGATAAAATGAGTAATGTCTCACTGAAACCTTATGGCAATGAATTAAAAGTATTTCTAATGAACTGCCAAAAGAATGTGTGAAAAGCAGCATGAGGTTCTTCAGGCTACTTAGCTATCACAATGAAGTCCATTTTGATGACCAATTTTGTGCCTCCTAAAGCCGAGAACAGTAAACCCTCGTTTAAAAAACTGCTCTTTTTCCAAAATTGCTGAATCCGAAATAGTGCTTTATTTGAAGCTTTCCATCTTCTCGATCTTCTGTGACACTCTTACAGCTCTGCTTTTAATGAAATACTGCTTATATGACAAAGTCAATTTTCTGTCCAGATTACTTCCTTAGAACAAGGGTTTACGGTACGGGTTTACGAGGCTGCTGGCTCCAAACATACAGCACAGAGCCCTAACGTCGCAGGACGCGATGCAAGGACATTTGTGAAATATCAGTTAGAGCCATATTTGTCTGCGGCACAAAGTCGACAAATCAGGTAGATGGAATATTTGACACACATTTCTGAATGTAGTCTTGTACTTAACTTTTTTTTTAATGTCAGGTTTTTCCTGCAAAACATTTATGATTGCTACAGGAATCATTAGACCAGAGAGGTAAAATTGCGTGTCCTGCTATATATTGAAGTATGATAGGATATCGTGTTCTTGATTGCGATGATGCCTTTTAACTGTCAAAAAGCGGGCCCGGTGCATTCTACCTTTGCTGTAAACAGCAGATGTAAGCTCGGGAGTGGGCTGAATGTGTGTATCTATATGTAAGGGTTTTGAACAGTTCTCACAGAAGAAAAAAAATGATTATGCAGTGGCCTATGGAATCAACGTATCTCTTAAAAGTGACTTCAAGCCAAACAGTTCATTCGCTACTCATCTTCCATCTACTGCAATCAGCTGTTATAAACACGGAAATGGCGTAATGTGTCGATTTCATTTGTTCCGGAACACTAAATTTACTTGGCTACTTAAAAAGAGCACTACAAACAGCAATCAAGGACTACGAACTAGCCGGTTATAAATTCTTCATGAGACCCACTCTAGAAATGTGTGTGTTGTCTGGTCACATCACTGTGCGTCTGATCTATCAAACCTTCAGGCTGGGCCGAAGAAAGCTGTTAGATTTAATTGTAATCGACATGATTGCAATTTCTTTCATTCTCTGCATGCTGGCCTGTTTCCGCTTTAGCCGTTAAAATAACTTGCAGAGCCTCAAAACATTCTCATAAAGCATTAAAAAAATTTAATGGTGGCATGATAAAGCAAGCATTGAAACCAGATGTTCTTCCTCTACCCCACACAACTTAAAACAAATGCAACAAACGATTGAGGATTTAAGCTAACATAGTCTGAGTAGGGTACATAATTGATATGCAGAAGACAAAGGCAATGTTCAAGAGCCTGGAAAGAGAATGAGAATTCTTGATTGGCAGTCGGCCTCTAGAATCTCTGCGGAAAATATGTTTATCTAGGCCAATCACAGGGGACCCTGATTATGAGAAGGAAATTTGCGAAATAAAATTGGATTCGAGGCCATATGGCAAGTATTACGAAGTCATGGCATGTACCAAGAGCAATGGATCGAAAAGTGTTAGGCATAAAGTTAAGAGAACGGTGTCAGGGTCTTTCAGTACTTTTCATCTGGTCATGAAATTTCCCCGAGAGTATCATATAGGGACACATATAGGTGGCACCTAGTGGTGCTGGCACAAGTAGAAGGCCAACAATCGGCTGCTCCGCATAGCCAGACTGCACGATCGTGCAAATCTTTCACGAGCAAAGGCACCTGTCCCGCATTTATTTTTGCGTGTTTGTAGAGCGAACATGCAACGGGAAATTTTGGCAGAATGATTTTTTGATCGACGTCGCACCCCTAGCCCATAGTAGTCTTCCTTGCACAAACTTTCGTTTGGCTGTGTCTATTTGCACTTTGTCTAGTTAGTTAATTGGATAAGTCAGCTATATTTGGTTAGCTAGTTCAGTGCGTTAATTATAAGTTGCTAAGTTAGTTATATTTGCTGACTTATTATAGTTAGGTAGGTTATTAGTAAATAATTTTATTTCAGTTGCATAATTAATCAGTTACGTTTGGCAGTTTGATTAGGTAATGAGTTTTGTTAGTTACCTTATTTATTTAGTTTAGTTGGTGTATGGCTTAGTTATTATTGTGCAATTAGTTAATTGGTTGAGTCATTTTTGTTACTGTAGTTTCTTAGGTTACTTAGTATTAACTGAGGCAGCAGGAGCTTGATATGGGCGAGTTGGTGTAACATACTCGAAGAAAAAACAATGCTACAAAGATGCAGACTAAAAGAACGATACGTACGGTGGACTAGCACCTGTCCATCATACGTGTTCTTCTTTTAGTCCGTGTCTTTGTAGTGCTGCTTTTTCTTCAAGCTCATTATGAAGTTTTGTTAATGTAGTTGTTGGATTATTTAATACCGTAAAAACCAGAATATAAGTCGAACTTTTTTTCAAAAACATTGTGAAAAGTCGCCCCTCGTCTTATATACCGGACATTGGCGGAAAAACTACGGAAGTCTTGCAACAATGGGCGGATGAAGTAAAGAGCCACCTTCACCATCAGCAGCAGCGCGGGCGTGGCGACATTGTGGCACCGTCAATTTGCGTTTACATTGTCACAAAGTTATATTGGTTAAAGGCTGCTTTTTCACATTTTGTTTCAAAATGAGCGGAAGCCGACGGCAATTCACCGTCGCCTTCAAGAAAAAGGCGATTGAGTGCGCGGAAGCCCACGGCAACCTCTCGGCACAGCGCGAATTTATAGTATCTGACAAGAGCATTTGGTACTGGCGGAGGCAGAAACAGCAAACAAACAGAAAACGTCATTTCATGGGCGGACCGCAGAACTGGAAGACAAGGTTGCGGAGTTCGTCTGGGAGCTGTGCGTAAGATCGCTGCCTGTGACTGCCAAATGCATCCAATTGAAACCGGTAGAGATCGCGCGCGCCTCTGGACTGGGCAGCAAGAGCACTCGTCATCCAACTCTAGTTCGGACGACTGTGATCAAAGGCATTGCTCTGATTCGGAGTAGCGCTTGTACACTTCGTGCCCTTCTATGTACAGTACACCCGGCCAATTTTTAACAGTATTGCGCGACCATTGACCCGCGTGTTTGTCAGCACCTTATCATCGCGGCATAGAGCGGCGAAATAGCGAAAGTAAGCGCAGGTGTACACATGGGCGTATCTCGTTTGTTTCGCCGCTCAGCGTCGTTAATGAGGTGCTGACAAGCACGCGGGTCGATGGTCGCGCGATACTGTTAAAAATTGGCCGGGTGCACATGCGAGCAGCATTTAAATAAATACTGTTGCATTTGTTTCAAGGTAAGGGTGTCTTTCGGTACTTTTGCCATTGAAAAATATTTTTTTTTTCATTTGTAGAATTCGTTAGTTCGGGGATCGACCTTTATTCCGGTCTGACCTATAGTCCGGTTTTTACGGTATGTTCAGTTAGTTAGTTGTTAGTTTGATAGTTAGTTTAGTAATCACGTGATTGTGTGGTTAGTTTATCAGTTGGTTTACAGTTGATTTGCTTTTAGTGATTACTTGGCAATGAGTAATTTGTAAGTAGTTGGTAATTAGTTTAGTGATAATTTAGAAATTTAGTAACAATCAGTAATAAGTTTAGTCATTTAGTAGTTGGTTTAGTAATTCGTTTACTAATCAGTTAGTTAGCTTTACTAGTTTGACACGCTGGTCGTTTTACGTACAATTGCATAAAAGCATGACTTGAACTTGCTGCACAGTCGGTTTCCAATGATGGAGTAGTGCAACTGTACAATTTAGCTTTACTAGTTTGACACGCTGGTCGTTTTACGTACAATTGCATAAAAGCGTGACTTGAACTTGCTGCACAGTCGGTTTCCAATGATGGAGTAGTGCAACTGTACAATTTGAATTATGAATTAAGCCACTGTTGCGAATGCAGTTGAACCTGTAAATGAAACAAGGCGTTCTAGTTGTTTCAAAATTGTTCACGTTGAAGTTTCTGAAACCTGTTCAGAAACAGGGTGGCGATTTGCACATTGTGTCGGCTATATTCACACACGAGTACACGCAGTCAACCCGTGCGCAGTAGCGAGCATTCACACAAGAATACCTGTGGTGTCCTTTCGGCGTCCGCTCCAGTTCTGCTTGCGCCAGCACCGGGGTGCGTCCACTGCGGGCGCTATATTAAGCTCTCCTATAGCATAATGCGGAAGTTTCGCGACCAGATAGAAAGTATTTAAGGACCCTGGTGGTGTGGATTGGAGAAGAAACGAAGCTGGCCGATATTCTATTATATTAAGAGAAAGGATCTGAGAACATCTGAGCACTTCTTGTGAGTTGTGAATGCGAAAGTACTACAGTCGAACCCGTTTACATTGAATTATTCTATATATCGAACAATTTCTGGTCACGGTACAGTTACAATGAGTATATATAGCAAAAATTACGCTTACGTCGAACAAATATTGCAGTGACTCCCGATATATCGAACGTCAAGCGGCGGAAAAGTGCCCCCAGAAGTTGGCTTTCCCACGCGGTAGCGGGGAAACCCGGCGGCGCAGCTCCATCCAACCGCTCTCCCTACCGTGACCGCGCTGCCTCGGGCTGTTCGGGCGAGCCGTCGACACTCTCCCTGTCGCGCATAGTGGAGTCTATTAGGCCACATCCTCCCTCTTTCTCTATCGTCTTTCACTTCCCATTCCCTCTCCCCTGACGACGCTTCGCCGTGCTCCATCACGGGTTGCAGAATCAAGGGTCCTTCCTTTCTTTAGATCACTATCTATCGACATTCCCCAGCAAAAAAGGATCCTGGCCCGCCTCAGCGCTCGCTCAGACAGCCAATCAGAAGAGGCTCTTGTGCTGTCTTCGTGCAAGATGGCGAAAGTGCGAGTTGTCTGGCTGCTTCTCTAGTTTATCATGTTTGCGCCTTGTGGGCCGTCTCCCGCAGTGTTGCCGTGATGAAGCGGCAGAATTCGCCTTTCGTCGTGAAGCTCAAAATCATAAATTGCTTCGAACGCGATGAGAAGTTGGATGTTCCCGCAGCGCGCAAGATTCCGCGGAGCACTCTCGGCACGATTAGGGCTAAAGTGGCCAGACTCGCAACCCGGTGCCCATGGCGCCCGACGCGTACGCACGGCCGCGTATGAGGGGTTCTTCATACGTGCCGCTTTCCGCGTGCTCGGTGATGACTGTAAATTTTAATGAATGCGACGAAGCCGTTGCTGGTGTTGCCGAAGTTTGGAGCGAGCTGTCAAAATTTCCGGGACATTCGAATCAACGGTGGACGAGTTTGTGAGTGCAGATGATGGTGTCGCGACCACGGAAGAGCCCGGAAACGAAGACTACATCGCCGACATCGTACCGAGCACAAATGAAAGTAGGCACATTGAGGAAAGCAACTACGTTCCTTTGCGCACATCCTCCGAAGTGATTGGTGCACTCGCATTAGTCCGGTGCTTCTGCGCGAATGCGGAAGGTTGCGGCCTCAGCTGCTCCGACTCCTCAGACAACGTGGGGAAGTGCATGCGTCGCAGGCAGCCAAATTGCCCAAGCAGAAGAAAATGCAGGACTAATTTATGCGAAACTACGCTAGTTTGTTCAATAAAGTGATTTTATAAATGGTATGTGCTTTTATGACATCCAATTATTTAGCAGGCTATATCGAATTACGTCCTATATCGAACTGATAGGCGTTTTTTTGCGAGTTCGATATAGCCGGGTTTGACTGTAATGGCCAATTCAACGCTGCTGAGTAGTCCTTCGAGTTATGAATTCCTCGTGGGCAAGTGAGCATGTAGAGACGCTTGGCCAATGCCTCCTAGATAGCACAAGGCCGGTGCACTTCAATCCGTGATGTCAAGCTACCTTGCCCAACTGCCACAGAACCTAACGGGGATGCTCTCGAGTAAGCCCCGGTGATTTTAACAGCACCGCTTTCGTCACGCCGGGCTTAGCAATGGAAATTTTGGTCCAAGTAGCATGATGTCATAAAGCAGAGTGCACAGGCCTGCTACCCAGGGGGTGCTGGCTAAGCCCGGTGGTTACGACACTCGGCTTCTGAGCGTGGGCTCGTAGGTTAGAAACTCACTGCCTCCAACATTATTTTTTTAGAATTTATTTTGTTTCTTTATACACTAATTTCTTCATAGTGCTTACGAACGATTACCATGGCGAAGTTAGAACGCAGGCGAGAGCTTGTGCGGACAAGGAACGCATGCATAACACGCTTCCGAGAGCGAGAGTGAGGGTGACGTGTTGTTGCGATGTCTTCTCCCCTCGTGCATTACCTGGTGTGCCACTGTGGTAGGTGTTCCCGTTTGCCCGTTCTGCTCCGTCTAGGCGCGCACGTGATGTGGCATCGCAGCCGATAAGAATTTAGGTGTCGTTTCCCTGTTAGATGCTGGCTTTTTCGCTCAATGGGCCATTTAATGCTTTCGCATCAAGATGAAGCTAGGCATGCCATGTAATGCATAGGGTATATAACTGGTGGGTCATTAGAGTTGCAGAATGGGTTCGAAGGGAAGGGAAGAGCAGTCAAGGAAGGCGTAAAACTAGGTGAGGTGATGAAATCAGGAAATTTGCAGGCGCAAGTTGGAATCAGCTAGAGCAAGACAGAGGTAATTGGGGAACGTAAGGCAATGCCTTCATCCTGCAGTGAACATAAGAATAGGCCTGTGATGATGATGCTCAAGTGATGACTGTCGGCTTGCTGGTGACCTTTTGAAAAGAAAAAGGTATGGTTCTAAAGTAGAAAGTACAGTAAACGTGTACCGGTACTTGCCTACAGGGCAGAAACATCAACAGGCTAATGAAAAAGCTTATGAAGAAGTTAAAGGGCCCCTCACTAGGTCTGCCCATTTTTAGCTGAAGCACAGAGCATACAATGCATGCTAACGATCGTGTTTGCAAAGTATTACATTGCTACGTGCCACGGAAAGGTCTGAAATTTCAATCTGAAGACCGTTTTCTATTTCCCTCGTGGCGATCGCTCTCCAAGCCGGATGGTGACGTACATGTGTTCCTGCACATACGTACTCGTGTTCGCAGTGTGACGTTAATCATCGAGACACATGACTTCAAGAATTATTCAAGGCAATATCTGTCATTTGCGTGATCTGTTGCTTGAATTGAGGACGTAAAGCATAGAGAAATAATAAAACACAAACCGAACGTCTGCACATTTTTGTTTTACTTTGCACCGCAGCAAGAGAGATGTACTTCCCTTTCGTCTGATTGTCCCCACCGTTGTGCAATTGTGCGCACAGACACCGAAACTTTGTCATTTTCTACCATGTTCCAGCGCGGAATCATGCTCTGTGATCCACTTGTGTCTGCCTCGGTATTCGTGTAGCACTGACTTATAGCGCTAGTCAGATGTCCTCGTGCAAAGTGCGCAAAACTGTGCACTGCGCGAAACAAGACAATCACAACAGCTCATGTGCGATGCCGTCAGTGGGAGTGCGACGCACTGCAAGAAAGCGAGGAGAAAAAAGAGTGGCGGGGCCCGTGATGTATGCGCCGCATAATACTCGAGGTCCAGTATGGGAGAATGCAGGGAAGCAATTTCGCCTGTGGAGGCTAGACGAGACAAGTAGAGAGAGTGTCTTGCTTGGTAGTGGAGCTCGCCTGCCGAAGTCACGGGTTCGCAGCACTGAAATATTTCTATCTCGGCTATTAATGAGCCGATCTGAGATATGGGAAATGATTCGGTGCCGTGGAAAATTTTGACTTAGCTGACTTTTAGAGATACGCGAGTTCGAGTTAATGAGGTGTTACTGTATCTAAGCAAAATAACTTGCCCTGCGCAGGTTTTAAGGTGGTGCACAGTTAGCTTTACACCGTTTCACTGTCAGACGATGCCATGTTATTTTCGCACCGCTTCCAGTGCCAAATTAATACAGACATTTATGTACGGAATAAAATGAGTCTGCCAATGTGACACATGATCCTATTCCCCCCTACAATCTACAGACATGTTCTGAGTGGTAGACAGTCTCTTTAGCATAAACTTTTGGATGCACTGGTGCTCAAGCATGCTCTCCTTTCTTTCAGAAGCGTGGACGTGCTGGAAAGGCAGTCAAACGAACTTACAATACGGTGAGCATGATACTTTCCATTATGCAATGAGTTCCATTAAGTTGCATGAATTATCCATTTGTTAGTGTATTATTTGTCTGGTTGCATACATTGGCCAGCAGGTACTGAATATGGCGGTCTGTAGAAGTCTGTACAAGGTAGCCTTTGCAGCTTTGTGCTAGAGTTGTATGAGAGGCTTTCAATTTCATTGGCCAGTGCAATCGGTACAACTTGTCGGCTGGTGTAGTCAGATCATTGATCTTCGCTCATTCGTAGACCATTTTTCAACGATGTGAGGATTTTGTAATATATGTATATTATTACGATATCGAGAGATGCTCAAGAGACGAGTCACCGCGAGAACGAATGAAGTGGGCCTGTGCCCTTGGCGCGAGCAAGGGTCAGCCTGACTGTCTGGCTCCAGTGTAAATAGCCTGTAAATAGCCTCTCTCGTCTGTGTCATTCCACACGTAACATTCTGGTAGAGGTTAGCGATCTCCGTCCTCGCCATGCAACTCCGAAGTGGTCGGTACATCGAGCTTGTCACCCGGCCTCCCGGTGACGAGACTGCCTCTGCAACGGCTTCGGCTTGTCCGACTGCTCCAATCGTCACGGTTGCCCAACATCGCGACCCTGGTGTGTTCTCTGGCTGGGAGGGACAGGACGTTGACGAATGGATCAAGCTCTATGATCAAGCACGCAAGTGCTAATAACAGGTGGGACCCAACGATTATGCTCGCTAGTGTCATCTTTTATCTCGGTGGCACCCCACACGTGTGGCACCAAACGCATGACGACGAGATAACCAGTTGGGGCAGTTTCAAAGCAAAGCTACGGGAACTGTTCGGCGACCCCACTGGGCGCAAGGTTGCCGCGAGAAAGGCTCTTGCGTCTCGTGTTCAGACATCTACAGAGCCGTACGTTTCATACATCCTCAATGTCTTGGCTCTATGCCGCAAAGCTGACGATACTATGACTGAAGCAGATCAAGTGGCACGTGTGCTAAAAAGCATCGCCGACGACGCTTTCGATTTGCTTGTTTCAGCAACGTCTCGACTATCGACTCCATCAGAAAAGAATGCCGTTGCCTTGAACAAGCTAAGAGCCGCCGTATCACACACCACATCACGTGGCTACCCAACACTGCTGCTACGTCGGCATGTGAGGGTCGACCGCGTCAGACCACCACCTGTGACGACGTAACTCATATTGTTCGCCGCGAGCCCGAGGCCGCCTGTTCGCCAGCTTTCTCCATGACGCCTACCGATCCGCCAGCAACCACGATTGCGATGATTTAGGCCGTCGTAAGACACGAATTTGAGAACATGGGTCTGAATTCCGTGCGTTCAGCGTCTCAGCCCAGTGTTCCCCAGTTCTCTAGAGGTCCTCCTCATCTCCAGCAGTCCTTTTCTGCCACATCTCGCCGCACCCCATGCGAATGCCGTACCCCTGATGACAGGCCCATCTGCTTCCACTGCTGTCGCATCGGCCACGTCGCTCGTCACTGCCCCAACCGATGGCCACCACCTCCTTGGACATACGCCGCCACTTATTCCTGCACCTTTGGACCTTCTGTTCTGTATGCCACCCACCATGAACCCACTGCTGCTGATGCCCCTGCTCCGAACCTTCGCTACAGCCGCTCGCCCTCACTTTGACGCCATAAGTCACATTCTCCCCAACCCCGTCGCTTCTCTCCGTCGCCTATCGCCTCTCGGATCCAGCCGGAAAACTAGGCGCTGCAGCTTCTGGAGGTGAAGCTGCGTTGTCGACTCTGCCCTCAAATCCTCTGCTCACGTTACCTACGAACCAGAACTTTCCTGACATTGACGGCTATCCTGTCATGGCACTCATTGATACAGGAGCACATCTTTCTAATTTGAGTGCTGCCCTTCGACGACGACTGAACAAGCTACTCCCCCCGCATCGGCATGTGTCGTCCGCGTTTCAGATGGCGGTACTGTGCCTATCATCAGCATGTGCACGGCACATGTCAACATCGCCAGCTGCCACACTCCTGTTCTCTTCACCTTGATTGCTAATTGCCCCCAAGACCTAATTCTTGGCCTCAATTTTCTCTCTGCGCATTATGCTATTGACTGCTCTGCCAGTAGCCTTCGCCTTGAGTTGCCGATTCTCGCATAACCTTCTGATGCACCCCAGTGCCGCTAACGCCGCACCAGCTTTCTTCGCCTGCCACCAAAGTCAATATCCTATATTGAACTGTTGTATTACCCACCAGTTCCTGATGGCGAGTACCTTGTCATTCTTCTACCCGACATTCCACTGCAGTATGACGTTACCATGTTTCACAGTATACTCCGCACTCGCATGCCTATGTTTAACTTTGCATTGGCAAAGCACATTCTACTGCAAGGTATTTGCCTTGCCAACGTTGATTGTCTCAGGTGACCATCATGTGGCAGCTTTAGCCTAAAGCTCCAACATGGAGCTTTAGGCTCCATGTTGGATATGTACGGAAGACACATAGACACGTCTGGCGTGAGTATGGCAAAAGTGTCAGGAAGAAGTGGCTGACAAAATCTTTTCAGTGGATGTTAGTGGCGAAATTTTTCGGGAGGAAGTGACCGGCAAATCGTTTTCGCGTATGCTATTTGAGAAACAGCTCCGAAAAAGAAGTGTGTTGTCCCTCTTGTGTTAGAGGATCAGCGAACATGTCAGCATTAGACGAGTTTAGACTGCCGAAGTTGTCATCAGATAACTATCACACATGGTCGATAAGAGCAAGAGCAGCTCTCGTACAGAAGGGATGCTGGGAAGCGATCCACCCTGGATTCTCGAATAGAGAAATGAACGAGCGAGAAAAGCAGACCTTCAACAAGGCCCTGACCTTTCGGTTCCTTATCGTCGAGGGCAACTACCTGGATGACATCAGGACTTGCAGAACTGCAAAAGAAGCCTGGAATACGCTGCAGGAAATGCACTCAAAGTTTGGACTTTTGCATATAGTCCAGCTGATGCTCGACTTTTTCACCATAAAGATGAAAAGAGACGAGTCAATGCAAGATTACCTGGGAAGATTGATGGTGCTGCATAGGAAGTTGTCAAATGCAGGCTATGCATTTACGGACAGAGATGTTGCATTAGTGATGCTAATGAGGCTTCCTGACACATATGAACCGCTCATTCTGAATTTGGAGCAAGATGAACAAACCCTCTTGACCAAAGCAGTGAAGACAAGGCTGCTGATCGAAGAATACAGAAAGCTGCGTCGTGACGAAGATCGGTTAAGCGGCGAAGAGAGTCAGACAAGGGCCCTGATCACTAAAGCTTAATTAAGGACTGAAAGCAAGCAACCCAATGAGAAGGTGCATCATCAACTCACTGTCAAGAAGAACGAGAAGTTTCGTCAGTGCACCTCAAGTATGCAAAAGAAGAAGGTGCGGTGCTTTGCTTGTGATAAAATGTGATAACAGCGCCTCCTCATGTGTGGCATCTTGATAGCGGTGCTACAGATCACATGACATTGCACAAGGCAAAGGTCACTGACTTCAAGCCATGCGAGTCAGGAGTAGAAACTGCAAACAAATAATCCATGAGTGTCATGGGGAAAGAAAAAGTTCAGATTCAACTATCTGAAGAGTGTGGTGGGTCATTCATCACGCTAGATGTCCTTTATGTGCCTGACTTGAACGGCAACTTACTATCAGTCAGTAGAATTGAAGAGCAAGGTTTGCACATGACGTTCGCGGGGGGCAAAGCCAAAATTACAAAGGACACCGGTGAGCTGATCCTTACTGCAACTCGAAAAGGAAGACTGTACTCTGTCAAAGAAGAAATAATGTCAACGAAGATGGTATAGATAAAAGGCACAGCTTTGTGGCACAAACAACTAGGCCACCTTAACCAGGATGCTGTTCGACGCCTCTGTGGAGCTAGTGAAGACCCTGTGAAGGACAAATGTGACACATGTTGTCTGGGAAAGCTAAGGCAAAGCAGTTTCCCAAAGGGTGAGGCAACATGGGCTAAGATTCTACTGGAGCTGGTGCATTCAGATGTGGTTGGAAAGATCACATCAACGGCCAAAGGGGCTCCAGTTACTTTGTAACCTTCACAGACGACTACTCAAGATATACTGTGGCGTACCCCATGAAGGCCAAAAGCGAAGTGTTTCAGGCGTTTGACAAGTACAGACACATGGCGGAAAATTTGCACAACACGAAGGTGAAGACCTTGCATAGTGACAATGGAGGAGAGTACACAAGCAAAGAGTTCAACGAGTACCTGGCCAGGCATGGCATAAGGCACCAGCTGACCATTCCTGGCATGCCTGAGCAGAATGGCGTCGCAGAGAGAATGAACCAAACATTGCTTGACAAGACAAGGTGCCTTCTCATCGAATCAGGGGTCATTAAAAAGCTCTGGGCTGACGCCGTTGTCACTGCAAGTCACATCAGAAACTAGTGCCCATCGAAGACGGTTGGAGGAGAGTCACCAGAAGCTCTGTGGACAGGGGGAGAAGTGAAAGTGTACCACCTAAGAGTGTTTGGGTGCAGAGCATGGAATGAGCGAAACAGAGGGTACAAGGGGAGCAAGTTGGACCTGAAAGCAGTAGAGTGCATACTGGTTGGCTACCCAGAAGGAGTGAAGGGGTACAAGCTGTGGAACCAGAAGGAAGATCGCTTCTTTGTAAGTCGGCATGTTACCTTTAAAGAAGAGTCCTTCCCATGCAAGCTTACCCAAGTTGCAAGTAGCAAGACTGAAGCACATATCGACACTTATTGCACAATCACGTTACAAGTTGAAGACAGCTTGAGCGAGCCACATGATGTTCGTAGTTCAAATCGCAATGATACTTATTACAACTATGCTGAAGAAGTTGGCTCATCAGCTGATGAAAACAAGGCAACTACACAGGACAAAGGAGCTACACAGCGACTGTCCAGCATGACAAATTGTGGCACACAGGCACTAAGACGCTCGGAAAGACTAGCAAACAAGAAACCACGTCAAAGTGAATATCATGGCTGCTACATAGCCATGCGGAACAGCCAAAGAGATCCAGAAACTCTACACAGTCTTATCTGCACCAGACAAGGAGGAATGAAAAGCAGCTATACAGAGTGAACTGGACAGCCTCGAAACTTCCAATACATGGGAGCTAGTGCCAGGACCGAAAGACAGACAAGACGTGAAATGCAAGTGGGTGTTCCGCAAGAAGTACGACGACAATGGTGACCTAGTGCAATACAAGGCATGGTTGGTTGCATGCGGATACTCACAAGTGAAAGGTACCGATTACAAGGAAACCTTCTCTCCTGTATTGAAGCTGAAGTCCGTCAGGACACTGCTGGCCATCCATAGCAGTTGAGAGGAGTTGGAAGATCCACCAGATGGACATCACGGCAGCATACTTAAATGGCATTCTGAAGAACACCATCTACATAGAACAACCGCAGCCTTTGAATGACTGTATGAAGGATGAAGTCTGCCTTCTGAAGAAGAGTCTTTATGGGCTACGACAGTCTGGAAGGAAGCGGAACCTTGCTTTGCACAAAATGCTTGAGTCAGAAAGGATGACAAGATCAAAAGCAGGACCCTGTGTTTATGTCAGCAAGAAGAAGAACCTCATCGGAGTCTACTTTGATGACTTGCTGATCATCGCAGAAGATGAGAAACAGATTGCCGACTTCAAGAGCCGCCTAGGTCAAGAATTTGATGCAAGAGACTTGGGTGAAGCTAGCCACGTTCTTTCCATACGACTGAGGAAAGAAAAAAATTGAAAACTGACACTGGACCAGACGGCCTATGCTAACGACATACTGGAGACATTGGGCATGTCAGATGCAAAGGCTGCATGATCTCCTTTAGATCCTGGAAGCAAGTACCAAAGAGGAGACAACAATAACCCATCAAGTGAGGACCTGCCCCGCAAGTACAGACAAGCAATTGGTGTGTTGCTTTACCTGGTCGGAGGCACAAGTCCAGACTTGGCTTTTGCGACTATTTACATGAGCCAGTTCAATGAACATCCCACAGAAGAACACTGTAATGGCATAAGGCACATTCTTCGCTATGTGGAACAGACAAAGAATAATGCACTAGTCTACCAGAGAGCTAGGAAGTGCATACAAGCCTTTTGCAACACAGACTGGGCTAGTGACAAGGCTGACAGGAAGTAATTCAGCAGGTATGTGTTCACGCTAGCTGGTGCTGCGATTTCCCGGAGTAGTAAGAAGCAGCAAAGCACTGTATTGTGAACAGTCGAAGCGGAATGTGTAGCAATGTGTCACGCTATAAAGGAAGTATTGTGGCTCCAAAATTTCATGAAGGAACTTAATGTGCACGAATTCATGTACGAACCACAGATTTTAATGGCTGACAGCCAGGGTGCAATTGCGCTTGCGAAAAGCCAAGTTACTTCAGATAGAAGCAAACACATTGAACTCCGAGAGTATAAGAGCAGCTGCCCCCGGACGCCAAGAGAGAGGCTCCGATTTCTTCTGTAGAGTAACGTGCTCTCCCGTCTCTCCACTTCTGTCGACCTGACCGCCCGCTCTTTTGCGATGCTAGAATAAACAAGTTGTTCTGTTAGCAGTCGACTCATGCTTTGCTAGGACCTTCGGATGCTTCCAGTTGTGCCCCAGGCCGCCAGGCCAACGCTACCTTTGGGGCTTGCGACCCATATGCAACAACTCGTGCTAGCGCTGAGAATGCAATAACGGGAGTCAGCGCTGAGATTCCAACAACTGGCTGGTAGCGGTGAGATCGCGACAACGGAGGCCAGCAGCGAAGCTATGCGGTTGACTGTATGCTGAGCAGCACAACGACCATCCGGTAGCAGTGCAACGAGCCCTGTGTGATGACTGGTTGCCTGCAGCGGAACGACTGCGCTGAATTCTTGGCTGCGAGGTTTGGTGAGTGCGGGACTTTCTTCTTCTGAGTTTTGCCAGGCTTTTGTTAGTGTCAGAAACAGAGCTGGTAATTGTGGTTGTCGTTGCTGCCGGGTTAGTTTGCGGCAAGACAATAGTAGGCAGTAGAGAAAGCAGCATTCAGAGCAGCCATGGATTTGAAGTCGTTGCGCAAACCGAAATTGCTGGAGCTTGCAAGAGAGTTGGGTCTGGATGTCTCAGACAAACTCAGAAAACCAGAACTGCTAAGGGCTATTCTTGAGTTAGAAGCTGAGGATGACGAGCTGTCGGAATGCCTTGAGGCCATTGAGGAGAGGAAGACGCAAAAAGAGCTAAAAGAGAAAGAAAAAGAGGAGCGCGACCGTCAACACGCTTTGGAAATGAAGCGTCTCGAGATAGAGATGGAACGCGCTCGTAATGGAAGTCAGGCACACGGTGCAGGAGAACGAGTATCGTTCAAAATGACTGACCTGATGCGGCCGTTTAAGCTTGGAGAGGACATTGGTTTGTTCCTGGTTAACTTTGAGCGAACGTGCGAGAGGCAGGGGTTCTCTCGGGAAACGTGGCCACAGCGCTTGCTCACTTTGTTACCCGGCGAGGCGGCCGACGTAGTAGCTCGCTTGAATAGAGAGGAGGCAGAGGATTTCGACAAAGTGAAATCGAGTCTGCTAAAAAAGTACAGGCTGTCAGCGGAGGCGTTCCGTCGGAAGTTTCGGGAAAATGAGAAAGGCAGAAGTGAGTCATATACAGAGTTTGCCTACAGGCTTACGTCAAACATGCAGGAGTGGCTCAAAGAAGAGAAAGCGTTTGGTGACCGCGAGAAAGTTCTGCAGTGTTTCGGGCTAGAACAGTTTTATAGTCGGTTACCTGAGAACGTGCGGTACTGGGTCTTGGATAGGCCAGACGTTAGTACGGTGGCTAGAGCCGCTGAGCTAGCCGAGGAGTTTGTGACGCGTCGGGCTCGCGGAGCTAAGGACGGTCAAAAGGGTGAATTTGGCTCCAAGTTTGAGAGGCCGAAGTTCACACCCATGAGAGCAAGGGGGAACACACGTAGTGCGGATGCGAGTGAAAGCAGTCCGACCGAACCTAAGGAGACGGCAGACGAAGCCGAACGCAGAAAGCGGTTCGAGACGAGGCAAGCGCGCGTTTGTTATACGTGCCAGAAGCCGGGTCACTTTTCGGCGCAGTGTCCGGAAACAAAAACAAAAGTCGTGTTTTTGTCATTATGCAGCACTGACGAGAACATGAAGCTTCTCGAGCCTTACATGCGAGACCTCCTCGTGAACGGGAAAGAGTGCCGAGTGCTTCGCGATTCCGTAGCTACGATGGATGTAGTTCAGCCCTCTTACGTAGAACCCGATATGTTCACCGGCGAGTGCGCATGGATCAAGCAAGCCGTGGAAGCTCATAGCGTGTGTCTGCCCGTAGCAAAAGTGCTTATTGAAGGACCTTTCGGAGCACTTGAGACGGAGGCCGCAGTGTCATCTATGCTGCCCCCCCCCCAGTACCCGTACCTATTTTCGAACAGGTCCGATCACCTCCTGCGCGAGAAAGGGCTTTTGTTTGGTGAGGCTAGCGTTCAGGCCTTAACCAGATCAAAGGTTCGGGAGCTCGCTGCAAAGGCGGTAGTTGCGGGGCCGACGCTGTCGAACAATGAGAAAGGATCAGAGGCGCAGCAAGCTGATATTCAGAGCACGTCCGAACTGAATAAAATTGAGCCTGTAGCGTTGAAGGCACCAGATACTGGAGAGGAAATGCCCGACACGGGAAAGTTAGAAGAGCTATCTGCAGATTTGCTCATCGCGCCTACGTCAGACGGACTTAATAGGTTGCTAAAAGTCAGCCGGGCGGCTTTGATAGCCGAGCAGAAGAAGGATGGCAGCCTAGAAAACATACGCTGCATTGTCAAGGAAGGTATCGCCAAGAAAAATGCTCGCTTTGTGGAAAGAGGTGGGGTCCTGTACCGGAAGTATCTAGACCGCAGGGGAGTGGAGTTCGATCAGCTGATCGTGCCTCAGTGCTACCGTCAGGATCTGTTGCGCTTGTCGCATGGGGGTTCGTGGTCCGGACACCTAGGAGTTAAGAAAACTAAGGACCGTCTCTTGCAAGAGTACTATTGGCCAGTATGTTTTCGGGACGCAGACCACTTTGTGAGGACATGTGACACCTGTCAGCGGGTGGGCAAACCAGGGGACAAATCGAGGGCGCCGTTGAAGTTGGTACCTATCATTACGGAGCCTTTTAGACGGCTCGTTATTGATACAGTGGGACCTCTGCCGGTAACAGCCACGGGGTACAGACACATTTTGACTGTGATCTGCCCAGCGACAAAGTTCCCTGAAGCAGTGCCGCTTAAAGAACTCAGCTCAGTTGAGATAGTCAATGCACTACTGTCGATATTTGCGCGAGTTGGTTTTCCTGCGGAAATCCAATCAGATCAGGGCACAGTGTTTACTAGCGCTTTGACGACAGCCTTTCTCGAAAGGTGCGGGGTAAAGCTGTTACACAGCTCAATGTACCACCCACAGTCGAATTCCGTTGAGAAGCTCCACTCCGTCATGAAGCGCGTGTTGAGAGCATTGTGTTTTGAACAACAAACTGACTGGGAGCTGTGTCTGCCTGGGGTGAAGTTTGCATTAAGGACCGTGCCGCATGCGGCTACGGGGTTTTCGCCAGCTGAGCTAGTGTACGGTCGCTCGCTGCGATCTCCGCTTCGCATGCTTCGAGACGGATCACTGCCCTCTCCAATGGCTGCAGACTATCTCTTCCACAAATGGCCGCCTCCTGCGCTGGAGCCTCGCTTTGCAACAAAATTCCTTTGAGGTGCGTTACAAAAAGGGGAGTCTCAACGCTAACGCCGATGGCTTAAGTCGAAGCCCCTAACGTAAGAATCAGCCTCAAAGTTATTTGTTACTGATGTTTTTCTTCCTGAGGCAGGATTTTTAACATATTGCTTTTGTGTAGTGTTTCAAAGTGATGACGTGCTTTCTAGTGCAATTTTCCAATTTGTGGACGCGTTCTGAGTGCTGCTAGACTACTGTAAGGAACTAGGCAGTAGTATAAAAGGGTAAAGAGCCTGGCATGGCTTAGTGAGGGTTGTTTCGTGCTTGCTGACTGAGCGGTTGAGTTTCGGCGTAGTTCTAACGCTTGCCGGGAACAAGAACAAAACTGTCAACTCTCCCGAAGTCACTTTGCAGTGTCCTGTGTGAACCTGAACGAGAGAACGAGGCCTTCTCTGTGCGCTGCGCTCAAGAAACGCCGAAGGACGCCCGACTTCGGTTATGAGCATCATCGAGCGACATCCCTCCGGACAGCGGATGCAGTCCCCTGACCATCGGGATCTCCTTCCCCCGGCGGGGCGGTCTGTTACGTTTCGCCTACAACGCGCGGTATAGCCGTCGCGGATGCAACGGATGCCGGGGCTTCGTTCAAAGCGGCGGACATTTTGGCCCGTTCAGCGCCGCCGATACGCCTCCCCGCCAAGCGCGTCCAGGCATGTTTCGATGCCACGTGTCTTCAAGTGTGCGTGTGTGTGTGTGTGCATAGTGGTGCCCACGCTTGTCAAAGCGCGCCAGCCGGGGAGAGGAACTCCCCAAGTGTGAAGCGAGGAGGTCTGTCCGGCGCCAGCCCGGCGAATGCATCACTGCACTCGTCTCAACGTGTCTCTCAGCCTGTCCGTGCCCCGCCGTCACGTGGCCTCGCCACGAGGCCTTCCTCTTGCCCTCAACTCCGAGAGTATAAGAGCAGCTGCCCCTGGACGCCAAGAGAGAGGCTCCGATTTCTTCTGTAGAGTAACGTGCTCTCCCGTCTCTCCACTTCGGTCGACCTGACCGCCCGCTCTTTTGCGATGCTAGAATAAACAAGTTGTTCTGTTAGCAGTCGACTCGTGCTTTGCTAGGACCTTCGGATGCTTCCAGTTGTGCCCCAGGCCGCCAGGCCAACGCTACCCTTGGGGCTTGCAACCCATATGCAACAACTCGTGCTAGCGCTGAGAATGCAATAACGGGAGTCAGCGCCGAGATTCCAACAACCTCAAGTATTATTTCCTGAGAGAAAAGGTCGAAGAGGGAAAGTTACAGCTCCAGTACATCGAATCGTTGAACAACTGTGCCGACCTCTTCACTAAGGCCTTAAATGGAAGAATGACTCTCAACACTGAATGTTTGGGCATCAAAAGTGTGGGCGCAATGACAGTCTATTAAGGGGAAATGTCAGTAGTGTAATCGCCAGTCACGAGATGGTGCCATGTATCCATTTGTGCACTGTCGTCGTTTCACCTTTTTCAAAGCCACTCTTGTTTTCCCCTCTCGTTTGTTTTTGCCCTGCGCTATTAAACAAAATGGCAGCTTGACAGTTGTGTGTCGTTTCGTTGCCTTCGTGCCAAATCCACTCAATCCGCGACCCCAAAAGATCTGGTCACCCTGCGTACTGAACAAAACCAACAGGTTGCGCCATAACATAACCCCTGCATGGAAAGGTGCCTTCTCAGTGCTAACTATAAAGGAACTGAACTTGATGCAAAGTAAGGCTTCAGCCCACACACATGTACAATGTCAGTGGGGACAGGCATGTCCAGAGGAGCTGTCTCGTAGTTAACATCGCCAAGCTGACAAAATATCGTGTACAAGGGCCAATCAGTCTTTACCCCTATATCTTGTTAGCCAAAATAAGGTACATACACGTAATTACAAATATACATACTGTTGTACGTACCTTGCACTATTTTTCCACATACTAGTCCCCACACTGGTTCAGACATCGTCCCATTGCAGCGCTAAATTTGAGATGCCCCTGTGGTAGAATTAGGATGACTGTGGAACCACCATCAAAACTGCTGCCTTGGCTTAATTCATAGTTGCACGTGAATTGCTGTCCTACCAGAAACTTCTTCAGCAGACCGAAATAGTCGAAATCACTTGGGGCGAGGTCCGGACTGTATGGTAGGTGGTCCAGACTCCCAGTAGAATGACCGGAGCTTGTCAACAGTTCTGATTGTCACACTTCCTTGTTCGTACACCGTGGACGTGTGAAGCACAACCGTTATCTTCAACAACTGACAGCAGCGCCGTGCCGCGAAGCTACCAGCAGATGAGGCTGGGCCTATCCAAGAAAGGTCCACCACTGGGAATTGATATGTTAACTTTGCATTTAGAATCGTAATTTGGGTTAAAAAAATATAGGGGCAAAGGAACATGGTGTACATAGGGGAACAACAGAACCACGAGGAAATCGAACATCCCACTGTTGGCTGTCTTATTGGACCTTCTGCGTGGCCTGAGACTCATTGAGGTGGGAGCTGGCAATCTGGTGTGCCGTGTGAGCCCGGGTGAAGACGTCTTGAGCATATTCAGTGCGAGCGTTCATCGACAAAGGAAGCAGTGTGTCAGATGGCAGAGTTAGGGTGGTGGCCGAACAGAAGGTGAAACGGTGAAAAGCCGGTGGTCTCTTTACAGGACGAATTATAGGCGAAGGTCACTAAGGGTAACATGCTGTCCCAACCACTGTTGTAGTCAGAAACACGCATTTCTGTGAATGTGTGATTGAGCTGCTTCGTTAGACCGTTTGTCTGTGTGTGCTAGGTGGTAGAAAGCTTGTGCTTAGTTGAATAGGTGCGACATACGTCTTCAACAACTCGGGACAAGAAGGCGCGGCCACGACTAGTGAGGAGCTGCTGGGGTGAGCCGTGATGGAGGATGATGTCATGTGAAGAATTCCACCACCTCAGTTGCACAGCTTGTGGGCAAAGCTCGCGTGATTGTGTACCAGGTGGTGCAATCAGTCGCAGCAACGACCCATGTATTGTCAGATTTCGATGTTGGAAAAGGTCCAAGAACACTGAGACCGATGCGAAAGAATGGTTCTGAGAGCACATCGATGGGGTTGAAGATGGGTAGCACAGTAGCTTTTTGTGGCGCTGACAGTGCACAGGCTGCAAGGTAGTGGCACACAGGGCGGAAGAGGCCTGGTCGGTAAAAGCGCACCGTATGCAGTCGTAAGTACAAGAAATGGTGAGGCGGCCTGTAGTAGGTGCGTCGTGCAACTGCTCAAGAACTGATGTCCGGAAATGGCACAGTGCAAGCAGTGAAAATTCTGGTGCAGCAGGGAGCAAGCTGCGACTGTAGAGAAGGTCGTCGCGGAGTAGGAACATGTGCAGCGTGTACTCTGAATGTCCAGAATTGAGACGATCGATGAGAATGCATACTGTATTTACTCCCATAATGATCGCACCCCTGAATTTTGTCGTCAAAATTCTTTTTTTTTTAATTTCCCGTGTAATGCTCGCACCTCGAACTTGCCGCAGCGATATGTCGTTTGCCAAGTCTAGCTAATAATGATCGCGCTTACCATCTGTTGAAGGCTACGCGAATGACTCTCCAAGACAAAGCAAGTGGTCTGCACGCACCAAACATTCTTAAGCAGATGCCCCATTTTATTCCTTTCATCACTTTCCGCACTTCCATGGCAAAAAAAAAAGCTACAACCAAGCTTGCCTTTATTATGTGTAGGCTTTGTAATGGTTGTGGTCAACAACAACAAAAAAGGTGCCTTTCAATTCTTCTCATCTGCACTCGTGGGCACGCAACAAATCGCGAGCGGCAATGATAGTAGCCACGTTTACACTGATACGTTAAAAATGTACCCTATTCATTCGCCGACGCTTGTAACACTGCTAAGATCTAAGATATTCGCCCACCCTTAGCGGAAACGTGCCGTATTAGGATAGTAGTGAAGAGAAATGCCGCAGTTTCCGCAGCATGCCGGCCATGTGTTCCTATGTCACTGGCAGCCAAGCGCGCCCACCTGTTTCTGTCCCCTCAAAGTGGACATGGCTAAGTTATTGCCGCAAACTTGCCGATATTAACGATATTATTCATTACTGATACGGAAGAAGCTGTTTCAATGCACGTAATGCACTCACGAGAAGAAAAAAAAAATCGCGTTCGGCTTGCTCCACCTGCCGCCATTTTTGTTTTGGTGTCCCGCACTACATACATCGGCAGCCACCTATTTGTTGACCTGTTGTCATCCTGCAGCAAACGCGGGATGAAAAAAAATTTGTTTCTTTTTGCGGGAAATTTAACCTGCGTAATGATCTCACCCCTGAATTTGCTTCAATTTTTTTTAGAGAAAAGTGTGATCGTTATGTGAGTAAATACGGTAAGCAGTCATCATACCCTTGTTCAGCGCGAATGTCACACAGATTAGAAATAGCCAGGGTGCAAGCATTGGTGTCGTGCATCATATTCGGGGCAGTTGACAGGATGACAGTAGAGGCAGTCGCCGTCCTTGTGCAAGCGACCTCGTATGAAACAGCAAACGAATATTCTTGGAGCCGTGCCGCCCATCTGCTCAGTCGTCCAGCGGGATCTTTAATTGACAAAAGCCAGCACAAGGCGTGGTGACTGGTAACCATGGAAAATGGGTGGCCATGCAAGTAGGGCCAGAATTTTGCCACTACCTAAACTAACGCCAGGCACTCCCGTTCAATAATTGAAACATTTCTTGCGGCAGGTGACAGGAGACAGTTGGCTTATGCACTTACGTGCTCTGCATTAAGCTGCCATAGAATAAGTACGGCCCTAATTCCACGGCCACTGGCACCTGTGTGAAGTTCAATGGGGGCTGATGGATCATAATGAGCCAGCAATAGGGGAGCCATTAGCAAGCATATGAGGGCGGAGAAGGCTTTAGTTTGAGCAAGGGTTTATATGAAAGCAGCCTCCTATTTAAATAAGTCGGTGAGTGCACAAGCAGTGTTGGAGAAATTCTTGAGGAAATGACAGAAATATGAGCCTGCAGTGGATGACGGAACAGGGAAGTTCTGGACAGCGTGAATCTTGTCAGGGTTGGGTTGAATGCCAGCAGTACTGACGAGATGGCCGAAAACAGTGATTTGACGACGTCCAAAGTGACACTTGGATGAGTTCAATGGCGCGCCCGCGCATCGGAAGACAGCAATGACCGACAGACGCGTTAGATGACTCATGAAAGTTGGTGAAAAGACTATCACGTCGTCTAGATAACACAGGCATGTGGACCGTCTATAGCCACGAATTAAGGAGTTCATTCTTTCTAAAGTTGCCGTGGCATTATGATAACCAAATGGCATAACCTTGAATTGGTAGAGACTGTCTGGTGTTATGAGGGCAGTTTTTCTACGATCTATGCCATCTACCGAGGTTTGCCAATAGCCTGATCGAAGGTCTATGGACAAAATTTACTTAGCTCCGTGTAAGCAGTCTGATGTGTCATCAATATGCAGCAAGGGTAGATATCCTTGTGCGTGAATTTGTTAAGGTGTCGCTAATCGACACAAAAGCACCAACTGCCATCCTTCACACGGACTGCAGGATGGCTAGATAACACCTTTAGTCAACATCTTATCTCGACTTCTTGTATCACTTGTCGTTCAGCATGTGAAACACGGTATGGCCAGCGGAGTATTGGATTGCCTTCCCTGGTGTAAATATGATAAGTAACCACAGGGTGTCCACTAACCAGGAATTCTCAATGAATTTGAATAGTCTGAAAATACCCAGGGATAACTCAGGGAATTCGTGCTTCTATCAGGGAAAATTTGCTGTAAATTTATTGAAAGGGAATGAAAGTCGCGCTAATGCTGGCTTCGAGTAACAGAGAGGGATCGTAACGAATTGTCTTTGATGCCGTGTCGTTGGCTGGAGGAGTTGCCGGTGTACAGTCAACGACAGATTTTCAGGACACCCGATTTTTGGGACATGCCCTATAATTCGGATGGCTTCGCGGCACCACCGCGTACCCCATAGAGTCAATGTATGGAAACGTCTGAAATTTCGGATGCAAGAACCCTTCGCTGTCCTATTTTCCGGACTTTTTGCCGTGACGGCCGTGAAAGCCACTGCCGCTATTTCGATTATCTCACTGCCTCGAATCGGAGCTCTCGCACGCAGATCTGCTGGCAGCCGTGCACTCTTAAACAAATGTACACCCTTTGGGGTGTATATGTGCCACACAACAATCGTCATCTGTCTTGCTTGCGTTTTGTTTCTTGAAAACGCTGCGCTTGCTACTTCCCTGTCGAGAATGCTCTGTCACGCTGATAACACGCAGGCTGTTTGTGACTTGAAAGTACCGGGCTCACAGCGTTAAAGAAAGGAAAGGCAGACAAGACAGATGACGATTATTGTTGTGAGGCAAAATACTACTCAAAGGGTGTAATTTTGCTTAAGAGTATAACTATAGAGAAAACACCACGGCAACGCTAGGCCTAGCTGCTTCGACATTCCCTATTAAGCTCCTTGCCGTTCGGTGGTATGGTTTTCATTTAAAGAATTCGCCGTTGTCAGCAATGGCACTGACTCCGCCTTTGTAATCCTCGCGATTGGCTTCGAAGTTGGGAAAGCACTGCACGTTGCACAATGCCGGTTCCTGAAGGTTGGCTTCACCTCAATACAGAAACGTGACACGGTGAAGCATGCAAAAAGTATTGGGGTGAAGCTTAAGCGTGGGAAGGGACAATTTTCACTGGACACAGTATGTATTTCTTAATTGTACACGCGTGCACACGCAGTCTCCTGTCACATTACGAGCACTGATATGCCTAATAAGTGTACTGGCAGTCCTTCAGAGCTTTTTTCATACCTGCCTGTGGCGATTTGAACCCCTTGGGGGCAGTAAAAGGCATGCATACCAATTTTTATATTGCCCGATTTTTCGGACGTTTTTACGGCCCCTAGGGAGTCTGAAAAATTGGGTGTTGACTTTGAAACTGTCCAAGAGGATGCTTCACATGGTCCGTGGGGCAGAAGGAGGGCAAGAATTGAAAGGACCATGCATTGAGGGATGAATGAAGAATGAAGTGTGCTGCCACTTCTTTGAAGGAGCTTGAGTTCAACAAAGTGTTGGCTGACGCCGAGGTGCAGGTGTCCCTCATCCAAACCAAAATAAACACTTAAAAGCAGTGAAATGCAACATTGAGGCGTTGCGCACGGGCTGAGAGTATGTCAGGACTGTTGAGGTAGACTCTCCAGCTGCTGAGTCAGGATCTCACTTGTGACAAAGTTCGGGCCTCATACCAATGAGCTTGCTATCACTTGATAGAAATAACTCATAGTTGAAAACATTTACTTCTATATGCACCTCCTTTTATTCGTACTTGAAAATGTTCGACTCGATTTACAATGGGCTTTACCGTTCTTTTTTCGAAGATGTTTTATTTGCTATGCATTTTACTGTGCCCTCCCTTCTGTTTTCTTTTTGAATAAAATAAGTACTATTTCTTACTGTTCAAACTGGATCACATCATTTTTTTTTTATTTTTCTCATGCTTACTAGAGAATGACCGCATCAGGTGACATGGTGTCAGCCAATCTTGACATAAAATGAAGTTTTGTCACTCAGGAAATCTTGCAAAGACACTCAGGGAAAACCTGGAAAGCTCAGGGAATTTGGAAATGTCAACTTGGTAGACACCCTGAACCACCGATGTCTGGGCTAAAGGGCGGCTGTCAAGGTAATAAATGTCGCAGTAAGTTTTCAAGAGAAGGCAGAGGTCAGCAGCTTGTGCAGAAAGATCAGGTGCAGTCCTATTGCTAAGTTCGTCTGTGTCGAGAGTAAGTGAATTGGAGGTTTCTGCAGAGGAACCTCTGATACTGCTGACCAGTTCTGCTGACCAGTGGATGGACAAGGATTATTACACAGCTGTGAAGCGGCAACTGCACATGCAGAATGAACTCCAAGGTTAGCGAGTTCTTTGCCGACTAGTGGCTGCACAAATGGCACTGTAAGCAAGTAAGGCTCACTGAGGCGGAAAAAAGGCTGCAGGAGCCGTGGCTTCATCTCGCCTTGCTATTCGCCTTAGGTCGTCTGATGATGATCGTTGCAGCATTCCTACCCTGTTGTCACAAGAGGATGTCGCAGCTGTGGTCGGCAGACATGGGAACGGTTTTGCAATGTGGCGGCTCTTGGCCTCCTTAAAGTGCTGGCACTCTTTTATGATGTCATGTACTGGTTCAAAATTTTTGCACATTAGCAGGTTAAAAGCGTTGTCAGCGATCCTCTTCAGTACATGCACAACCTTGTCTGACTCAGCCATATCGCTGTCGGTCTTATGGCAGAGAGCCAGCATGTCCTGGATGTTAGACGTATGATTCTGTGGACATTTGGACGCGTATCGCTGGTTCTTCCTTAGCACTGCTCTTCTACCTGGCGCGATGGCCGAACAAGTTCCTTAGCTTCTGCTTACATGTGTCCAAGTTGTTAAGCTCTTCATTGGGTTATAATACTGCACCTTTGCCATGCCTAGTAGGTAGAACACCAAGTTAGCCAACGTATTCATCAGATCCCATTTGTTGTGGGCACTTACACGCTCACACGTGGTGATCCAGCCTTCTATGTCGAGGTGGTTGGTGCTGTGGCAGAATGTTCCCGGATGCCACGGCTAAGCCAAGAGAACCGTCGTAGGCGTTGATGTGGGCCATGCTGTATCAATTCCTGTTTCATCTCTCACATTGTCCAGTCCGAGGTGATGATCACTGTGGAGCTCTATTGTTGTATCTTGAGGTTAACCCACACTTCTCGCGAATTTTTAACATTGGGGAAGTTACATATAATGGTGTACTTACAATAGTTACAAGAGAGGCAAGGATACACAAACAAGATGGCTCTCGAGACCAGTTCCATTTCTACACGTCAGATTGTCGTCTTCTGACTGCCACCACTCTTGCTTGTGCCGTAACACTATGTTTGAATATAAATTTGTAATTGTGCTATACTTTACAATATAAAAAGGCAATAAAAGACTCCAGATGCAAAGAATGTCAGTCTCTGCAAGTGCTAATGAACAAAGTTCCTAAATCATGCAAAAGGTTCTCTTGAAAGCATGCACTAATTCCAAATGTGTAATTGATCTTTATGTTGTAGGTAGTTTCACCCACTCAAAGAAAATTCATTCGATCACACGAGTAATATTTAAAAAAATAACTTTCAGCAAACGCTCTCTTTGAAGCACCGATCTGCCATAATTTTTTATGGAGAAATCTAAAATGGCTGAGGGCAGTGTCTGGAATGGTTGGTGTAGAATGACCCAATAAATATACAAGTGCAAGGAAAATATCGACACACGTACGTTATCTGTTTATTGTGGCCATTTTTCACAGTCTAGCAACTGTTGTGGAGTTATCACTTGGTGGGCTTGGTGACCCGTAGATCAGATTTTGACAACTGGGCTTGCCACTTCATTGCGCATTTGGAATTGCTTGCTTTTCCTCGTTCGCCCAATAAAGACGTCAATTTTAACTGGAGCTTTTGGCAGTTTTATTTTTCACCATCACTACACTGTGACGATATGTACAAATCAGTGGTAAGCTGTATAAATCACTGCATTTTTCACCGTGAGCCTCAGTCTGAAGCTAGCACTTGTCCGACTCGGATGTCGTGCTGTTGTTATTACTTCGCACTATGCACCCTTGCAGCGTAGTGGAGTACTAACTAGCCCAGTCAGCCCGCTTCCTTTTTTTTGTGAGGAAGTGTGATTTTATGTTCCAAGCCATTCCTCATTGCGCATTGATGCAGCTTCACTTCATGTTTCTCGGTGAAAAGTTCGTTGCGCCACCACGCCAGTGTTAAAGCATTGTGCCAATGTATGTCTTTTTACAGAGATCAAGGACAGCAAAACTCCGCAGTGAGCGGTCTTCCGAACAGGTAAGGTCAGTAATCAATTTCGTAAGCTAGCAAATGCCAGCTCTAATACCCAAGTTGTGTATGAACATTCCTTTGCTGATCAGAAAGACCTGTTGCCATGTTTTGTGCGTCAAATGTTCATAGACTATAGGCCGCACGTGTACAGTCGCCGACTGTTTATTCGGACCTCACGGGGACTGCGAAAATGTCCGAATGAACAGGTGTCCAAAAAAGCAGATTAAGGGACAAAAAATGAAATCCTTTATTTCCACACACTTATTCGGGCTCGGCAGTAGGCTTGAAGAAATCGTGAATGCACCGTTGCATGCTCTTCCGTTTACGCGCAATCAGATAAGCCTGAATCTCGGAGAGGGTCGTACGGTCACTATAGGCAGCTGAAAGCACAGTCACTGCTTGTACACGCTTCGCATGCGACGGCAGCGTAGCACATGGTGCGTCATCTTCCGACTCGGTCATCATCCGGCGGTGCAGCAGAAACCTGACGAATGATCTCGCCGTCGTCGAGTTCTGCGCATGTCAGTATAGCAGAGTCAGCACCTGTGAAACTGTCAAATGAGACAGTGTCCGGGATCGCAATGCAATCACTGCGCAAATCTTGGCAGAACATTTGCTGCGTCGGTAGGGAGCACATCGGAAGGCGACAAATCTTAGGCCTCCCAGCACCCGTTTGCCGGCACTCCCCAGCGCAGTCTGCACGGGCACTCTCGGCGCCATTAGACACTTGACGCGATGTTTCCGTATGCTGCGTTGGATCACCGGAACCTCGACACAGCACACAAAGCAAACACCACCATGCTGACACCAGTCGCACAAACGAAAAACGTGGCGCACTCGCAGCGTCGTGCGCGAAGAACAAATCAGCTGCTGGATTGTCTTGACATGGCTTACTAAGCTGAAACCGGAACTGCTGTAGAGCCACTGTAGTAGAACCACTCTATCGAATCAGGCAGAAACGATGATGATGAGCGGGGATTTGCAGTAGTGCCACTTCGTGGGGCAGCAAGGAGGCTCCGTTCAAAACAAAAATGGCGTTCAGCAAGTCGAACCATGCACCGGTCAGAGTCGGTGCATGGTGCTCTCAATCGAGTAGGCTCAAGGAGTGTCCGAAAAATCAGGTGAGAGGTTGCAAGGTGTCCGAACTTTCGGCAGTTGTTATACATTATGGTCTATGGGGAGAACGGCGGTGCAGCGAAGCAGACCGAATAATCGAGCATGTCCGAATTTTTGGAGTCTGGAAAATCAGTCGGCAGCTGTAAATGCCGCCATCTGTTGGCATTGTGGTGCAATTACACAACTTGCTGAAGCATAGACTTTCCTGCAAACACATGGATTTGGCAAAAGAACTGAACCTTGCAGGGTCGACATTGTGCACGGTCGTTGGACAACGTTATTAAATAATGGAGAATGTACTCCACTTCAGCGTCGATGCAAAGGAGGCAGATAAACCCACCACGTTAAGCTACAGGAAGCTCTGTTAACTTGGCTTAAAGAAGTCACTGCGACTGGTGGGAACATTGATGGTACAGTTTTATTGAGAAAAAGCCAACTAGATTGCGCTTTAGTTATGCATTGATCGGTTTCAGGCTTCCGGTGGCTGGCTCCATAGCTGACATGGTCTTGCCCACAAAAGCGTAATTGTTAAACAAAAAAGGCTCATCGTTCAGTCATGAGCAATTGAATCGCGAGTACATTTTCATCGCAGGATATGAGCCTGCTTGCTAAGTTTTGTCATTACGACAGCAGCTTGAAAATAGCCTTGAAAAAAAATAAAATTGATCGAAGAGAATACCCATGTGGTCAGATTTATGCGTGTCCTTGGGAATACATAGGGCTCCATAGAAAATGCATGGGGACACCTAAGCATGGGCCAACTTAAGTTTGAGGGTGGGCCACATTGAAATTCGGGGTTGGGTTAAATTGAACTTTGGGTATGGGCGAGCTGAAATTTGAGGGTAGGCCAACTTGACATTTGGAGACATGCTTACGCTTACTTAAATGCTGATAAACTGGCAATTAATTCTGCAGACACAAACTTGTCATAGATACTCAATTACATATTTGTCTTGATAACATATTCCTTGAGCAAGTTGACGTCAGTAAATTTCTTGGTGTAACCGTAAACATCAACTTTAACTGGCAGAAATATATTCATAACTTGTGTGCTAAGCTTCCTTCAGCTTATTACGTTCTACTCAGGACTAGGGGCTCAGCAGGACCTTAGCAGCAGCTTGCCATGGCCGCCGCCTCTGGACGGCAGCTGGTCACGGACAGTATGGCTTCCTTCGACGAGATGTGAAGCTGCAATTCTAGATTAAACAACCACAATATGTAGAGGACTGGTGGCAGTTTCACGTCTCATAGGAAGCCAGGCTGCTGTCCGTGGCTGGATGCCTTGCAGAGGCGGCAGCCATGGTGAGCTGCCGCTGAAGCCTGCTGGCTGAGCCTCAATCGATTGTGCATGCGCGCGCACACACACATGTATGTCACGTAGGCCATTCAGACAACTACGGTGAAGTTTCTGCATCATTTTTCTGCTGTCACCCTCCTATTTGTTCTTCTGTTTGTCTTCATCTTATTCAGTTTCTTTTTTTAAGACCCCTAACGAAGCATTTCAAACTACCAGACTCCAGAATACATCTTCAGCGCCTCTACTGCACAAGGTAGCACCACTTCTGTATACGGCCATGATGATGCCTATGCCGAGCTACTCAGACTAGTGTGCCTGGACAGACCAAGCCACTGCCTTCCAACTACCCCTACCATTGCCCCCAGACTTTGTGTCGTCATCTTAACACCTTAAAATTTACCTTACGCACTGTTGCTTCACTACTCAAGTCAGTCTTTTACCTTATATCTTTTAGAGCGCATCTATTAGACACTAAAGACAAGGTAAGCGATAGATTAGTGCTCAGAAACTTCTAAGGCACCAATATTATCACGAAAAGAGTCTTAGTAATCGAGAAATTGAGATAAGTCAGGGTGTCTACCAACCGGGAAAACCGGGAATTCTCAGGGATTTTGAGTAGTCTGGAAATACTCAGGGAAAACTCGGGGAATTTGTGCTTCTATCAGGGAAAATTAGCTGTAATATTATTGAAAAGGCACGAAAGTCGCTGTAGAGCTGACTCGAGTAAGAGAAAGCAATCGCAACTAATTGTCTTTGACGCCCTGTCATCGGCTGGAGGAGTTACCAGTGTACAGTCAACGGCCGACTTTCCGAATGCCCGATAATTCGGACGGCTTCGCGGCACCATAGAACCTCTCTCGAAACGTATCTGAAATTTTGAGCGCAAGAACCCTTCGCCGTCTGAGTTTCGGAACTTTTTGCCGTTACCGAAGGTCCAAAACGGCATTAATCAAAGCCACCACCGCTGCCGTTTTCATTGCCGCGCCGCCTCGAACCGGCACTCTCGCACATAGATCCGATGGCAGCCGTAGCCACCTCCGCCGCAACGCTAAGCCTAGCTGCTTTGACGTTCGCTATTAAGCTTCTTGCCGTTCGATGCCGTATTTTTCATTGAAAGAATTGTCGCTGTCAGCAATGGCACCGACTCCGCCTTTGTGGTCATCGTGATTCCATGGCTTCGATGCTCTGAAAGCACAATGCGTTGCAGAAAGCCGCTTTCCGAAAGTTAGTTTTACCTTAGTATAGTTGAGCCATGCGGTTAAGCATACGCAAGTGTATTGCGGTGAAGCAAAAGTGTGGGAAGGGGCAATTCTTAAGAGAGAGAGAGAGAGAGAGAGATAAAACTTTATGGTGTCCTTGATGGGGTTAAGGGGTGGCGGGGGTTGGGAGACTAACCCCCATTCCCCCCCTTCCTCAGACGGCGGCCAGTCCTTGCTTTCTGGCGGCGTCTTCGGCCATCCGGACGGCCCAGAGCTGCTCCTCTGGGTCCAAGCTGAGCAGCAATGTCTCCCACTGCTCGGCCGTACTAATGATGCGTGTGTTAGTGCGAGAGGTGTTGGTGGGTGAGGCTTTGGGGCATTGCCAGATAATATGATTGAGGTCGGCGCGGGCCTTGCACGCTTTGCAGAGTGGTGAGTATGCATCGGGGTACATGCGGTTGTAAAGCACGGGGTTCGGAAAAGTTCGTGTCTGAAGGAGTCGCCAAGTGGTGGATTGAGACTTATTCAGTGTTTTGTGTGCTGGGGGGTAGCGTAACCGCTCTCTGCGGTAGTGCAGGAGAATTTCTCTCAGCGTGACCATTCGTAAGAGACACATGTTGAGACAAAGCGCAAAAAAAAAAGCACAAGAGAAGGAAACGGAGACGCAGCGCTAATTATGTAGTACCAACTAGCCCACCAGTCTGTTCTCCTGAACACACTACGTATTCCTTAATTATACGCGCATGCACCCGTCATCTCTTGTCACAGTAGGAGCACCGATATGCCTAATAAGTGTATTGGCATACCGTCAGATTTTTTAGGATGTGCCTGTGGCGATTTCAACCCATAAGGGCAATAAAAGACATGCTATGTTTTTTGCGAACTGCCCGATTTTTCGGACGTTTTCGCGGCCCCTAAAGAGTTCGAAACGTCGGACATTGACTGTACAAGTCACCAAGAGGATGCTTCAAATAGGCCGTGGGGCGAACGCGCTGCGGAAGGAGGACGAGAACACAAAGGACCTACGCATTGAGGAATGAACGAGAAAGGAAGCGTGCCATCGCTTCTTTCAAGGAGCTTGAGCTCAAAAAGCAAAGTGGTGGCTGACGCCGAGAAGCAGGTGTCCCTCATCTAAACCAAATAAACACTTAAAAGCAGTGGAACACAACACTGAGGTGTTGTGCGCGGGCTGAGTTGAGGTTGACTTTCCAGCTGCTGAGAGATAATCTCACTTGTTACAATGTTCGGGCCTCATACCAATGAGCTTGCTATAAGTTGATAGGAATAGCTCATATTTGAAAACATTTGCTTCTGCATGCATCTCCTTTTTATTCACATTGGAGAATGCTCGACTCAATTTGCAATGGGCTAGCTGTACCATATTTTTTTTGAAGCTATCTTATTCGCTGTGCATTTTACTAACATCTGCCTTCTGTTTTTTTTTTTTTTGGAGCAAAACAAACGCTGCTCCTTACTATTCAGACTAGATTAAGTCGTTTTTTTTTAGCATGCTTGCTAGAGAGTGACGGCATTGGGCGACATGGGTGTTAGCCCATCTTTACGTAAAGCAAATTTCTGGGTCACTCAGAAAATTTTGCAAAGGCACTCAGGGAAAACCTGGAAAACTCGGGGAATTTGGAAATGTCAACTTGGTAGACACCCTGTAAGTGCACCACACGATTAGACTCCGAGACATTCAACTACCTGCTTGATGACGAAGGCACCCATTTAAATGTTGAATGGTACTCAACCTCTCATTATGAAAACATCATTCTATTGCATTATAAGACAAAAGAAAATGCTCTTTGTCCAGTTATATTTCATTTCTAGAAAAGGAAACTATTTTTCATTACCCCTGACAACGAGGCGGGCGGTCGAATGGTTTCGTTTTAACGCGACGGCGTTAAGGAGCTCGTGTCGCAGAAAAGCCGGTATCGTCGGCGTCGGCGGCGTTAGCCGTGAGCGATAAATCCCTGGAGGCACTTCATGAATAGAAACAACTTGCAAGATGGGCCGGGTGAGAATCGAACCAGGGTCTCCGGATTGTGAGACGCTACCACTCAGCCACGAGTTCTTTTTTTTTGTCTTTATTGCCGGCTTTGACATACAAAAACAATACACAAAAAAGCAAACATGTCAACAAGGATTTTGCTGGCACGACATATTAAATTTTTTTTAAATACTGCAAGCTTATCTAGCATGTCAATCCATGTTGGTTGTTCGGGGATTGCCCGATGGACATCCCTGAACCGTACTACAGATTCATTGAAGTCATCACGTGTAGGTTGCGAATTGACATCAGCATTGTTGAACTGCGTTCTAGCTTTCCACAAACTGGAGGCCCAGGAGCATTATAGCGTCATACGGAAAAGCCTCCGTTTCTACCGGTAAGAATCTTATTCCATGTAGATCTAAAGGTAACTCTGTCTTTAAAGTCCTTTGTAGGACATCCCAGAAAAATATGGGGTCCCAGAAATCTAGAAACGCATGCTCTATTGTTTCAGGTTTCTTGCACAAGAAGCAGTTAATGGACCACGGGACAAAAATACCCCTGTTATACATCCATGTTTTAACTGATAATGTGTTAGTGTTAGTGTGTAGTTTAAAGAAAAATGTTTTTACCGAAGGGTGTACTGGCATTCTTTTAACCCTTTTGAGGACATCTCCTGGGCCTCCACGGTTTGACATACAGTAAATCGGTACAGGGAACATGGTGTCAATAAGGTCTTTATACAGTTTTTTCCTAGTAATATTGGCGAGATACTGCACAGAAAACCGCACATGCAACATTCTGTACTCAAGCACGACTTCTCGCAGGTAACCTTTAACGGCACCATGCATTGCTTCACACGAGCATACAGCAAACCCTGGAAGGTGACGACATAAAAGCATTTGCATGACTGTGCGAAAGAACACATCATTCTGATCGCGAAGGTGCATAAAGCGCGACAGAACTTGTCGCACAAATAAAAGTGGCATCCCAAGGCCCCTTTTCTTTACTGGCAAGAACAAGTTTGCGGCTGGTTCTTTCCCAAGTCGATGCCCATATAAAAACGGCGAAGATACGGTGGATTTTTTGGATGTTGATCCGCGAAGCACACAGCACATTCATGACATACCATATCTTGGACGTAAGAAATAGGTTACAGACTGTGGCGCGCGAGAACATTGACAGCTGTCGCCCCTGCCACGCGTTAGCCTTTTCCTTTGTTCTCGCCACTTGTTCATTCCAGTACGGCTCACGGTCGCGATAAGAGTCGAGAGGCACGCCTAGGTAGCTTGTTGCAGTGGTTGACCACCGAAGTAGAGCGAAGTAGTCTGGCGTTCCTTCCCATTCACCATGCCAAAACCCATAACTCTTCTCGCAGTTTAAGTGCGCCCCGGTGCACTTGCAGAAGGATTCAACTACCGCCACGGCCTCACAAATACTATTTCTATTTGAACAGAATATGGCGATGTCATCGGCACACGCCAATATTTTCACCTGTGTTGACTGTAACCTGAAGCCATTTATCCGTTCATTGTTTAGGATGGCCTTGCACAAAGGCTCAAGGTAAGCCGCGAATAGCGGGGGCGACAGCGGACACAGCACTTGCACGCTGTCTGTCGGGTCCCCGTTTACAATCACCCGAGTTGAGCAGTTAACATACGCCATCCTGACACCGTCTGTTATTACGCTTCCTACGTTGGAATGCTCTAATATGGCGAAGAGAACATCGTGGGAAACACGGTCGAAGGCTTCAGCGAGATCTAGTTGCATCATAGCCACTCAATCGCCAAATACATCACAACATTCTAGCACACTTCGAGCTACGTGTATGTTCGTGGCAATGCTTCTACCCTTTATACCACAGGTCTGATGCCTGCCAACCTGCCTCGTTATCACACCCTGCAATCGCTTGGCCAACACCTTCATAAATATCTTGTAGTTGATGTTGGTAAGGCTTATCGGGCGATAAGACCCCACCAGCTGACGTTTTCCATGTGCCTCAGTTTCAGGTGCCCCAGTGTCAATCAACGCACACACAGGAACATTGTCGACGAGAACGTCCAAAAGATTCTTGTTCGTGGGTAATGTGAAGCGAGGATTTCGTGCCAATGTCGTCATTGCAGCTTCACCTCCAGAAGCTGCACTGTCTAGTTTTCCGGTCGGGGGTGCGGCGAGTAGGTCGGAGAAGGAGCACGGCGGGACGGGGGCGAACGAGATTGACGACGGGAGGGAGAAGGCGAGCGGGAGTAGCGGGGGCGTGTCAAAGGTGTCGCAGGGTTAGATGATGGAGCGGGCATAGAAGGGGCGAAGGAAAAGGATGCGCTAGAAGGGCGAGGGTGGTAATCAGGAGAAGAGCGTGTCGGAGAAGTCCAGCCGCTGCGGCACTGGCGAGCGACATGTCCAATGCGTCGGCAGTTAAAACAGATCAGCTTGTCGTCCACGGTTCGCCATTCGGAGGGGTTGCGCTGTCCATAAAAGGAGTAAGAAGAGCGGGGTGGGGACGGGCGTGGAGAAAGAGGTTCTGAGCGTACGGAACGAATGGATTGCAGGCCGACGTTGGACAACTCTTGACGGACGACGGCCTGGATCGAGGAGATTGTCACCGGAGAATGATCAGGTGACGGGAATGAAGGGGCCGCCGGTTGTGCCGCTTCAACCTCACGACGAATGATGTGGGTCAAGTTGTCACATCGCGACGGCTGGTGGAAGAGGTCGTCACAGGATGACGTAGCAGCTGTGTTGGGAAGTCACGTGATGTGCTGGGATACCCGGCGGCTTTTAGCATGCTCAAGGCGGCGGCACTCCTTGAGGATCGTATCGATGCTGTGACGTTTGTAAACACCAGTAAATTGAAGGCATCGTCAGCAATGCCTTTGAGGACGTGATTAACCTTATCGTTCTCAGACATGGTCGGGCCAGCCTTGGCACAAAGGGCCAAGACGTCGAGAATGTACGACATGTAGGACTCGGTCGACGTCTGTACACGTGTGGCAAGGGCTTTCTTGGCATTGACTTGGCGACCGAACGGATTGCCAAAAAGGTCGTGGAGCTTCTCTTTGAAGAGATCCCAGCTCGAGATCTCTTCATGAGTCTGGAACCATGCAAGTGGAGCTCCGTCGAGATAGAAAAGAATGTTCGCTAGCATAATAGTCGGATCCCACCTGTGACCGGTGCTGACACATTCGTATAAGCGGAGCCAGTCGTCAACATCAGGACTGCCGACTCCGTTGAAAACACCAGGATCCCGAGGGAGGGAAACGGCGACGTAGGTCGGGGCTGCAGGCGGAGACGGTTCTGTAGATGAAGTGCCGCTAGCAGGAGCCGAAGTTGCACTGTCGCCGTTGTGACCGCTGCAAAGCTCCATGACGGGTACGGGGAACGTCCACTTCCACCAAATTAATGTTAGGTGTAGCTGGAGCCCAATTCTATATACAATTTATTTACAGGGACGCTAACGGAAGGCCAAAATGGCGACGCTATATCAAGCGGGTCCACGTCGTCTTCTTTCGCCTCAGTGCAGCCACATGTGGCTGCTGTTCCGTAGCAATGTGTCTTCCTATCAAAACGTTCGCCAGTCTTTCTGAGGCACCTTATCCCTGTTTTCAACATTTATGCCACAGTGTAGTACTCTATCTGTGAACCTCTTGATTTTTGGCAACCGTATAGTTATTTGAAGAAATCCATGTTGTGTTTCCACACCTAAGCCGCTGTGTTTTCGTAGTGGCTTAGCTGTGCTGCTAAGCTTGAGAGTGTGGGAAGGAATCCAGGCTGCGGCGGACGTATTTCATTGGGGGCAAAAAACAAAAGCCTTGTGCACGTAAAAGGGGCTATGAAACACTTTTTTGAACATTGTAAGAAAACATTGCCTATCTGCGTAAAGTGTGCAGAGAACATATCAGGTAAATATTACTGTACTGCATGCAGCAAGGAATTTACAATCTGGTGTCGAAAGCAGCAAGGAATCACTTGCTGTCGCTTTTTCAATGCTGTCATGCAGTGTCATGGAAAGCCACTGGACCTACCAATTTCATTGGCTGATTTTTTGACCGTGAGAGCATTCTCAGAATACATAATTCCTAGATTTAGTTAAATGACTGAAAATTATGTATACCTGCGATCTCAAAAAGACAGAAGTTATGCAGATCCCACACACTGGGTGAATCGATGTAAGTGAAGCATTCCATGCTGGATGCTTTGATTGACGATAGTTAGCGGTGATGTTGATGGCTAATGCTTAATTTCTTCAACGTTTAGTCTAAAACGAGAGTGGTGAGTTGATGTTAAACGCTATCTTACGGGCACTGCTGCTGTTTGTTTAGTACACAGAACATACAGGGAGAGCTGTTTGCTTCAGGCGTTGTTGCGCACCATATTTCATAACCTCTGAGAGGAGTTGAGCATAGTCATTGCCTCATATGGCACATCGCATTGTGGCAGAAGTATTAAACTTGGATTATGGGTCTGTACGTGCCTAAGCCACCATCGAATTATGAGCCATGCCGTAGTGGCGGACTTCGGATTAATTTTGACACCATGATGTTCTTTAACACGTCCCAAAATCTAAGTGCACGTGCGCTTTCTATTTCACCACCGTCAAAATGTGGCTGCCACGGTTGGGAACAAATCCACAGCCTCTAGCAATGCCATGGCCGCAAAGTTAAAGTGGCGGGAACAGAAGTGCTGATTTGACAGCCGACTGCTGCCGTAATGTTGCCTGGACCCTGCGGTGTGCTTTAATTAATGCAAATGTACTTCTGCATGCCCTGCATAGTTTGCTTGACATATTTGCAGTGTGTTTACTTTTCAGAAATAGCAGCAACATACTGTGCCGTACTTTGTACTTAGGCTTTTCCAGTTTCCCCACAACCGCAGTCTTATAGTAGTATGGTTTGCTTGCCTTCTCACGTCACCTCCCCCCCCCCCCCTGCCCTTGTATTGGAACTGCCTCTTCTCCTCCCTCCTCCTTACAGTTCTGTGTCCCCTCTGGACTCGCACCTTAGTAGAAGTTTGGGCAATGCTTCTGAGGGGAGTCACGGATAATTACAACTGCCAAGAGGCTAATGTATCCATGGCCAGGGAGCTCCAGAGGGCATTGTGCACATTCGACGCAGTGGGGTTAAAACGAGTTTCTAGTGTCACCTTTCCTCTCTGACTCGCTCCTGTCAGGTATGCACATGCTGTGACCCCCCCATGGCGCAGTGTGCCTGACAGCAGCAGCAGTGGGAAAGTCGAAGGAAGAGGCAAAGAAAGCTTCACTTTAAAAATCATTTCTTTGTGCTGCACGTAGCTGCGTCTGCAGCATTTTGGCTTCCGAGATTTGCGCTCGGAGGCTGGCTTTCCTTCGGCCGTCCCAATAGCACGGATAGAGCGCAATTTCAAAGGTGGGGGGCATGGCCGGCTCCTCCTTCGCGGCGATCAGAAACGAGGCTTTGGGGAGGCTTTCGGGCATTCTGGTGCTGTTGCCGCGACTTGGATGAGGCGAGGCAATTAATTTTTTTGCGCTGTTTTATTATTTTTGATGGCACGAGCACCAAGTGGCACTCTTGTGTCTTGCCTTCCAGTTCACCTCCTGAGACGACCGGGGACGGCATTCAAAATAAATAAGAAAAATGTAGTACCGTGCAAAGTTAATGTATTTCATTATAGATGTGATGTCAGAGCATAAGTGATTACGACACACCAAAACAGAATCGTAGACGTTAGAGACTCACCACGTGAGCACGACTTTGGTGAAATTCCTGTAAATCCTGAAGTAGAAACCGGAAGTATTATTTCACTAATGACGTCACACACAAGAAGGTGCCATTATATTTACCCAGCTAATTAATGGAAAACAGTTGCGTGGCATAGACTGAGCATCTGCCTAGCAGTGCAGATGTGACGTCACTCCGTTCTCTCGCATCTCTCCTGGTGCTCACCTACCCGCTCTCTGGCAACAGCTGCAAGCGGTCGTTACATGCTCTGATGTCAACACCGAAGAGGGCGTTTAACATGTGCCGCTCGCTAGGGGGCTAGGCCCTGCCAGCGAGCACGTTCTGCGCTTCCTACTCGCCCTCCGTCTCTCGCCTGCACATTGTGCCAGGGGAAAGACGTTCGCTCGCTTAACCTAAAGAAGACCAACGCCGAGGTGAGAGTGCCACTGAGAGATGCCTATGCCAAAGATTAGGGCTGCCTACCTTTATTTTACTGATTTGGAAATGACGGCTGAATGTGTACGAGGGTCAATATGCACGCTGGAGCCTATTTTCTCAAATACTTATTTTTTCTGCTGACACACTTGCTACATTCAAGTGAGCGCGTAGAAGTGAAATGTCTCCAAAACATCGTCGTGTGCTGTAATGACATTATACTTCGAAATTTATGAGTTATATAGATATATTTATATATCGTTTTGTGAACCAGTTTCAAAGCTGGTTCACCAATGTAGCCAGTTCGAAAGCAGCTTCGCCAGCTGGTATCGGCGCTTGCTTTCGTCTGTGCATTTCGCCGTCACAATACGGTGTGAAGCAAGAAAGCACGACACGGCCACAGAAAGCTGCCGCAGTCGCCAGTTTACTTAGATTGATGTACGTGTGAGAGGACCCTGAGTGGTCAAAATTATGTCGGAGCTCCGCACCACGGCGTGCCTTATAATTGTTTTTTGCCCGTACATGCAGAATTTTGTATTGAGATAGCGATTATGTGGACACTCCAGGCGGTCACATCGACATTTTCTCTCAGTTACGATGAATGCATTGAACAAGGTAACAGTGCAAACACTCAGTTTAAGCAGCATGCGCGCATTGCAAAGAAACATGGTCCAGCACACGCTAACCAAACTCGGCATTCGGCATCAAACATGTTCGCCTCTCGCAATGTCGCCGGCGCAGCCAGGTGTGGCGATGCCCGACCCTCCTCGCCTCACATTCGTGAGGTGGGTTGGGAATCGCCAGACCCTGCTTTTATTCTATGACCCTGTGGCACGGGCGGTGAACGCAAAAGCTATGCTCGCATTACGCACAATGCTTCGCGCTTGCCTTCGAGGCTTCCCACGTTTCCTTTCCCCAACTCCCTTCGTCGTGCCGCAGAGGCTTGACATGTGGACGCACACTGTTGAGAGCAAGAGTAGAAGCACTGGACGGTGAGGGCGGTGGAAGTGACCGTACATCAAGTCTGAGCGTCGCTGCAGCTGCGACCTGGAGCTACAGGTGCATACATAGAGCTCGTATTTGTGCGTGCGCACGCGTGTGTGAAGGAATGGGGAAGTTAACGTTGTTCGCCCAATAATGCCGTGGTGGCGCAGTTCCGTGATGAGTCCTTTTCTCTCGATGCAGTCATTCGGAGTACGGTGCGTGCCGCTTAGTTAAAGTTTTGACGTCGGCGCCGTCGGAGCGATTTTAGCGATACCTGTTTTCCAATTCACCGTATTGTCAGAAAATAATCAGGACATTTATTTTTTGCTTAGGGCTCACTCAGCCAGCCTCAGACTCGCAGGTCAGTGTAAGTTTGAGTAAGTCGACCCGTGAGTTTGCTGGCCTATGTCATACTTTCCATTCCTCTTTGAGCTCAGCGCTTTCGTTCGCGTAGTAGCGGTGACAATAAATCCAAATGAAGACAAGGCACCTTGTCCAGAATTTTTATTGAGATGGCATCGAACCAGCTGGCTGTTGTGACGAATTTTCCCATGAATTTTTTTCCGATACCAGTTAAATTGTAATGACTAGGCTCGTTCCCGCACCAACTAGCCTGACAGCAGATACTATTTGGTTTTGCCAAGCTTCCGGAAATACGTGCAGGATTTGAAGGAAAGAAATGACTTGCGTAGACATATGTATTAATGCAAACATTAAAGGGACTGACAACAGATTTTTGAGGACCTAGTTTTTTTATGGCGCAACGCAAAAGTCACCCTTGGTAGTGTTTACATCTGCAGCATTTCCAAAAGCGCTTGGATATTTAATCAGAATTTTTCTATCTGAGCAGCCTGTAAAATAAGTCCCTCCAGTAATGCTGTGAGAGCGGCCTCGATATCCGGCCTTTTAAATTGTGAAAGCCGCCCATCGTACTGCTTCCACGGGAGTGAGTGTAACTGAGGTTAACCACCCACATTGTTGCCTTTTGAACCACTTTTGAAAATAAAAAGCTGGTAATAAGTTCGCGTTGTTAATTGTACAGACATTTCTTATATTTGTACCATGTTTTTCCCGAAGTGCACGCCTTCGCCATGGCTGGCTTGCCTCCGTCGTCGTTCTGTCCATAGGTGAGCCAAGCTAATTCATTGAAAATGAAGACGAAGGCAACGCCACTTTTCTGTTCACTACAATGGAAGGATTATCTGCACATTGTAAGCCAGGAAAAACTAATAATTTATAAGAAGTGTACTGCGTGTCAATACTAAAAAAAAAAGACCAGCAACCGCGTACACTAGTAGAAGGTCACGTGGCAAACCTCTTATGCAGCTTCATGTTCTTGCCGCGTGGGGCGCCAAAGGCAATTTCTCTCGACTTTTAGTGATGAATTAAAAATATGCATCCACATTTAATGAGAAAAACATGACTCGTTTTAGCCACTACAATAGGGAATTATTCCTGCAGCGGGGTTATCTGTGATCATGTTCTCAGCGGTTGTCTGCCCCTTGAAATAGAATGTAAGCCACGAGCAGCTGTCGGGATTCAGAATGTTTTAAAATCCTTCAGAGCTACCAGCCTTCATTGCACAGCATCCTACGGGGGGCCACAGCCGACAACCCCCAATGGCTTTAGCGTTCAAACGGGCTTATAACACAGGAAGCAGCCCTGCTTGGGTTCGTCCGTACCTCGTCTATATCTGCGCGATCAAAGAAGTCCCGAGTTTCGTCAGAAAGGCGAAGCATCGAGTGCGATAGCAAATTAGCAGACATCGATACGAAGTAAGGATAGCACTTTATCGGCCGTATCAAGTTGTAAACATTCGCTCGCTAACTGAATTAACAAGTATGGTGTCAGCGCGCACAGCAAGCATGCACACATCACACTCGGTGACCGCGGACACACCCTGTCGAAACGCTGGCGTGAGCAAGCGCGGCAGCTGCAGCGAGCGAAGTGACCTTCGTGCTGTCTATCGCTTCAACGCAAACCCAGCCCCGAAAAACAGCACGTGCAGAGCTACGAGCCGTCGACACACCTAGACTCTGCCTCCAACGCAAATCGCTCACGAGATAAGGGACACGCTACCGCGCGCATGCAGCCGCCACATGCGCAATTGCAGCCGGAGTGGAACGCTGCCTCCCCCACCCCCTAGCCTTCCTTCCCCTTGGTGCCTCGCAACGTTGGGTGCCTCGCGCAAGACGGAAGACGATGCGCTCTCTCCTTTTCGCGTGCGCGGTGAAATTAAATCGCGATCGTCGGCTCCCCTCGCAAGCTTTGACTCGTGCGTACAGCGTAGGGCGCGCGTGAAATGCATTACCGCCTTTGGATTTTATATGGAACATCACTGCGATGGCGAGGCCGACGGCAGAGATGGGCCTGGAGTGTTTGCTATCGCAATAATAATAGGGCGTTGTTTCACGGTATGAACACCACAGAATGCATCACCGACCACAATTAGCCCATCGTCCATTCACCTATCTGAATGGAAATTGGAATGGAATGGAATACCTCTATTTTTTCAAACATCAGGGTATCACATCTAGATAATCTACGCTGCGAAGAAGCGAACACGATTAAAATAATGTAATAATAACACAGACAAAAAAGTACGTCCTTACAGTGATATAATTTCGAAAAACGAAGAAGTTGCTGTGTTTTCCTTCGTAAATTCGGAGGACGCTTAAGCTTCCCTTGAAGAGCGAAATGCGATGGCACTAAAAGATCCCCGACTGCTTCCACGCTTCCCGGCCACGGGGAAACGTTGGCGGCGGAAGCTATGTACGAAGGCGAGCTTTCTGGCGGAAACGCAGCCTCTTGTGTAGGCTGGGAATGCGAATGCCATCTGGATGGTGATGCAAGAACCCGAGCTCGGCGCGCCACCCTATGAGTTTTAGAAATGCTGGAAAAGGGGTTTATGTTTGAGTTTCCACGTAACAAAATTGTATGTTCTGGTATATTCAAATTACAATCCTGTGCTATCATATCTGTAGGTTGTGTGCCAGTCGTACTTTAATATATTCTGAGGCATTTTACTTTCGGAAGTCAGGTCAGTAACATTGCGCTACGCGGAAGGCCTGCGTGGTTGGACATGCGTGGTTCGGAATGATTTTTCGTTCAAATACGGTGAACGCCGACACCGGATATTCTACGACACGGGGTTCTTAACGCACTCCCGTTAATAAATGCGTTGGGAAGATCTGGGCCTGCTCTTTCCCCTTGGCTGTGAAAAATGCTCTGCAAAAGGCGAAAAAAGTCAATACGCACGCTGAGATCTCGCGCGGTCTGCGTTCTTCCACGGCCTCTGCTGGCGCCGCGCGCCTCAGTTAACAGTGCGATTCCGGGGTAAACGGGTGCGCGCGACGCATTCTTGCTGGGGAGCGCAGCGAATGGGACGGCCGGAGAAAAACCAGCCAGCGCGTGACAATCTCGGAGGCCATGGTTAGTGTAGTCTACCGCCGTAGTCCTTACAGTCGAGATAAACAGCGTGATGTTGATGATGGTGATGTCATAATGTTCTTGGCATGCTAGTCAAAGTGCGTTCGTCCTGTACATCAAATTGACTTTGCCGATTTCCTGAAAAGTATGGGCCAACTAGCTCAGCTCACTACCATTGTACATATATCTCCAAATTTCGGCTACAAGGTTGGCGAGTGTAGCAGCTTGGCGAACTATGCGCAAGTGAAACTGCCTATATGCTTTCTCGTACGTTTCCTGCACAGATGAAAATCATCAATGTGTGTTCTAATTACTGGTCGTGATTTGCAGGTCGTGAAGTGTACGACACTGCCAGCAGACGCAAACAAGATTGCAAGGATTAGACTGGCAAAAAAAGAATGTCCCTGTTGCCTGTTGTTTTCAGTGTGAAATAGTGTGACAATAAATCTTGCCGCGTGTGCTATTGCGGCTCTTTGACAGTTTCGTAGAGTTGAATCCGGTTATGACAACTGCGGTGGCTTTGTTGCTATGGTGTTGCGCTGCTACGCACCAGGTCGCGGGATCAAATCCCGGCCGTGGCGGCCGCATTTCGATGAGATCAAGAAGCGAAAACGTCTGTGTCCTGTTCATTGGCGACACATTGAAGATTCCCTGCAGTCAAAATTGAACCGAAGTCAATAATACAGCATGCCTTGAAATTAAATCATGATTTTGGCACATAAGAGATGAGAATTCAATTGAATCCTGTTATAAGAAAGATAATGTACTGAGAATAGCTTGATCTAGAAAATATTCCGATATCCCAAACTCTCATCTGACACACATGACGAACTTTTGTGTTGCATTCATTACTTACGAATTTGTTATATCTGCAGTGGAGAAAAGCAAGGGAGCCCATGTATTACAATGAAACTTTCGTGTAGTAGGCAGTAACTTTGGTCGTGCTTTTAAGTGTTTCTCTGCATTGCTAAGAGTGCCGTACCAAGCTGAAGATGCTACGCAAAAGCATTAAGATGTCTCGCGTTAGGAACAGAAGCACGTGTTAGCAGTAAAGCAACGCATGTTTGCAATGCAGGCATAAGTGGATGTCGCTTCGATACGCTTCCGAGCGTTCTGGCACGAATTTTCAGAAAAGACGAAATAAAGGATAGAAAACTCCTTCGGCCGTTTAATGTAAAACTATTGCAATCTATTTTTATTCCAAATCGGCCATTAGCCCTCCGTGTTAGGTCAGGATGGTTAGTGTCCATCCCGCATGGGTGGGCACCACGCTCATGGGCAGAGCCCAAGCCATTTTCACCTATCGCGGAGAGCCGACGGCCGATTTGGAATAAGAACAGATCGGAATAGCTTTACGTTATACCGGCCCTGAACAGCGCATTTGCAGCATGCGTGTAGCAGCAGGTATCCCGAGTTTCATATATTGAACTGGCTTGTGGTTCGTTACGAGGGGGTTATTTTTCAGATTTTCGGCCAGCAAGTAGCCTATGTTCGAGAGAATAAAAATTTGATGGAACCCATATCGCACGTTGACTGTAGAGAGTAATGCGTTTAGAATTCGATTTAAATAGCAACACAAGATATTGTCACTGTCGAAACGAGTTATGTTCGAAGTGTTTAGGGCCGATTTACGCTCGAGCCGCTCATCGCTGCCAGCCGCACCGCACGCTTGCGGTCGCGCGAAAAATTGTACGTATCCAGCACTTGTGCACAAATTACCATTTACACTGTGTGCACAGTGTATACCTTACACATTGTGAACCGAAATTTGTGCACAAGTGTTTATACGTGCAATCTCTCGCGCGACCGCACGCGTGCGGTGCGGCTTGCAGCGATGGGCGGCTCGAGCGTAACTGCTGTTTCGTTCTTCCCTAAGAACACTCATTGCCGTCTAGCGTTGCCACTACGAAGCCTGTGTGTAGCCTCCGAAATGTATGGCCCGCCGGTGCGCGGCAAACTCGTCATGCGGCAAGCGGGCCCTTCTCGCGCTTCTTTCTAGACACGCTGCGCCATCTACTTTCATTGCTGAGAAGTCCATGCGTGGCCTCAGAGACGAGAAGCGCGGCGCTCCAGGCCTGTGAACGCTGAGCATTGTTCCCTCCCTATAGCCGCACAAACCGTGGCACATACTCGGTTCAAATCAAGAGTGTCTTGCAAGTTTGTTTATTGTAATCGTTTATTTCATGCGGAGTAGTGTCCACCACTATATTGAATACTAACATGGAACGCTGGGGCGAAAATGAAAATATAAGCACAAGATTGTACAGAAATTTCTCTACGGGAAATATATTAAAGTTTGCATTATGCATGTGATAGCTACATAAATGCTAGAACAATTCTTTGTCACCAAAACAATATGTGAAAAGGGGCTGAACTCAGATGAAAATTCCAGCTTTCTCTTACATCCAAACAAAAATGTTCGCACGTACTCCACCACTGCTTGCCCGCCAACGCGCAGTCGAGGCTGCGGTGCAGCAATTCTCGCCTGAGACAACACATGCACAGCTAGACAAGTGCAAGGTTTGAGACCGGGCTAGTAACTTGAGTAAACGTACGCGGGAAATGTGCTGAAAAGCACCAACTAAGACTTTCTATAATGGATGACCACACTGGAAATCAAGATCTAAGAACGAGTTGGTAGGTTGTTAGATGCAAATTAAAATTTTCTTCCCAAGTTAAACGAAAAACAGAGAACGCATCGATTGAAACCGCAGTAAAGAAACCCAAGCCAGCCACGATGCACCCAGAAAGACAGGAGGAATTTGAACAGAAAATCGAAGCCAGCATCAAACGGAACGAAACCAAATTTGAAACTAAACTCGAACAACTAGAAGCGGGACTTGGGGCAAAGATAGAGGCGCTTGGAAAGGCAGTACTACAGCAAGTGCAACAAATGATGGCTGACTTCGAAGCGAAACTAGCAATATGGGGACAGCAAACAAGTAAGGGGTGGGGGGGGACCGGTTAAGACGGCCATCAAGCCGTACACTAGGCCCCCGGTACCCGCCGAGGAATTGAAAAACCTGTAATACCGCCACAGACAGACGAAATAGATACACGATTTGGCAATGGAATTGTGGAGGATACGATCGAAAACGATACATTTTGCGACAACACCTTAAAGACAAAGAAAGCTCGGATATTGATGCAGGAAACGCACGGGCTGCGGTAGTACACTGTAGCTGCGGGATACAAATCCTTTGGCGGTGCCAAAGGGGAGACGAAGGTGCTGACGACGTTGGTAAAGTGAATTCACACGGTCGCGGAACACGACACAGAAGTTGAGTCAGTCGATGATTCTCCTAGAAGTATACCCACGCGGAAAACCTAGGACAGTCTCTTTGTAATAAATATTTACAGCAGTCCAAAATGCAGACATCATAAATTTCGAACGCTCTTTAGAAAAACCCTAGCCATATCGGACAACCGAGCGGTAGTGATCGGAGGCCATTTTAATGCTCAACACGCGGCATGGGGATACAATATCGAAACTCAAAAAGGCAGGAACCTCTGGCTAGACGCGCAACAGGAAGGTCGGACCCTCGTGACTGAGCCATCGGTTCCCACGAGATAGGTACCAACAGGTTTGTTCGATTCAGAAAAAGGTGCACGGCACCTCAAACGAAAAAGTTCAGGGGGTGCCGGGCTGCACCCACCCGCAGCAAGGTTCAAGGGTGCAGTGCAGCGCGGCGGCACCTCGCGTTGCACCCCGTTCAATCGAGCACGGGGGTGCAGGGTGCACTGCTGCACCTTGGGGAATCGAGGGTCTGGGTGCAGTGCACCGTGAATAGGTGCAGAGAAACTTGGCTGAATCGAATAGGCCTAACGTTTGCGCGGATACAATGCACATTTAACATACACCAAGAACACGCGACACGCAGTGCACAAATACGCAACACGATTTTGGGAGCGATCACAATATACTAGAAATAACAGCAAGGGCAGGACCGCGCAAGAAAAAGGGTAGACAACTTAAAATGGTCAACTGGGACAAATTCAGGAAAATAAGGGAGGAGGCCGACAACAACACAAGGTATTGAGGAATGGACCGAAAAACTAAAGGGAGACGTGGCGGCAGCTACGAAACTGGTCCCGCCGTAAGCGCAGTTGGAGAACGTAGACAATAAGCTTCTACACATGTGGGAAGCTAAGGCAGGGTTGCAACGGAGATGGAAAAAACAAAAACACAGTCGGATGCTTCGTAGAAGGGTAGCTAAATTGAACAGGGTCAGAACAGCACGCCCAGCAGCTATGTAGACAACAGGGGGAGGGAAAATACAACGGCATGGACAGTCAAAGAGGAATGGCAAAAACGTGGAATATCCTTCGATATTTGTTACACCGGGACGGGAGCAAGTCGGCACATAGGCAAAATATAAACCTGCTAATGCAAGCGTACTGAGGAACAGAGCAGGACTTCCTCAAGGAAATCGAGAAAAGATACATCTCGCAAGGGATGCCCGTCATGCACCTTGACTACACAGGACAGGCAAATAACGAAATCGGCGAGTCGGAGGTCGGGGCAGGCTTACAGAAACTCACTAACAGGTCGGCACCCGGACTACACGGTATAACGAACAAAACGCTAAGGAACTTGGACAATGAGTCTACAACAAAATGCATTAACGAATGCCGGTAGGCAAAGGCAGACTCCGCAGCATTGGAAGACGGCACAAATCGTGTTAATACTCAAACCGGGCAAGTGACTGCAGATTGAGAACTTGAGACTCATATCTCTCACTTCTTGCGTGGGGAAACTCGTGGAGCACGTGATCCTAGCGAGGATAACCACCTGCCTCGAGGACTGGGACGCGCTCTCACCCACGATGATAGGATTCAGGAGAAACCTCTCAGTGCAGGACGCTATGTTACAACTAAAACATGAGATCATAGAAGATCCGGGCAAATCAACAAAATCGATTCCCGGGTTGGACCCATAAAAAACCTTCGATAACGTAACACATGCAACGATACTAGCTAGAGTAGGAGAACTATAGACTGGAAGAACGGACGTACGATTGCGTACGCAATTTCCTAACGGGCAGAAAGGCAAAGATCACGATAGCGGACCTAGTTTCGGAGGAGATCGAGATAGGCAGCGCAGGTACACCACAGGGCTCGGTATTATCACCGATGCTATTCAATCTGGCGCTAATCGGGCTGCCAGCCAAGCTACAAAAAATCGAGAGACTCAGTCGCACCTTATATGTGAACGATATCACCCTATGGGTGAGAAACAGAAGTGATGGGCAAATAGAACAAACGCTTCAAACAGCGGTCGAAACAGTCGGACGATATCTAGAGGGGACAGGGCTAATCTGCTCGGCAGAGAAATCGGAGGTGTTGCTGTACAGACCGACTCGCAGAGGTCGCAAAGCAGGCAACTACAGGGAAGGTCTCACTTATATAGAGGAGGTACAGTTAAGCACGGCTGAAGGAAAACCCATATTCAAGGTCGACATGATCAGGGTATTGGAGCTCCTCATCGAAGCCAAGGGCAACAACGGAGAAACCCTCAGAAGACTGGAGGGAACTGTAGTGCAAATCATGAGGCTAATCAAAAGGTTAGCAAACAAACAGCGGGATGAGAGGAAAACACGATCAGGTTAATACAAGCCTTTGTCATAAGTAGAATAGTATACGTAGCGCCGTACTTGAAATGGCAGGCCGGGGAAAAGATCAAACTAGAATGCTTCTTTCGAAAAGTATACAAACTAGCCATAAGGCTACCGATCAGCACCAGCACGGACAAGTTGCTACAATTAGGCCTACACAACACGATAGACGAGCTCATTCAAGCGCAATGTACGGCACAATACGAACGCCTAAGACTAGAGCAGGCAGACACATCCTAGGGAGACTAGGCATAGGTTACCACACACGGCATGGTGTCAAGGTGGACATCCCAAGAGAGACGAAGGAAACAATGATAATACCCCCCGTACCAAAGAACATGCACCCAGAACACAATAAGGATAGACGAGAGAACAGAGCGAAGCAGCTGGATACAGAAGAAATTCGGCGGCGACAAGGACGCAGTCTTCGTAGACGCGGGTCGATACAATCGCAGACGGGGGTTTACGGCAGCCGTAATCGATAGCGAGAAACAGTGTAAGATGTGCGCGATGATATGCACCACAAGTAACGAGACAGCGGAAGAAATAGCACTCGCAGAAGCTCAGACTAACGCAACCGTGATAGTTGTCGACTCTCAGACGGCAGGAAGAAACTTTGCCAACGGCCCAATCTCCCCGGAGGCACTACGCATTCTTCTTGCAGGAGGTCAAGATTGCAAAAGGAAGATATACATCATATGGACACCCGCTCACGCCCTTGTGGAGGACGGTAACAACGAGGCGGCACACGATGCCGCTCGAGGGCTTACGGACTGTGTCACGGTCGTAAGCGACGCCTCGGCACCCTCCACACTTGACTGCGAGGTAAATGAGTTGGAGTGGGAGGACAGAATGACCAGATATAATGACACCACAGAACGCTATAGGTTACAGAGGGCCATATTCCCGCGACCTCAGCCAAAATTCACGAAAAAGCTGTCTGTCACATGGCGGCAGAGACATACTAGGACGTATCCGAATCCTGCGCTCTTGCACATCATATATGCGGATATATATCAAACGGACAAATGCAACAAATGTGAATTCAGAGCCACTCTGGAACATATGGGAATGCCGAGGGATATGTAACAATAAAAAGAGCGCGGCCTCTAGCAGCAGCCTGCGTACGCGCTGGGAGGCCGCGCTCCTCAGCCCCGTCCTCGAGGATCAACATTGGGCCGTCCAGCGGGCCGAGGATGCCACCAGGACCCACGAACTCCTGGCCGTCACCTAAGCAGAGCCTTTGGCCCTACCCACCAACTCGCAGGACACACATTAATGTTATTTCCTCCTCCTCCTTCTTCGCAAATAGCACTAGAAGCAGTAATACAGAATTGACAAGAGCTAACAGCGCCACATAAGTAACACCGCGTGTTGTAAGCAGGTCTTGCAGCGAAATCTTTTTCTGTATTTTTGACATCTTTGTGTACATATGTAAATTTCATCGTGTTGTGCCAATATTTGAATCCCTTTATGCATCGATGTATCGTATTTTTACCAATTGTATCTTCTGATAAAGTGTGCCATATGCCCCCCTCACCCTTTGCCTCTTCGTAGGCCTCTGAGGTCTTACTAAATAAATAATAAAATATACGTAAGCACAGGACTTCACGCCACTAGCAGAAATAAAATTATATATGGATGTATGAATGGGGGGGGGGGGTGCTATGAGCGGCCCCTTTGGAACAGGGCGGTGGTTTGCGCCACCAAGCTCTTGTTACTATATTGCCTAATGGCCTACTTATCGTAAAAAAAAAAATCACTAAGAATTTTTATCATCAAACTTTCTGAACCCCTATTGGGTATTTTGTTTTTGTGCGCCTCTGTTGTTTGTCCTTTCCCTACATTTCTTACACCAATCTTCCAACGGAGAATGCGTGCGTTGGAGTGCTTAGCTGAGTTGAGGTATTGTAGGGGCTGGTGGTATCTTTCTAACGGAAAACGTTGAACGTACAAAAAGACATGAAATTTCTTGATTGCCCAAACTACTGCTAAGCATTCCCGCTCTATGGCAGAGTATGGTACTTCCCTTGTGAACAGCTTTCGACTGGCGTATGTTACTGGATGTAGTATTGAGTCATGTTCTTGGAGAAGTACCGCCCCTAAACACTGCTGTGATGCGTCCGTTCTGAGGACAAATTCGCGTGTAAAATTGGGAGCCCTAAGCGCCGGTTCTTTGGAAAGGGCCCCTTTTATTTTCTCAAACGTGGTTTGGTGCTCACTTGTCCAAATGACTTGATTTGGTGCGCGTTTTTTTAGTACCGTTAACGGATAGGTTAGCTGGGCGTAATCTGGTATGAATTGTCGGTAATACCCTGCAAGTCCTAGGAAGGACTGTACGTGCATCTTTGTCTGTTGTTGCCAGCATTCTTGATTTTTCTGCGGTATGGTTCACAGGCTTAATCGTCCCTTTGCCTATTTCGTGACCAAGAACTTGAATTGAACTATATCCGAGATGGGTTTTCGAAGGCTTGATTGTCAGACTGGCGTCTTGAACTCGGGAAAACAGCATGTGAAGTGTGTTCAGGTGCTCCTCCTATGAGTTGGTCGACACTAATACTCCATCAAAATAGTGGAATACTTTCGGTAGACCATCTACTACCTTCCTAATGAGTCTCGTGAAGACTGCGGGTGCTGTTTTCAGCCCGAAGGGCATGTACCTAAATTGGTACAGACCTGATGGTGTTGAGAATGCCGTGATGGGCTTGGACTCTTCCTACATGGGAATTTGCCAATACCCTTTGGCAAAATCTATTTTTTGAAAATATGCCTTTTGAGACGCATTCCCAAACATGGTGTCTATTCGGGGTATTAGTTCACAGTCGTCTGGTATAATTTCGTTCACTTGACAAAAATCAACACAAAATCGTATTGTGTTGACTGGTTTTTTAACCACGATTGGAGACGAATATTGTCACACGGACTTTTCGATAATCCCTTGCTGAAGCATTGCATGTATCTCTTTATCCACAGCCTTCTGAACTGCAGAAGGTATAGCGTATTGTTTCACCTGAATAGGTGTTTGAGTCGTCAATGATAAATGGCATTCTTCAAGTTTAGTTCAGCCTGGCTGATCGGAAAATATGTGCACAAAAGGTGAGACGAGCTACCTCAGCGCATCCGCATGCCCAAGTGGAATTTCCTGGCAGACTTGAACATCAGTGTTGTTTTGTGTCTTAGGTAAAGGCACGCATTCAATATCCTCGCTTTCCCATTCCTTCCCTTCAGCTGCCTTTGTTGGACACGCTGTCGAAATTCTGCCCTGAAGGATGATGTCTCGATCTTCGTAATGTTTTAACAGCTTTATATGATACAAACGTTTCTTCGTACCCAGGTTAACTAAGTAATCCACATCATTTTTCTGTTCCTTAATTGTGAAGGGTCCTTTCCACTGAAGAAAAAGCTTGGATTTTTCAGTAGACAACAGCACGAGAACTTTGTCGCCGGCGTTCAACTCTCGAGGACGGCTCTTTGCATCGTAGCGCACCTTCCGGCTTTTTTGGCGTGCCTCTACTCTTCATGTGCTGTTTTGCAGATCTCAAGGCGATTTCGTAAGTCCACAACGTACTCGTAAGTAGTTTTGATTTCCGTGTCAGGGTGTGTCTTTGGTCCATTGTTCTTTCAACACTCATAGGACCTCGCACATGGCGGCCATATAAGAACTCGAAGGTAGAGAATCCTAAGTTCTCTTGTGAAGCTTTCCGATATGCGAAAAGAAGAGGAATCAGATATCTGTCCCAGTGCTTTGACTGCTCTTGGCACATGCGATAGATCGAGCATTCGTTTCAGCGTCCCATTGAATCTCTCAACGAGGCCATTCAACATAGGATGATATGGGATTGTAGTAATATGATGGATGGAGAGTAGGCGGCCGATCTCTACCATTAATTCGGAGGTAAATGTTGGGCCCCGGTCACTCAGTATCTCACGAGGTAAGCCAACCCCAGAAAACATTTGTAGCAGCGCTTCAGCTACCACTTTGGTTTCTATTGTTGGCAAAGGCACAGCATCAGCATACCGTGTAGCAAAATCCACTATCGTGATAATATATTTGTTCCTGCGCTCAGAACAAGGCTTCAACGGCCCCATAATATCGATTCGAAACCTTTGGAATGGGGTCTCAATAATACGCATGTTGCCCCAGAGGTGCGCGTGGGACAAGGTATCTTGGAATGGTTCTCTGACATATATCGCACGACTTGACAAATCTCTTTATGGCTTCACTGATGCCTGGCCAATATAACTGGGTGTTCACTTTGTCTTTATTCTTAATTCTCGGGCGACCCGCAAGGAGACCTTTATGTCCTAGCTTGAGTACTATGGATATGTAATGTCTCGGTACTACCAGTTGTTGCACTTCTTTTCTTTTCCACTATAAATTCGGTCTCATGTCCAGCATGGGAGGCAAACCGTTTTCCCAATGCGTCAAAGCACTTTCGAAGCGTACTATCTTGCCTCTGGTGTTCGATAAACTTCTTTTGGTCCGGTTGGCTCATATTTGCCAAAGGCACAGCGAGGAGATCATTGATTCTCTCTTGCTGTTTTGCATAGGCCACTTGAGAAGGCTGATAAGGCATGCAGGTTTCTCTTGGCTCATGGGCTTCATCCTCAGAGTGGAGAGGTTCTTGTGCCTCCTCCTTTTTCCTGACCGACAGTTCTTCATGTAGAAACTTCCTCAAAGAACGGCTGTACTTCAATCCAGTTTTCTATCAGAGATACCCCTTCGATGTTTCCAAGGACGAGATCGTACAAGGGGTCATTCATACATTTGGCTATGACCTTTCCTGAGAAGAACGGTGTCTCAACCTCAGTTTCAGCCTCTGGAAGGTATTCACCGGTTCTGTCCAGCAGGAACACAGGTCTGTTTTTACCAGTAAAATTGTCACTTGGTACAAGATCCTTGCGGACTATAAGCATGTTGCAGCCTGTATCTCGAAGAACGCTAATGATTCTATCTCCAATGCGTCCCCTCTTCACCGGTAAGTAACCGATAGATGGTCATGTCTCCCGAGTGCTGCATTCACGACGGAAATTTCTTCTCCTATTTACAGCTTGACAAATGCTTCTCCATCTTGAGGGTTTACCACGTCGGAGGCTTGAGCAGCCCCGCTCCTGCTCTGCGGACATTTGTCAGCGCGGCGGCCAAATCGTCCACATTTTCCACAGGCCGATGAAGTATTGGGTTTGGTGCATCGACGGCAATCAGCCGCACTAGTTTGTCGCACAGGTCACATTTCTTTGTACACCGAAATTCAGATTTCCTCGGGGAGGTTTATCTTCTCTTTCTCTAGAAACCTTCTCATCGGTGGCAGAAGCTTGCCTAGGACCTAGAGTTCTTTGTCCGTGTGCATCTAGGTAATTATGTGTTGTAGCTATACTACTTCTTAAGTGAAGAACATTTCCTTTCTTTGAGGAAAACAACGAGACCACCCTTGTGGGAGTGATTCATGTACTATTATGTTCTCTCTCAAAGCCTCGAATGACTTCTCCATTCTGGATGTTTCCATCCATCTGTCGAAGTATCCTGAAAGCCTTGCTGCAAACTGGTGAGAGCCTTGCTGCAAAGTGGCTGCTTGTTTCTCTATCTTCAGGCATAACTGCTTTGAACCTCTCACTGTAGCCTTCTCTAGTGTAACGATACTCTTCTAGAAGGCTCAATTTCAGCTTTTCATAATCTAAGGACCCCTCTGGGAACATTCCGCCTATGTTTCCCGTGTTTCCCGAAAGACAAATACTAAAAGCAGGAGCTTTCAATGTTAGCGTCTAAGTTGTCCCTTTCTTCATTAAAGAGGGGAATAAGCTTGTGAGGGCTGATAAGGTTTTTGGGTGGCGCTGCCACCTGTTACTCAACCATGGCACCTGCATTGGACAAAGGTCGTTGCTCGCGAAGTTCTTCAAGGCGCAACTTTTTCTGCAAAACATCGCGCTCTCTCGAGCCTAATGTTATAGGCTTCACGTGCCTGCGCTCTCTCGTCACGTGCTTTCATTGCGTCCTCCTCGGCCCATACTCTAAGCTCTGCACCTTTCCAGCCGAGCGTTGCACCCACCGCAATTAATTTATCCATGTCCATTTTCCTTGCAGCCCTCAGCTACGATCCCTGACTGTGCTGCTCCGACTTCCTTAATAACTCCAAGAGAAAGTCCTGTCGTGGACGCCATTGTTATGATGTGGTTCGGGGAGAAGGTTTAAAATTCAAAGTCAGAGACGCTTCCGAGGGCAGCAATTAAGGGACGAACGGCAGCACTCACCGCACACCAACATATATTCAAACATCAAAAGACAAATACATAGGCACAGGGCCTGGGGGCGAGCAAGATCAGCGTTCATCGCGACCGCCTCCGCGAGCTCACAGTTTGGTTGAGGTTGCGTCGCTCGACGAATGGCAAGAGCGAAGGCGCCAGGCGGGCTCTCGAAGACCGGTTGGTTGGCTGGTTGACGGGAGCAGAAGATGTGTCGATTGGAGGTTCCATTGTGCGTGGGCGCTCGACCGGGTCCCTCGTACAGCCGTTGGCCTCCTGAATGTGGACGTCCGAGTCAAGCCAACGCGTCTTTCTCGCTCCTATTCTCAGTTCCGTCTCCCTGCAGATGGGGCTCTTACCTTCTCTAGGCTGCCTCAGCCACGCGTCTCTTGTCGATTCGCAGAGCGCTATACATGGGTTGCATGGACGTCATATCCGGGAACTAGAGCACCGGAAACCGCCATGTTTGAGAACGCTTGCAACTATTTGGAATCGTAGTGGGCAGGTTCGCAACGACGAGATCTGTTCTGCGGACGCGCCTCTGTTCTTGTTCGCGCCTCTGTTCTCTGAGCTTGTTCTTCTAAAGACAAGGCACAGCCAAGCCTTAGAATGCTTAGTTTGCCCGCAATGATCACAGATCAGTGCGCACGAACAAGGCTGTTGTCCGAACAGTGCCAGAACACTTGGATGGCGCGCATTAACAGAGAAGGCTTGAAAAACGAGAAATACGTCCGTGTCTGCAGTCTTCACTTCATCACAGGTAAGAATATTTTCAAGCTATGCGCAGGTTTAACACGTTTACTGATGCACTTGCGTCGCTTCTCCTATTGCTGCCGAGATTCATAGTGACGTTCAGACTAGCTTTTCCCCTTGAATAAACGTGCCTTGAATTGTTGACTGTGGCTTAACTGTGCAACATACGTGTACGTGTCCTCTTTCAAAAGGGAAACCTGCAAATTTAATGGATGACATAAACCCCGACTGGACGCCGAGTCTACGACTGGGCCACGGTCGTTATGACCAGACTACTGCTGCAGCAAGCGTGCGTTTTCACTGCTGTGAACAGCGACGGAAAAGCAATCTGGATGCTGTAGCAGCGAGCAGACCGTCCACTGAGCCTGGAACATCGCTCGTGCTGCCTGTCATGGACACAGAACCAGAGCACGATGAGCCGTCTCCAGTAGACCCCATTCTGGAGTCCAAATCAGGTAAGTGGTTATGGCACTTGACTGACTGCGGATCCGACGGTCACGGGATCCCGGCCGCATTTCGATGGAGGCGAAATGCTAAAGGTCAGTGTACTTAGATTGTTTGCACATTAAAATACCGAGGTGGTCAAATGTTTCCTGAGCCCTCCACTACGGCTTTCTTATTCTTTCCACTCTTTCATTCCCTTTCACCTTCACCCAAAGACGCTGAGTGGTGCTCCCTACAAGGGCTGCAGAAAGTAGCATCTCTTCCTTACCAGAAATCACAATGTAATAATTTCGTCCCTTCCACGGTCTTGAAAGCGCGTCAAAAAGAAAGAGAGAAAGGTGAGAGCTCATGAATTTCTGGGAGGACATCGTTATTTTCTAACCCCATAATTATTTGCAGCAGGCAACCTATCTTACCTCCCCTTATCATAACCAACGAATGCGAGTGTACGGTAATCATTCAATGCCTTGGTTCAGAGTACAAAGCAATTTCTCATGAAACGAAACGCAAAAATGCCAACTAAACGGTGAAAGGCATCAAGCTGCCCATTATGTGTTTTCTTGGCCTTATATTCACGTACTGTAGCAATTCTTCGTTACACGGCTGCCTGTAATGCTTGGGCGAACGATGGTATGTAAATAAATATATTCTATAATTTACCAAATAAATTATAAAATAAAATTCTGTATGCTGCCTACCCTTCTGCTGGTGCAACCTTCTCGTTATTTTGCTCACGATAGACACATCGTCTGTGTCCGTGCACGTTTATATATCCTCCCTCTCTACCTCCCCCGAGCATAGCGTAGCCAACTGGACTCGTGACTGGTTAGCATCCCTGCTTTCTTTCCTCTGTTTGATTCCCTTCCCACAAATCACAATCACCGTACTTGCTGTACTTTGTACTGTTTAAGGCTTTCCTCTTCTATGCCTGGGGTTCACGCTGATAGGCACTTCTGATCATTTCATTACCTTTTGCAGAAGTTGAAGTGCAAACCGACCTCACGTGCCAAGATCTTCAGGCGCTACAAGAGGACTACCAGAAATTAACCAGCGAGTTGGCCACTTTGAAAAGCCAGAAACAGTCTGCGTTAATGTCAGAGGTATCCCTTCGTGAACAGCCCGAGAAGGTGGCCTTTTACACAGGACTTCCGAATTTTGCGATGCTTCTGTTAGTGCTCAAACTTGTGTAGGTGTTTGTCAAGCACATACCGCAGAACTCATTGGGAAAGTTCAAGGAATTTTTGGTGTTCCTGATGAAGCTGATGTTGAATCTGCCTTTCCAAGACCTTGCTTACCGTTTCAGTGTGTCTGAATGAACTGTAATTCGAATATTCGACAAATGGCTGCATGTTGCATTTGCTAGACTTCAGCCCCTAATAGCATGGCCCTCAAGGCATGTATAAAAAGGACAATGTCACAGGCCTTTTTCGAATATTTCGGAGGAAAGGTGGTTGTAAAACTCTACTGCTTTGAGATCAAACTTGAGCGGCGGTCATCTCTATAGCCAAGGAGTGAGACTTGGTCTCAGTATAAGTGCAGTAATACAGCTAAGTACCTCATAGGAATATGTCCCCAAGGTGTGATTACCTTTATTTCTGAGGGCTGGGGAGGAAGGACCCCTGACAACCACATTACCGAATTCAGTGGCATTCTTGACCATTTGTCACAAGGGGACGTGGTGTTGGCTGATCGAGGATTCAACACTGCGGACACTGTAGGTCTGTACTGTGCAAGGCTGCACATTCCTACATTCACAAAGGGCAAAAGGCAGCTCTCGGCAGTAGATGTAGAGACAATTAAACTTGCCAATGTTAGAATACATATTGAAAGGGTAATCGGCTTGGTTAGGAACAAGTATGTTATAATGAAGTCAGTCCTGCCACTGGAGTATGCGACTCGCAAAGCGCGACACCAGTTCACTCCACTCGGCAAGATTGCTGTCATGTGCTGTGTACTAATCTCTGCCAGTCTGTCATTCCTGCTAATCCAAAACCATGTGGCTAAGTTTGCGACACATTCGTGTTAGTTTGCAGACGGCAGTACTTGCATGCATTCATTGAAGTGTGACCGTAATTCTATCCATTTTGACTGCACGCAGAAAATATTTCTTCATGCTTACTTGCACACTCTGTTTAATTACATAAAAATGTGCAGAAGAAATTAAAAGACTTCCAAATGACATCCTTTTATTGTCACATGATGTGAGTGATACAAGCAAATGTAGTTGAAGCCACAACTTAATGATGACAGTTCAGAGACTAGTTTGATGCTTTTATATTTTCTTCAAGTACTTCAATTGCTATTTGCTGCCAGTAAATACTTCATGTATAAATTAAATCAAGTGCACATTCGAAGCCTATATTTTTTGCACTTGTCTGACAAATGAGTTAGCACTCCTATCATTGCAGAGGTTTATCCTGTATATTTGATGCTTTCATTGTGCGTTCAATGTTGTCCTGCTTTTTGTATGCTTTGTTATTTGCTTGCATCATCAATTTTGCTGTGGTAACAGAGATAATTTTTCTTTACTCTCTCCTACTTTACACATGCTACAAGCTTGTTTGATACACAAAGTAATATGCAGCACTTTCTCACTTCAGCCCAGTGTGGATTTGTACAATGCAACACGGAAATTTAGTCAAGATGGTGAACATCCATGTGGAGAGACAAATGAATGGATAGTGCTTGTAATTGTTTCTGTCCCCTCGAAACCTGAACGCCTGCCGTTGGGAGTCTCCTATGCTTTCTTTAGTGGCTCACAATCTGCACAAAACCAGAGTTTCTGCTTTGGTGCTCGTTTTAGTCCAATGCAGGTGTAGTGGAACCGTTTGTATCGGCAGAGTTCCCCATCACGTGCCACTATTTTCTCTGTCTCTGGGCCTTGACAGTAACACTAGACAGGTTTCTGGGAGCTAGTGCCAGCCTCCGGTGCATCTTTTCGGGTGAAATACCCTGGAAACATCTCCGGTAGGACAGCATGCGTGAAATACTGTGTTGCAGATCCCACAATTCCATGAAAGAATGCATTGTCTGTCATTATCCTTTCAATATGCGCTGAACGAGGTGTCCAAACAACAGTCACACTACTTTGCACTACAAATTGCCAGTTGTGTCTGCACCTGATAAAGGTAGCCATGAGTTCTCTTTAAGCGAAATCCGTCTGTACTGGTCTCCAGGCAGAAATCTTTGCTTTCTAACGCAGCTTCTATCCCAGACTTTGCCACAGTGTAGGGGCATTTGACCTCAACAATACCTTCACCATAACATAAACAGCTGACAAGAGCATCTGGGGATGCAGCGAGGGGGGGGGGGGATACTTTGTACTTAAATAAACACCAACTCTTCTCAGTGTCATATTGGTGTGGTGTTGCGCTGCTCGTTTCTGGTAGGCGGAGATGGCGGTGGCTTCATGCTTACGTCTCCATTCTGTCGCTGCAGAAGAAAACTTGTTTTTCTCTGGTTAATATATTCTTTTTAATAAACTAATTGCCGGCTGGCTCAGACTTGTGCTGCACACACACTTCATAACATGTGGGGCTTCAGGCTAACGTGCCCGGACCCGGCTAGCTAAGGTCTAAGGAGACACGTAGCTCGTCCCCACTCCGCAGCGCACGCAAAGGGGCGCCGCGGCGGGTTCGCTGACTCACCGGCAAGGCGTAGAGACGACTCCAGCCGTGGTACCAACGAATGAGGGCTTATTCCCTGTTATGTACAAAATGCGCGTACAATACAGGAATACGGCACTGGGGTGGCAGCCGCAGACTACGGGTGAAAGCTCCTGGGAAGTGTGCTCCGCCACGCTGGCTCTTCCGAACAGGTTCGCCACACAGAAGAGGGGCCGGGCCGCCTTGCGCAGAAGGGCGCCGGACCACGTGGGTCCGCACCTCCGGCAGCCAAGAGCACCGAAAGTCAATCTGCCGGGCGAAGGCGCCCGCGTACCCCGATGCTGAAGGAGAGAGAAACCGAAGAGAGGGCGAGAGTGGCCCGCTCCTGAGGCACTGTTCCTACCAGTGTTGCCAGGTTTGGCTATATATAGCCAAATTGGGCTACAGAAAAAAATTTTTGGCGTCGATTTGGGCGGGTTGGCTACGTGGCTATATTTGGGCTAATGAAAATCTGCGACTTGGCTTTGTTTGGGCTAAAAGTGGCGCATTAATCCACTCTCCAGTGGTGACTCTCATCCAGTAAAAACAAATCTCCAAGGCTGTGTTTTAAAAGGGTGAGTCGGCAGCGCGACTGTGGGCCTATGCGCGAAATGCCGCCCCCCCCCCTCACTGCATCGTTCTCTCAGCCGATGACTTTTAACCTTGACGCGCTTAAATTTACACCGCGCTTCACCATGCTAACATTTACGCCAGCAACGTCGTCTCATCTTCGTCTTATCCAGACACCCGATCACCGGGCGTCGGGATGAGCCTGGGAGTGGAGGGTGTTTAACGGTAGACTGTACTAACATGGCTCTGCACAGAACGGAGAGAAATGGAGTCGCGCGATCGTGGCGCCAGCATGACAGAAGGGCAACACGGGTAGATGACATGCGCCAGTGTGTCCATGGCGAAGGCGTGTGGTTGAAATATCACGCTGGGCATAGCTTTGGACCTACTCCGTGTTTCTCACGGTAAGCTTTATTGCAACTTTCCTTTGCTTGCGAGATGAACTTTAACGCAATCGCGTTAAGGATCCCGTGTCACAGAAAATGCGGCGTCGACGGCATTGTATGTGTGAGAAATATGATCCCGAACCATGTAGGTCCTTCGCCTGGCGCATATGCGTGACTCAAATAATTGAATTTCTCAAAGTAAAACGCACAGAAAATTCGTAAAGCACCACTTACACTCAACCTGCAGACATGGTAGCGTTGAATTGTAATTTGAATATACGTGAAAACATGTTTGTTACGCGGAACTTCGAACACAAACCCTTTCTCCATTTGCCATTCGACGTCTTATTAGGAGGGCGATGGTTTGGGCTTCGTTGTGCAGTGCTAAGCGGAACAGGAGACACAGGAAAAAACGAGGACAATCGGTTACTGCTAAGCAGGAGTGGTACGGCCCGCTCAGTCCCTCGCCTCCGCGGCAGCGGCAGCACCTGCCGTGAGGGTGGAATGAAAAAAAAAAAAGAACCAGAAAGTTCGCCTTTGTGCATATCGGTCGCCTCCAGCGTCTGCAGGTAAGCATTATGGTTACATAAGCTGCAGTTGCCGGGAAGCGTGGGAAGCAGTCAGGGATCTTTGAATGCTATCTTAAAGGCAGAAAATAAAGGGACTGAGAACCAATTTTGAGGGTACCTATTTTTTAATGCAATTGAAAGCTTACGGGTCAGCGTGTCTAATCAAGAAGTGGTAACGCGGAAAACGCCATGGAACGTTTTTTATCAGAATTTTTTAGCTGCAGTGAGGATGTAGTCGTTCACTGAAAGCTTGCTGAAAGCGGCGATAGGGCAGCGCGGTAGCGATTATGCGCCGGCATTAGTGGAGCGCAGACGACAAGTGCGGCCGTAACTGTGACAAAGTATTTTGTCTAGCAATTCAACGTTCTTGCGATTCATGTTTTTTGAAGTTTTAAGTATTTCTGGGGTAATATCTACGTGTCTTCATTGTTTTACTGTTCAACTGCTTTGGTATTCAACTCTTTCCCTACCTTGGGGAAAATAGGTATATTTTGTAGGTTACGTCCGATTTTTTTTTTCTGAAGGCAGTGCTGCATTAAATATTTTACGTAATGCATAAATAAAGAGCAGAATGAGTGCACTTTTCATGCATAAAAGTTTTATTAACGAGATGTATGTCATAAAAAAGACAAATTGCCAGAATCAAGACTGTGGGATAAAATTGAACGAAGCTTGTAAAGACACGCTTGTATCTACTAAGAAAAATATGTAAAGAAATTATGAGATATACATAATGCATTACAGTCTAATGAGCACTATCTCCGAAAGAAATCAAAATTTTTTATTGAACAGATATCCCACTACAAAAATGTAACAGCAAGCACTACAGCAGGACGTGCCGGCCTGCGGCCGCGCATGTTCCGGGCTGGTTTGCATCGCCGTCGCTATCAGAGTCAAAGTTCGACGAATAGGCAGCATCCTGAGGCGCGCTGCTGCTCGATCCATCGAGAGAATCAGCCGCAGACCCACGGGAATCGCGACATCTTCGATCTTTCGAAGCGCACGCACCGCTTCCGGAGGCGGCGATCTTTGTTTTCTACTTTGACGATCGCGGAACTTCGAAGCGCATTCAAAAATTACCACTTGGCGTCAAAAAATCTAACTGCTCAGAAAACAAAAATGTGGGTCTCCTCCTTCACGTCCAAAGGCGCAGTGTGTCCGTGAGCGGTGCGTAAGGTCTGTTAAGCTGCGTTTTAAACAATACACAGGGGGCAGCCATTTTTCCTTTCTACTTTGACGATCGCGATACATCAAAGCGCGTTCGAAAATAACTTCCCGGTTGGAAAAAAGTGAACTGCTTACAAAACAAAAATATAGTTTGCCTTGTTCGCGTGCAATAGCGCAGTGTGTCCGTGAGCGGCGCGGAAGGTCTCGAAAGCGGCGTTTCAAACTATCGTTATCGAGATAACCATGTGTAATGGGCGCGGTAGGGAAAGAGTTAAATAGTATAAGCGAAACCAATCGAATTGAAAACAAAACGACGGTTTTACACGTGACACGCAGTTCAGCGTGTCGCCGTAGCCATGTGTGCGCTTTTGATTTCCGAAGCATAGAATAAATCGCAAGTGTCTAACATTATAGCAACTGCAATTTTAAGCTATATTTATGTTGTAGTTAATAACAGCCGACTTACAGTAATCTCATGGACTTCACCCGAACTAACAATATTTCATTGCCAGGCATCGCCAATTTCTTTGCCAATTTAAAATTATAATCCCAACTTCAATTGCGAACAGCATCCTTGGTTCTATCACTAGAAATTATGATCATTTCATTTTCATCAACGTCTTACAGCACATTCTGGCCAGTTGTCAGCCGCTTTAAGCGTCATCCAAGTTTTTTGTTCGTGCTCACATTCGATATTCATTTCGACAGGTGCTCCCTCAGCAGCGATTCGTTGGAATTTGAGATTCCGGTGCACGAAAAAATGTTCTTTGTGCAAGTGTGATGCCGATGTGGTGGATGTCAAGGGTCGACCATCACAGCGTCATGGACTTTTTCTTACGACGGGTTGTGCAAAAAGGGATCCCCGCAGTCGAATGTGAAAATGTACGTATATACGAATTAAAATGGCTATATCGGCTACAAATTTGTTTTGCTCTTTTTGGTGCTTGGCTACATTTGGGCTACTGTTTCTCTAGCTTTGGGCTACGCCGCTTTGTCCGACCTGGCAACACTGGTTCCTACGCGCGGCGCACAGCGTAACGTGAGCCGCGCGCGCAAGCAGCAGGCTCCGCGTCGCGCCGGCGCCAGCGGGGAATGTACGCTATCCAAAGTAAGGTTGGAACTGCGTGTCCCCAGCGATTGGGAGGGCAAATGGCCCAAATCGCACGTGAACAGGAGACAGGGGTCCAAAAGGGGTCCCCACAAACAGAAGCAGTTACCCGGCCTGCAAACCACTTGGCACATTTGGACTGCTCTCTTGCTGTGGCTTCCACATGCTGCACCATCTCTTCTGTTATGGCCATTTCTTTTAAAAACACTTCAGCCCGGCGCACCAAGGCAGACAAATCCTCGGAGGTGGCCTCTTCACACATCAGGTCAGGGAGGATCACATGTTCTTTCTTTTGTGGTGGCTGATAAAGTGCGTTATATTCCTCATGTAACATGAATAGCGCAGGCATGACCCCTGCTTTTCCTATTGCTGCAAAACACTGCTCAATCTCTGCCTTCGTTGGAGCTGGGATTGGTTGTGGAGATAGCGCTTCTTCAGCATAACTGCTGTTTGTAATGCTGTCCATTTTCCTCTTCTTCATTTTCGCTCATGAGAAGTCAATGTCCCTTAGCCTCTTGAATTCAGCATTTCGGATATGGGGTGGCAGCCATGGATTTTTATTTCTGTGCAAGTCACAGAGTCCCTCAGCCTCAGAGCAGTTTCAATGGCGAAAAGTGTCGCGGCAACGTGTGAACACGCTTCACCTACACCTGCCATGCAAGTGCAGTGAGTGGTAGTAACAGTGCTATCTGTTCTGGCCAAAATTCACACTTTCAGGGGTGACTCTCGTAGGCGCTGGGAGTGGTTGACCTGAAAGGTTGATTGAAATGTAAGTAAGTACTGTTTTTGAAATGACAGCTTGAATGTGCTGAATACAACAGAGTTGGCTGTGGGGTTCCATGCTGCTTTATAAACAAACATGCTTACAATTTTACAGGAGCTAGATGATTTTGATTTTACTTGTGCATTACTAGTTTCAGGCAAGCTCAGAAGTAGCCTCCAGAAATGAGCGTTCAGCTGTAGCTTTCATTTAATGTTACCGACATTTGGCTGGTCATTTCCTCACAATTTATGCATTTTTTCTGACCACTGGATCATTTTTATCGTTTCCGCGTGCGGCCGTCGTAAGCAACAAAACCGTAGCGCACAAAAGGAAAACAAAGCAGGCATTCTCTACAGGAACCAAGCGAGCAGAACCGCAGAGACGTCGAAAAAATGCACATTTACTTCGGCCGTAACATGAAAAAGCGTCAACTAACCTCGCTTAGAACAATGATACGCTGCGATTCAAGCTGCTTTGCCGCTACGCTCTTTACCCATCCGCTGGTGAAGTAGTTGTGGCCGTCCAGTGACTTGTAGGCCTTCATCTGCTGCAGAGTGACGTGGCTTGTCGAAAGCACCAAATAATTGACGATGTCGCCGTGTGTCAAGGCAGGCAGCAGATCGACGTTCGGTGCAGCGTCCTCGCCGATGCGCAGCTCGTAGGGGTCGATGCCATCGCACATTTCAATTTTCGCTCGGTAACGCACCCGGGTCGGTCCCATGAGCTCTTGAAAGTACGAAGGGCAAAGCGCGTGCACGTTTTCTTTCGCCATGTCGACAAGAAGCTACGGCGCGGCGGTACTTCGTGTTCTTAAATATGGCGCTCGCTTGCTCTGAAAGGCAGAACTGACGCCACGTGCAACCCATGTCCGCACGCCAAGTTTTGATGGATGGATGTTATGAGCGTCGCCTTTGCAACGGGGCGGTGGGTTGCGCCACCAAAGTCTTGCTATTATACTGCCTAATGTACTATCTAGGTTAAACAATAAAAATAAACACTATGAACTCCCACACCCAAATTTTCTGATCACCTATTGCGAACTATGCTTTTGTACGTCTCCGTTTTTTGTCGTTTCCCTACTTCCACCAATCCTCCAATCGCCTCTTATTAATCTCTATCGTGGACATGTTTACTTTTCCCGTGCTCTCGCTGAACCCAAGGGCTTCAAGGAGGCTAGTGTTGCCTAAATCGACCGCTTGATAGACGTCTTCACATTCTAATAAAACATGCTCCGTACCCATTGGACCACAAACATACAGTTCATGTCCAAAGGATGTCCTACAAAGGATATTTTGATGTCCGTCGGACATCCCTAGAAGTCCCGATGATGTACTACGGATGTCCGTAGGATCGTCCGACGCAAGAGCATTGCACATCTAAGGAACATCCGTCGTACGTCAAAATCTAATATTCTGACGTCCACAGGATATTTGAAAATAAGCTTTTCCTATGACAAATGTCCAGTGGATGTCCTGAATAGTATACCTTTAGGACATATAATGTGCAGGATGACCGCTGGATGTTCAGAAGTGAACATTTCAAAAGCAAAATGACCAGTGGATGTCCGAAGGACTACACGTTCAACTGCGGGATTTCCACTGGACGTTCAGAAACACATTTGCCTAAGGAAGATGACCACTAGATTTTCTAAACAGTATGTTCTTAAGTGCAGGATGTCCACAGGAATATTCCTTTTACATCCCTAGAGAAGTTTTGTACAAGCTATACCGGCAATCTATGAATCTCCTTGACGATAGTGAGGCTGCACTAATGTGAGTAGTGGCTGAAATTTATTGCCCTGTGTACAAAGAATTGAAAAGCAAGGCTTCCAGCCTGCTGTGCTTCATCAGCAAGGCCCGTCGCACGTACCGTACCATATGGCTTAGTGAAGGTTGAGGTCTAGCGCACAGCACTGGAAGAGAACCTTTGCCAAAGGATACAAGGCAATGCCAAAGAAATAAATTAACCATACCTGAGTGCCTGTGTATTTTGGTAAAGCTGCAACTTCAATAACAGCCTACTACTACTGAGCCAGTCATGCAAAAATACCATATGTAAAATAAAATCATAGTACTTCCCACAGCAAGTGGTTTGTTCATCAGTGCCCTGAACATGAACGAAGCTCAATGCATATTGAACAAATCTTGTTAAAATATTTTATTGCAACAAAATATCAAAAATGTTTGATCGGAGCAGATTAACAGTAGTGAAAAATACTTTGGAAATATTGTTACAAAAGCTATATAAAATGACTAAATTTCGAGCTGTAATTTCATAAATGGGATGGACAACATAAAAAGGCGCCGCTCAAACAACACAAGTGGCCTAAAGCCAATGCTACTTATTAGGTCACCATGTCATTTTTTTACATAAAATATGACATCAACATGAAATTTGCAAGCGAAATTACTAACAAGAACCAAACCAGACAGCACCAAGCGCTTTTCAGGCTGAGAATACAAGGCAAAAGCAATTAAATGTATTCTAAAAATGCTGAGGCACCACATCTCAAGTGTTAGTTCTCTCCAAAATACAATTGAAAATGTCCAACAGCAACACAAAAGTTGCAATGGAAGTATCCAAAAAAAGTATGTGGGATCATCCAGACCAAATTTTAAAAATGCTTAAACGCAACCACCACTAAGCACACCAACACCTGTCCACACATGAGTACAGCGTGGGTTGTAAAATTGCTGAAGGAACTACTGACAACAGGAAATAAAATAGAATTAACAAGGCTAAACGACCAGGTAACTAAATCTATATGAAGAGAATGAATGTGATTGAATAATAAGCTCGCAGGTGAAAGATAAAAGCTAAGAGCTCCAAGAAATCAACCTATTAAGAACGTGAAACTGTTGACGAACACATTGTGTTGCTTAATACATGAAGAACGGAAACATACAAATTTGTGTCTTAATTTGCCTACAACAAAATGAGAGCTTACTAGAGTGAACAAAATCACGTGTTATGACTAGAACTGCTACAAATCAGAGCCTGCTATAGGTTAATGAAGCTGAAATCTCAAAGAAATAAATCTCATAAAGCACATGAAAGTGCTCCCTGGATAATGAGCATTGGTCACACATTGCTTAGCGCATATAAAAAAAGAGAAACAAATTTGTACCTCAATTTGTAGCTTGTAGCATAAACAAAACGACGACCTGTTATGACTAAAACCACTACTGACTAGAGCTTGTTGCAGGTGAAAAAGCCAAAAACTCAGAGAAATGAATCAGTTTGAAAAACGTGAATGTGTTTCCTGGGTAATGAGCACTGACTGGACATACTGTTTATGCAAAAGCAAGCACACATATCAGTACCTCAATTTTGTCTACTACAAACAACTAAAGCTCTGAAGCAGAAAAAAATTCTGTCATCTGTTGTGGCAAGAAGCACTAATCACAAAAACTTACAATGGGTATGAATTAAAAATAATCTGCAGAGTAATAGCAATGAAGTTGAGCTTTTCACACAGCAATGAATTAACAGAATAACTCGCAAATAACAGCGACAAATCAACTGAATGAACAGCATGAGTGCAGCAATGCGAGATTGTTAGGGTCAATCCACAACAATGCATCCTTCTCTAAAAAAATTGAGTTTCTACTAGGTTTAAAGAAATGGAATGCAGTCTTGCTATACTTTAGGTGAAAGTCATTTTTCGACATGAGAGGGCAATTTAAATTTCATTCAATGGCGCCAATCCAGGCGTTAGGAAAAGCACAGCCATAATTTGAATGTTTTGTGCGTTGTTGTAAGACATGCACTTTTGGTTATAAATTTTTGCTTTCATTGAAGGAGGTTTGCATGAAGAAAAGTTTTCTTCCCTTACAAAATTAAAAACGACCAAATTCGATCAATTACACAAAAGTGATAGCTTATGAAAACATGGAACTACTAAGTTAGAGCTGCACCTAAAGCATACCATCTCTTGAAATTTTATTTGGATCTAATATTGTGCACTTGCTCTAAAGAAAGCTTGAATTCCTAAAAAAAATATTTTGAGAAATTTTTAGACATGAAATTTATGTGGCCCTTTCCCGCATTTCACGCAAGAACGTTTGGTAGCTCACCTTTTTATGCCTAGCGAGACAATTCTTTAATAAAAAAATCAGAAATGGTAGAGTTTTCCACCGAGTTCGACACGGAATGATTTTACAGTAAGAGCATCAGTAGAAAAAAAATTAGAAGGAAGACAATGCTGAAATAAGAGTAAAAAGTAACTCAGTGCTGCTGTGAAGACATTCAGGTACTTGGTAGCTGCTGTAATCGGGCACGCTAATGCCATGGCGCTGGCAAGGGATTGGAGTACAGCTGGCAAGGAGGGTGCTCATTCGGCATCTGATGGGAAGGCAGGAAAGAAATCCATTTTTACTTGTTGCCAGTATACAACATTCAGTAAAACAATTGCACCTATAACATGTTCTTCCTTTGCTCTCGTTTGTGTTGCATCTTCTCCCATAACGAGTTAGTACCTAAATGCATAGACTCATTCATGGCCATTAGGAACTCCAAAAGGTTCACATGGCAATGAAAGCCTGTGAGGTGATACAAACACACAATTATAGCGCAAAACCTAGCTTCAAGGTGTCAATGTACACTGTACTCAAGGCCACACTGCCAACCCTGCTGACTACTAGACACGCACTACCTTATGCAATCTTCCCTTTATACCCCCACCTTATTCCACACGCTGTATATTGTCACGTGGCAGTGACGTTAAAAAACACAGTAGGAATACCGTAAAAGACAAAACTAGCTTTTATTGGGCGAACCTGTGCCCACAAAGAGAGGCTACACTTAAAGCACAACGATAACGACGAACACAGTCGGCGATCGTCGAAAATCTGATCAGCGGATCAAGCGCGTCGGCTTTTATACAGCAGTCGTCGAATGTTCCAGACTAATCGCTGGGACCCGCGTGTCTTCCACAAATTTCTACACCATTCGCGTCACGCGATGAAATCAGATACCACAAGGTTCGCCGAAAACAGACAGCGGATAGAAGCATTGATAACTTTCCAGAAACTTCCTATACATGCAGGCGCGTCATGCGCTGTGCGATAACATTTGTTAAGCGTTGAAACGTGGTAACCCGAGAAAGATCAACATGTAGACGTGTCAATATAACGCGTATTAATATACTCCCCGGCAAGACACATTTGTTCTTACGACTCCCTGAGCGTATGCTCACTATCACCTAACCAAGGCAAAGAAAATTGAGCGTAGAAGGCTGCAGGTCGGTCAGGAGGTTCACACCAGCTATCACCTGTATTCGAACTGTTCGCACCCGCCGTGGTTGCTCAGTGGTATGGTGTTGGGCTGCTGAACACGAGGTCGCGGGATCGAATCCCGGCCACGGCGGCCGCATTTCGATGGGGGCGAAATGCGAAAACACCCGTGTACTTAGATTTAGGTGCACGTCAAAGAACCCCAGGTGGTCGAAATTTCCGGAGTCCTCCACTACGGCGTGCCTCATAATCAGAAAGTGTTTTTGGCACGTAAAACCCCATAATTTTAATTCGAACTGTTCGCACCTTCTACAGAATAAAACACGTGGAAAGAACAAATAAGGGATTCATTTGAATTGGAGGCACCGAAGGACTTGAATAGTGGCATATAACGCTGAGTTGAAGGTCGCACCTCAGATTATGAGCTCTTGTGAGATGCTGATGAAGACTATTGCAATAGTTCCATTAAAAAATGTACCTTCATTTGAGTCTTCAGTAGACGCTGCAGGCTGTTGTTTCAGGGCACCTGATGCCCTTTCTTGCGCATGTCTTAGCCATGACTTGATGGCATCTTCAACAATCGTTGTGGTTCCTTGCGGAAACTGTGTTGCAGCAGCTGAAATCCACCAACATATATATTTTGTTAGTGTAGTAACCACATCTTCTTCAACAGTGGCAACACATGTACAAGAATGCTGCCAGCATTGACAAGCCACAATGCATCTTGTAAAGCCAACAAGACAAATTGTTCTCATCTGTATTCATGTAACAGTATGTACCGAATGCCACATTGCTAAGGAAATCTCAGATATTCCCATTAGCACTCAAAGTTTGCATATATATTGCATTGATGGTCAATTTTGTGCAACTTGTTTAGTATTTGAACTATGTATCGAACAAATCTGACATAAATCACATCCTACTGCTGGACTATTATTTCTCAAAGGCATATGTGGAGGTGATGCTGCTATGAAAGAACATGTGCCAAGTTAGAGCTATGTCAAAGTAGCAGTAATTGGCTACAAATGAGTCGTGTTGGCAGTTGCCGCAGCTTGAATTTAAGACATAGTATAGCAGTCGAAACAAACTCGCGAAACAATGCAAGCACTTGGCATAAATGCACTCAAGAAGAATAATCATTGTGAAGTGCTTGCACACAGTGTGCTGCTTAGAAAAATTGGTCACGAAGCTGGACGCAATGAGTGCACAGTCTCTGATTAGTTTCCAAAAGTACTCATAACCGCGTGAAATAGCAGGGCAGTGTTGCAACTGTCTCAAATTTCACTTTATCAGCAGAAGAAAACACAGTATCAGGCTTACCGATGATTGCACTTGAAGCTTCGAGTTTGAGAAATTCAGTTTGTTTTTTCTTCCAACCCAAGAGAACTTTGAAGTCAGTTCGTCAAATAAAAGGTGTGCCAACATGCGCTTGGTTGCAGTGTTTGCATTCTTTCCGCCAAGTTGCATGAGCTCACGCACCTGCAAGATGACAGTGAATTTGAAGAAAATGATGTGTGGACCACACATGGTTATCTTAATCTTTTACAACCTAGAATTTGTTACACACCACTGAAAGAACAGCTTGAATACTTTGTCATGAAAGAATATCTTGACAAAACGTACTTTGCAGGTCCTCAACTAGAAGCTCATCTGTTATCAGTGCTGAAATATCTTTGAATTCTTGTGCACCCTCAATTAGGATGCACACACTATAGCCATGGTCCCTTTAGCAATACACATGTGTTCAGAGTCGGCAAGTAAAATCGTGGCATCAGGCAAGTTGTATAGCACTGATGGTTTATTGTTCTAGCCAATACACAGTAAGCTACCCAGACTACTGGAAAAAGCTGTAAAACACAGGCTATAACTCACATTATTCGCTATTTCTTGAGCACAGACAATATTTTCATATTTCTACTGTATTGAAACTTCCTATGCTAATCCAAGAAAATTGCATACTATCTCAACTATATATATATATATATATATATATATATATATATATATATATATATATATATATATATATATATATATATATATATATATATATATACAACCTTAATAGCAGAGAATTGCTCAATTGGTCATTTTCTCTGAAACTACTATCAGTTTTGACTATTGGAGCCCACATATCAATTTAAAAGATGCATAGTGATACCAGTACTGCAAGTTTTTCTTTGTCAAGCTGCTCACTGAAGGCTAACAGCTTATCCAAGGAATCAAATGGCTTGTCAATAAGTGGTGACGTTGTAATCACTACATGGCGAGGCAATACTCCACATAATTTGTTAAGCATCTCTCCATGTTGCTGCTGTGTTAATCGGATGATGTTGAGAATCCTAAGAACGTGTTGCTTGAAGTCTACAAAGAGAAATACGAAAGCATAAAGCAACAAAACATGCTAGATAGTACTGCACTATTCGCTACACAAAAAGGGGTATCAGATAAACACATGGCACATAGGCAATTGCGAAATGCTGCAGCAATACGCCTTATAATAAAGATGGTCTTCCGCATCAAATAAACTTGTCCACATAGCGTCAGGTTCTGTAGATATTCTTAGGGGTGGGCAGCACAGCCCAGACGAAGAACAAAAGGAAGTGGACGATACAAGTGCGCTTCCTTTCGTCCGAGCATACTACCTTTTGTCTTACGACATGAGCAGTTCATGTAGTCCTGGGCGCATATTGCGGCGGTATAAGATGCCATCCGAAATGAGGAACAAGCTGACCGAGGGGTCTGATGGGTCAGAATGGAGGCGGCTGATGAGGTCGCACAATGATGTATCACGTTCTTGCTCCTCGTCGAGGTGGTGGAAGGTGGAAAGCGTGAATATTCCGGCAGGTGCATCATTGGAGTCTGGAGCGTCGACTGGGTACCGAGAAAAGCAATCTGCGCCCTGGTGTAAACTACCAGATTTGTAAACCACTATGTAGGTGAACTCTCGAAGACGTAGTGCCCAGCGACCTAGGCGACCCGTTTGATCTTTAAGTGTGGAGAGCCAACGCAGAGCATGATGGTAGTGGTAAGAGTGAATGTTCGGCCGTATAAGCAAGGCCGGAAATCGCTCACTGCCCATACGAGCGCGAGGCACTTGCGCTCTGTAATGGTATAATTACGTACCGCGTGTGAAAGCAGGCGACAGGCGTGCGCAGTAACTCTGTCATGGCCACATTGACACTGAGCTAAAAAAGTGCCAATTCCATGGCCACTAGCATCTGTACAGACGTTTGTTGGGACAGATGAATCGACGTAAGTAAAAATTGGTAGTGTAGTGAGCAGGGTAATAAAGTGTTTGAAGGTAGCAGCTTGGTCGGGACCTCATGCAAAGGGGCTGCCTGTCTTGAGAAGGTCAGTCAGAGGCCGAGCAATGTTCGCAAAATTTCTGACATATCGACGGAAATAGGAGCGCAAGCCTACAAAGCTGCAAACGTCTTTAGCACATCTCCGTACAGCAAAATGAAGAACAGCACGAACTTTTGCAGGATCGGGGTGGACGCCAGATGAGTCGACGAGATGACCGAGGATAGTAATTTGGCAGCGATGAAAGTGACACTTCGAAGAATTGAGTTGTAGCCCAGCAGTACGGAAGACTTAAATAGACGAAAGGCGTTCTAGGTGTGTTGCGAAGGTCGGCGCGAACATGATGACGTCGTCGAGGTAACAAAGGCATATAGACCACTTAAAGCTGTGCAAGAGCGTCTCCATTATGCGCTTGAAGGTGGCTGGAGCATTGACCGAGCCAAACAGCAAGACTCGAAACTGATAAAAGCCATCTGGCGTAACAAATGCGGTCTTTTCATGGTCCATGTCGTCGACGGAAAGCTTCCAGGAACCGGAGCGCAGGTCTTTTGATGAAAACTACGTCGCACCGTGTAGGCAATCGAACGCATTGTCTATGCGTAGCAATCGATAGACATCCTTCTTTGTTTTCTTGTTTAGATGCCTTTAATCTATACAGAACCTCCAAGTGTTGCCCTTCTTTAGCAAGACAACGGAAGGCCAGGGGCTGTACGATAGTTCAGTAATGCCTTTGGTAAGCACCTTATCTACTTCTTGTTGTGCCACTCGGCGCTCTGTGTGTTACACGTGATACGGGCCGTCTGTAAATATGCGGTGCATCATTGGTATTTATGCGATGCGGCACAATGAAGGTTTGTCCCAGAGGCCGACCGTCAATGTAAAAAAATGTCCGAATATGACGCGAGCTGATGACGAAGGTCGTCTGTTTTTGTAGCTGAAACGTCCAGTCCTATCATCTTCGTAATGTCGGCGTGCTCTAGTGGCGACATTGCGGAATGACCATTGCAGGCGGCGGAAGAGTTGATGGAAGACGGATGAGGCGACTGGGAAGAAAGTTCGTGCTTGTGCGACGACGACAGTGTGGCGAGAGTGATGCCGTTGGGTAGCACCTGAGTGCAGAATCCCAAATTCAGGAACGGAAGGTAAGCTTTCTTAGCCGATATGGTCACAACGGTGTGAGAAAACGACACGCCGTGCGAATGTAAGGCAATACCACACAGAGTGACCACATAGTCACCATCCGGTGCGCAGAGCTCGGGCACAGCAGTGATACAGGTGATAGACGAACAAAGTCGGCACAACAGAGCTGGATTGGCGCTATGTCTGGAAGGTCCGTAACATCAGGAAAATCAAGTTGGACTACACCAGCCGAGCAGTCACTTATAGCTGAGTGAGCAGATAAGAAATCGAGGCCTAGGATCACGTCGTGAGGGCAGTGGTCAAGTACATGGAACAAAACAGATGTGTGGCGATCGCTTACGCTGACATGAGCGGCACGCATTCCCAGAATAGCGACAGTTCCCCCATCAGCGACTCGCACTACGCGGGACTCGGCAGGTGTGACCACTTTCTTGAGCCGCTTCCGGAGATAAGCGCTCGTGACAGAGATTCGTGCGTCGACGTCTATCAAGACAGTTACAGGTAAGACATCTGCTTCCACGGAGATTCGGTTATGATCAGTCGGCAAGGTAAGGAGAGGATTTGCAGGTCGAGGGTCCAATATTATGCAGCGTCACCTGAGGGAGCTGCATCCATCAATTTTCCGGGGATGAGAGTACACAAGCGTGCGGGGATGATAAACGACGGGGCAGAGGCGAGCGGAACCGACGATCGTGCGGCGACAGCGAACGGCTCAAGCGTGGGGTGGACGCAGAAGGGCCGTGATCACGGTGTCTCATGTCCATCAAATGGCGGGGGCTGTTTGTCATTGTGGCGTTAGTAAAATGTGAAGCGGGAAAAAGAGGGCTGACGATAAGGGAAACAGCGGGAAATGTTCCCTACGCCGCGACAATGGAAGCATATGGGCTTGTCTTCAGATGTTCTGCATCGGCCGGATCTCGACTGCGTCGAATTCTCAGCCGAGAGAGAGAGAGAGAGAAAGCAAGGACTGGAAAGGCAGGGAGGTCAACCAGAAGAGTATCCGGTTTGCTGCCCTACACTGGGGGTGGGGGAAAGGGGAATAGAAAAAGGAGAAAGGGAAAGAGTGAGCACTGAGTACGTGTGGGCGGGACACTATGCACAGGTTTAAGAGACCGTTTATAGTGTCTCAGCCGAGGGCGATGAAGAAGGGCAATAGGTCTAAGCGAAAGGCGGGTTATGGAGCACACAGTTCGAATTTCTGCGTTTGCCAATTCTTCGCGGATAACGTCCTGGATGAGTGAGATCGTCGATTATCCTCCGAAGGGCTTACGAAAGAAGTTGGCGACGAAGCCTTCATTTCGGGTCACACAATTGGGACAACGCTATTTGTAGTGGATGACGGAAGGGACGCATGAGCGTGTTCGCGCGACGTCGTAGCGGTGGTGTTGGAAACCGCACGAACTGTCGGGCGCTACGACGGCTCTTTGCGTCTTCGAAACACCTGCACTCATGGTTAATTCCGTCAACCGTCGAGAGGTCTTTGAAAACGAGCTAGTTGAACGCATCATGGGCGATTCCTTTCAGAATATGCCTCACTTTGTCAACTTCGGGCATACTGGAAAAGACGTGGTGGCAAAGAACTAGGACATCAAGAATGCACGCAACGTACGACTCAGCAGCTTTATGAGCCCGACAGGATAGGGCTTTCGCAGTGGGGCAACTGCGACCAGCGAGCTTGCCAAAGAAGTCGCAGAGTTTTTGCTTAGAAGAGTCCCAGCTGGTCAACTCTTCGTGTGTGTCATACCAGGTCTCTGGAGGTAAAAGACAAGATTTGGGATCACCAGTGTCGGGTCCTATCGGTTGTGTGCAGCGACGCGTTCTTATCTGCCAAGTCATTCTTCGATGTTGAAGTTGTCGGTGCGTTTACCAGAGAAGGTACCAGGGTCGCACGGATGGATCAAGGCGACTGACAGTTGCGACGTCGCCGTTGCTGACTGCCCAGGTACGCCGGGTGCTGACGCCATGCTTTACCCAGCTGATTGGTCGTCTGTCAGCATGGTAGGACGGCCAAGGACAAGCCCGCTGGAGAGTTCCGCCTCGTGCAATACCCCCCACCGCCACCAAAAATGAAATGGGCAGAGTTATAATGGCAAAAAAGACCGTGTTTAAGCTGCAGAAGTTATGGCCGGTGCAACCAGTATGGCGTAACCTTAGGCTAGCCCCGCTATGTCGTCTCTTTCGTCTTGGTGATCGTCTCTGTCGCTTTCGTGTCACCGTGACAATATTTACAAAGAAAAATGCAGGAGGAGGAGAATGAAAAGGAAGGAAGGAAAGGTAGGGAGGTCAACCAGACGCACGTCTGGTTTGCTAGCTTACACAGGGGAAAGGGTTTAATGGAAGAAAATAGTGGAGAGGGAGGGAAGAAGGCACTATAGATGTGAGTACATGCAGATGTCCATAACTTCACGCCTATAATCGGTCCCTGAGGCCAGTCGCTTTCATGAAATGTTGCAGCCCCAGCGTCGCTTTGTAAGCCTGCGACGCATGGGGCCATGGTCCGAGAATCAGTCTCTGAAAATGGTCTGTTATCTAATCAGTTGAACACTCTTCTGAAGAACGTCGCGTTCGTTGTCATAGAGATCACAAAAACACAATACGTGCTCAATTATCTCTTCACAGTCGCACGAGTCAGAGATCGGTGTGTCGGACATTCCAATAAGGAATGTCCCAAAAGCCTAATACAACTGTTGCTACATACAACCAACCGAGTCTCACTCTTCGACCAACAAGTGGTTACTGCCTAGACTAGCGTTGCATCGAACAGAGTCTTACTGATCTATCAGTTTAGTGATGACAGCCTAGACTAAAAGGAAGGGGTTTTAGACAGTCTTTAAATACACTTCACTAAAAATAGTAAGAGGAAGTGGCAGGTGCTGTACCGCCTCAACATTCCCCTAACCACTACGGTTACAACCACCCACTGGGTTATGCCTAATTTCATTAGCAATGTTGTCAGACTTAGGAAGGCGTTTTCCATTCTTTTCGATCACGGGTCGCTCTCTCCGCCTCCTATTCCCACGCTCTTAACGATTCCTCGCTGCTTTGAAATGGCGTTCAAAGCACAACGATAGCGGCGAACGCAGTCCGCAATCGTCCAAAAACCATATCAGCGGGTCAGGCGCGTTGTCTTTTATACATTAGTCGTTGAAAGTTCCAGAGTAATCGCTGGTGCCCGCGGGTCTTCCAGAAAGTGCTGAACGATTCGCGTTGCTCATACAATCAAGGTTTGGTGACCATAGATAGAGCCATCGATTGCGTTTCAGAAACTTCAGATATATGCATCCGCGTCCTGCGCCAAGTGATAACGTTTAACATTTGTTGTCCGGTGAAAAGCGGTCACCCGAGAAAGTAACATACACACTTGTCAATATTAAATAAAATTAAAGAGGTGCTCGTCTGGAATGCAGAGACACAACCGTCCGGCATGCCACCTCCAGATACACGTTCGCTGAAGATATGCTGATTGCACATACCAATCACGTCCGGGATTATGCATTTTTAGGACCTTACCGACTAGGTCGTCTCTTAGAATATCCACCGGATATTTTGTTTGGGTGTGATGAGTCGTGTGGTTCTTCTTTTGGGGCGTCAATGACACTTCTAGTATCATCTGGGAATTGAGCAGCAAAAAGGACGTGATTCTTATTCGCAATTAGGAATATTCCGACACCCCTACTTTTTATCCAAATTTTGCCCCTCCTCTTTCTCTGATTCAGCCTATCTTTAAGGTCCTTAATACTCGGCTAAAACACAATAATTCCGAATTTTCCCACGACAACGAAAAATTTCTCAATGTCGTCAAAACCGGATTTCCCCCCTGAATTCTCCCTTTCACAAAGCATAATAATGACTGCATGTGTTACAAAACTAATGAGCGCTGCCCACCGTTTGTGAGCAAGTAGTCGATGAATATCTTATTAATAATCGCGTTATTATTGCATGAATGAGGTATGTCCCTCGCTTTCGCCTGATACTCAAGCGAGAACTGGCATATACGTATAAAGTTGTATTCGGCGCCTCCCGCATTGAGTAAGCGACAATCGTTTCTTTTTCACTAGTCGCGTTTGGAAGAATACTACAGTGAGCCAATGCATCGCGTTTCCCGCATATCGCCTACATGTAAACAGTGGCGAGGCTCTAGGAAGCGAATTAACGCCGCGCTGACGTTTCTCTCCATTGCGAACACTAGCTGCGACGTTGCGAGGATGTTTCCCCAGCTATGTTACGTTCAGAGAAGCGTCACTGATCCCTCTAGTTGATATTTCATTAATATTGTTGCAAGAGCATATATTGGGATCCAGTAGAATAAGGCGACAACGAACAAGGGCGAAAGGCCCGTCGGGTCTCAGATGAACACAAAAATGCTATCAATGCATGTGACAATGTACGTCAACAAGGGATTGTAAGATAATGTAAAACATCACACCTTTTGCGAAGCATATCTGTGTGCACTACTTCCTTGCTATTTTTATTTCGTGAAAAAAAACTTGGATAATAAAGTAAACAAGAGATCGCGAGAACCGCCTTCATTTGTTGTTGTCTTTGTTAACGTGGTTTCTTCTAAATTTACTAAAAATGCCGGAAAACTTGTATTTGTGGAGATGACTTCATCACAATATTTGCGACCAGCTTTCTTGGCCATTGCATGCTATTGAGAGTAGTTTCGTTTGTTCAAACGCGACGTGTATGCCTAAAAAGCGACAACTAGCCCTAAATATATTAGGGCCCTTAGAAAACAAGACACCTTATTCTTTTCTGTTCTATCCCGATTTCGCGGCGGTCTTCCTCTGAAAATTGACACTCGATATTACCCCCTGAATTTCAAACAAGTATAAAGCTCGAAAACGAAGGATCCTATTATCTTTCATGCCATCCTTCGATTGGTGTTCCTACCAACAGATCTCCGGAACCGCTTTCTTTTTCTTCTTTTTTTTTCAGCCTGCGTGAGACAAGGGGAGTGACCTTCCGTCCCCTTCGAACAGCGAGCTTCTGTGCTGGTTGGGCTGGATCTTGTTTTTCACCGCGCTCGCAAACACTTCAGACACCTCCGCTAGATGGTTAATTTGAACACTTGGTAGCTGGGGTACAATTAGGGAACGCCTGCCGACTGCCGATATCGACACGCATCCTGTGTAAGCGAGTGCCGGCACAATTACTATGCGCATGCCGCCTATACTTGGTATACGCGAGGTATCATTGACAGCACTTGTTTTCGGCCACCGCAGAGAAATTATCAGCTTTGTGCGCGCGACTCCTTTCCGCCCCGACGCATATATAAATTCCAATTATGTTGCGTCGGTCTAGTCCGCCCTTGGAAGCTGTAGGCTCTGGTCCACAAGTCATCCATTGAAGGTTGGTTGCGTAATGCCATTACATAACGTTACTTTGTGGTCGTAATTCCGAAATGGGCATATGTTCGTGTTCGCTTTTTCTTAGCTATGTTTTTTTTTTAAGTTCTCTAAAGTTGTCATGCATTCTTGTCGGTGGATCGCGATGTTTTTTTTTAGCCGAGATCTTACAAAGACGGGTGCCCAATCGAATTTTTCTTGCTTTCGGTACGCGTTGGCGATGTTCTGTGTGGTTGAGGTACAGCTCCAGAGCGAAGATTTTAACTGTTTGGACTGGTTCAGCGCTTTTTGAACGGTTTAGTCGAGCTTAGGTGGGTTCAAAGAAAAAGAAAAAAAATATATATATTCGCGTGCCACCAGTTTTTTACGATAACTCGTGGGGCTCTTGAAGAAACCTATATCAGGTGTTTTTCTTTTTAGGTGGAAAAAAAGATGACTTTACGAAACTATCGTCCTATCTCCGTTCTGAATGTATTCTCGAAAGTAATTGAACGCGTTATATTTAGAAGAATAACTAAGAAAACACAAATTGATAGTACCCCAGCAGTTCGGATTTCAAAAAAAAAAAAAAAAAAAAAAAAGATCAACTGAGCTCGCGCTATTAGGCATTAAAGAAAAAATTAGTTGAGAATGTTGAAAAGAAACAGTTTACGGTGGGAATATCATTGGATATTAAGAAAGCGTTTGACTCAGTTACTCAGTCTATATTATTAAAAAAACGACCTTGATTCGGTTTAAGTGGCCAGACTTATCACTTAATTGAAAGTTATCTTGAAAATCGGAAACAGTACGTGATATTAAACAGTTTCTTCAGATCACCACATAATCACAACGGGAGTACCACAAGGCTCGATATTAGGTCCCCGTTTATTTCTTTTATATGTTAATGATCTCTGCAACATACGCCATACTGAGGAGATAGTACTTTTCGCGGATGATACAAATGTATTTTCTCACAGTAAAAATTTGGAACAGGCCGAATTAAAAGCTAATATTTGGCTAAGAGAACTATCACTATGGTTAGATGCAAATGAGTTACAGTTAAATACAAGTAAAACGAAATATGTCATCTTCAGAGCTCGAAACTCTCATATAATATATAGTTTCAACCTGTGTTTTGAATATGCAGTGCTTGAAAAGACGAGCAGTGTAAAGTTCCTAGGTTTATTTTTTCATGAATATTTATGGTGGAATGACCACATATCCCACCTCCAAAGTAAGCTATCTCGAAAAATTGGCGCAGTATGGAAAATGGGTTCTTTAATTCCAAACAGAATAAAACCGGTTATATATCATGCACTAACTCAGTCCCATCTACAATACTGCTTACTGATATGGGGCTCTACAACAACGACAAATCTAAATAAACTGGAGGTTTTACAAAAGAGAGCTGTTCGTGCTCTTGAACGCGTCCGCTTCAATGATACCACATCTCCATATAACATGAGGTATAAATTAGTTCCACCAAATCTTCTTTATACAGAGAAGTTATCACTTTATATGTTCGCGCAAATTCAAGGAAACTGGGCAAATTTTGAGTTTATCTATCTTCAAACGACCACAGACCGCAACTTTCGTGTGAATTAAATATAAACTACTTAAGATTAGAACTAATTACGGGGTGCAAAGCTTGAGGTATACAATTCCAAAGCTCCTAAATGAAAACAAGCAAATGTTAGACCGAATAAAGCAATCGCCTTCAGTAAGTTTGTACAAAAGAAATGTATCTAACCGAACATAGCTCGTTGCTGTGATATGTGATTTTCGTGCGAGAGAGAGACAGCGTAAGCTTTATTTTCAATTCAATAAGATTTGAGTCCGGCGTCTTTTTAGTGGGTCTGGGCACCCGCCGCGCACGCGGTTCCGAGACCTTGTCTCGAAGCGGCTTCCTCGGCTCGCTGGACGGCCCAGAGTTGTGCTGTCAGGTTCGAGCTGAGCAGTGCGGTCTTCCAGCGCGAGCGGAGGCGGGCGGTGGAAGAGACGGAGGGGTCGGCAAAGCCCGACTTGTTTCTTAAGTGCTGACATTCCCATAACATGTGATTAAGTGTGGCAACCTCGCCACACGATGTGCGTCTGTTTGTAGTGTATATGTCTGGATACATGGGGTGCATGAGTCTGGGGTTTCTGTGAGAATCTATTTGTAATTGTGTGAAGTGTACTGCTTGCGTCCTGTCTAACCTAACGTGAGGGAATGGGTGTACGCGTCTTTGTAACTGGAAGTGTGTCGTGATGCCGTGGAACCTGGTCATACGATCCTCCTACGCCCAGACGTTTGAAGTACCCCGCGGGGGCTCTTCCTCCGATGATGCACGGTGAGTGAGGCCTCGAGCAACGCGGTGAGCCGCTTCGTCGAGGGTGCTCAATCCAGTGTGTGCCGGGATCCATAGCAAATCGACTGTGTCATATCGGGATCTCTGATTCTAGTCATTGAGCTGGATTACACAAATATGCGGACACTGCATGTACGAGAAATCGAAATACATAATCGTAATTAACAAATATCCGCGAATTAACCTTTGTAATAATTACTTTATGGCACGTTTAATTACGTTACGTCACCGGCACAATTTGCGAATTGTAGCTGGTGAGTGCGCATGGCGTATCCACTCCGAGCGAATTTTCAGGATGACACCCGTTTCGAGATGTTTATTCCTAGAGTCTGCTACAAAATGGGCTTTCCAGTTAGTGTTGTACACCAATGCATAATGGGGTGGTTTGTTGATAAGGTAGGTGGAACAACAGTGTATTGTTACCGCAGTTTCATGGCGCATATACAGAAACCTTTGCGATACTGAGAATTTGTTCCGAGTGAAAATGCCTAATAAACTCACCAGCTACAATTTGTAATTTGCCTTAACGAATTGATTTAAAGAGAATAAGCGAGGTTTTACTAATAAGCCTGTTGAGCATTATGATTTCTCGTGCAAATAATGTCTGTCCGCTTGGAGTTCTGCATGTCAAGAACTACAATTATGCTATCTGCCACAGGCACTTTAAAAAAATGTCATCCGCATAGTCTAAATAAAACAGCCCTTATACTCGTACAAGTTCGCTTGAGTATTGTGTAGAAGAGCTGAGGACAGTTTTCTTTTTCTCAGGCATCGACTTGAAGGGAACCATGCATTGTTGTATTAAGCGTGCTAGGAAGAATCAGTGTGCTTCGTTGTACTGTGTGCGACTATTAAATGCGTTACCACAACACCCTACTTTCCGCAATATTCGGGTGCGTTGACTATTAAGCAGTATTGGCAGAAAATTGTTCTCGGGCTTTCTTTTTTATTTCTATTTGTTTTTACTTTTACATATTTCTTTTTATCGTTTTCTCCTGCTCGGTAACGATTGCTGAGAGTCAAATTTCTTGGAATTGCAAGAATTAATAGATAATTAAAAATTAAGACATACCGTCTTAAGTGGGGCATATTCAAAGCACAGCTTCTTTGCGTAGAGTTCGATACAAGCGCTTTTGTGAAAATCGGTGCGTGGTAATCACGCAGTACAAACGATGCGCAGGTGGGTGCTGCATGTTCTCAGCGAAGCGATCGCAGAGGACCCAGCTTGCTATGACATCTAGGACGCGAAGACAGAGATTCAAAGAGCGAACAACGAATGGGCTCCATGGCAATCGTCTTACCGCGCGGGTATTGTGCGATTCGCAACTGCTGCTACCGACGCGTGGCTGATGCGTGCGTCGTCTGTTTCTGACGCCACGTGACTTGTCGTGCGAGGAGCCCTTGTAATCAGATTACACCGAAAAACCGCGTCCCATCGATTTCCCGCGGGTTCGAGGTTGACGTCACATTGTAGTTTCAGTGTTCGCCAGCTATATAATACACCGAAAGAGCCGGTACAAATAGTTTTTCTGAGCACTCTATTGTAGTGCCTCAACCACGCCGCTTACATGATTATACGTAACGTGTTCATTTTTGTAAAGATGAAGGAAACCGATAGGGCGCGTGTTTGTCATTTTCCCAAACAGACGAGTCGAAATTAGCACACCTCGCCGTGGTCAGTCAGTGGCGTCGCGTTGCTAAGCACGAGATCGCGGAATGGTTTCCCACTCGCGGTGACTGCATTTCAATGGAGGCAAAATGCAAGAAAGCACTCGTGTATTTGGGGTTAGGTGCACGTTAAAGATACCCAGGCGATCAAAATTAATCCGTAGTGCACCACTACTGCGTGCCTCATAATCAGGTAGTGGTTCTGGCATGTATAACCCCATAGTTTATATTTCATATATTACCACAACTTTACAACACTTCGAATATCTTGGTGAATGGATGAAATTATATATTTGAAAATTGTAGAGTGACAAATAGCGAAAGTAATGAAATAATATAAAGCATTTGAACGAAAGTGCATACTGACGCACAAATTCAAGAAATAAGAATGTGTAAAAATAGTGATTTAGAATTGCAATACAATCTCGACTAAAAGCAAGCCGATTTGTAGTGCAAACGTTCTGAGCGGTAGGCGAAATGCGAAAACACCCGTGTACTTAGCTTTAGGTGCACGTTAAAGAACCCCAGGTGGTCGAAATTTCCGGAGTCCTCCACTACGGCGTGCCTCATAACCAGAAAATGGTTTTGGCACGTAAAACCCCATAATTTAATTTTTTTTTCTGAGCGGTACTCGGCCCGTACCGTGTGTCGTATTATTCGGGGAAAGTGGGTACCTCATAGGAATACGACTTATCTTGCCATAATTATACGTGTTCCATGTTCACTTTCGCCAGAACACGCGCGTATTAGCCTCACGAACAAAGGAATACATCACCAAAGCTACACAGACAGACTAAAATTGCTTGAAGGAGCGATAGCGCTTAATAATAGCCGAGCAGCATGAGAGAAAATCCGACTCTCCCTGTTACTTTCTTTTTTCAGGCCGAAACTTTAGTTGCCGACTTTCTGCGGTTTCACGCATCCTGTCTGCGCCCATGCACAGTAGATAGGAGGCCGTTCGTTCTGTAAAAACACGACATGTCGAGAGAGATAACAGCGTGGATGCTGGCAGCTCGTTTGTGCGCAATAAAAGAATAAATCAATGCACAAAATCCTGTGCATAAAATGTGCGCCCCATAGGCACCTCTGAAGCACACGACGCACTAGTGGAATATTGCATGATATCAATGGCTTTTTGCTTTTGTCGCTATTCGTGAATTCCACACTTGGGGCTACCGCATTCTTGAATAATTGGGTATATGTGACACTGGGTACTTGCCCATTCTTGGCCAACCCTCCCGAATGGCTGTGCGGTTACTGATCTAAGGGGTACGCGGTACAGAACTATTCGATGCATTTAGATGTGTGTCGTACTTCTCCCCGGACACAGCTCTCCTGGCGATTGGTCCCTCGACAAACGCGGTACATCGCCTTCGTGCGCTTAGCATTGCTGAGTACACGTGCCACACTGCGCATCCGCCCGATTCGGCGTCTGAATTTCGGCATAGCTTGTGGGCCGCGGTGGACAGCATAGACGTGAAAATTTCATTATTAAGGTTGCGATTTCTTGTGGTGGATAAACGTAAACACTGACGTTGAGCGCTATGTGGACGAAAGCAAACGCAATTGTGCGCATTTCGGCTTGTTATGTAGATTGTTAACTCGCCTCGCTTTGCTAAAGCGTCGGTTCGCGTAGATTCAAAAGTGTGAGTTCGACCTGCATAGTAATTTTTCTGAGTGTAATTTCTAGATAGCTGTCGTGGCACAGCTGAACGGTAATAGGGTCGAGATAATTTATAGAAGCGTTCACAACTTGAATTCACAGGAGTGCGTGGTGGCCTTTTTCTACCATCTTTGAATATGTGACACTGAGTTGAAACCGGCCTCGTCAGACATGGAGTTATTTAGTTTCACAAAACATTTAGTTTCACAAAATTGCTCGTCCCCATCGGTTTCGCTCTGCGTCTGACGTCTGGGGGCGTGTGAGTCGAATTGGAGAGAATACATACATCGAGGCAGTGCTACATGGTACAAAAGCTGCCATCTAATTCTGCGTCAAAATGTTTGAAGGTGTCCTTCATGTATCATGCATGTAACCTTTATTATCTTATTTTTGCAGTTACCGAGGTCTGCCTTCGTCCAGATATGAGGTTTTTCTGCGTTACATGTGTCGTTGTGCTCTTGGCCGGTAAGTGAAGCGCGCAAGGCAGCGTATCGGAGACAAAGAAAAAAAAAAGAGAACGCAAACCGTAGTGACTCTTTCTGATCATCCCGTAACTGAATGATTGCGAACTGCAATATATGCATGAGTCCAGGACTGCCCCTTGCGTTAGTGCTATACATCGTCGTCATCAGAAATCCTTCGTAGATGTGTGCCAATAAAAAAAGAGTGATACATCTGATACAGCTAAACAATATAGACCGTTTGCAGTGCCGCTGCATGGGTGCTGCGATCTTTGAACACGTGATAGCGCCGCCATTAAGCGCGTTGTGGTTCGTCTTCCCGGTAGTGCACAACGTGTTGACTAAACGCAGAAAAGCGCTAGCTTTTCTCGGCGGGTGAGAAATTAATTGGCAGTTATGCAACGCATGAACCGGAAGTGCAAACTGAACGTTATTGGAAAATATATACGAAAATGACACAGACACGCATAGTCTTTTCTGTCTGCGTCTGTGTTTCCGCCTGTGTACTTTTCACCAGTAATTCAGGGCCTTTCTACCCTTAAACCCTGCAATCATGTTAATATATTTGTTGCTAAAAGAGTGTCAGTACAACACGCGAACCCGCGTTTTCCCTTATTGGGATTGCAGCTGTACGCCTTTTTTAACAGGCGCCGCCATATTGCCAAGGCAGTAGCGCCATCTGTGGGTATGAAGACACGCTGGCTTGGGCGAACGCTTCGTGTTGCGTGCAAGGTGTACGCCCGGCGGCAGTTTTCGGTGGATTTAGCGCTCGCGTCGTATATCTACTACTACGCGACGTCTTCTACTTGGGAAACGGTTTTTTGGCGACGCTCCGAAATGGTTTGGGTCAGCTTGACCGGAGTACTTGCGGCGTTGAGGCGAACGGAGCAGCAAGGGTGATGTGCGCGTGCGAGCCTACACTCAGCCTTGGTGACCAGTTGTGTATTTCTCAAACAATTATTTTCGTTAATACGAATTTACTCCATCATTCTCACTGCAGTTCTCACTCGTGGTTTTGCAACAACGAGTATCTAAGAAACACACGACGATCCTAACAGTGTGGGTACCGTTCTACTACGGATCCCATAAGCTGAGCTGTTTACTTTGACGACCGTTTCAAATATTATCAAAGTGCATTGCACGACTACCTAGTTTCTTGGATGACGTTTCCGTACATGAATAATGTGGTCTAATATACCAGGTGAATAATATGCCAGCATACCGTGCGGGGCGAATCACAATTTTCGAGTGGTCGAGCGACTGGCTGTGAACTGCGCGAGCGTGTGAAGCAGTGGTAGAAGTGTGTTTTTTATTGCGCATGGTCCAAGCATGCGGCATTACCGTACAAGGTCTTATTGTGGTGCTAGCCCGTGTTTCATTTTTATTCTTCTTTTTTTTTTCGCTAAGGACAATGGAAGACCATTTTTTTGCACACGCTTTCTTTAATAGTCAAACGCCCTCGTCTAACTTTCACGTGTTTTGCGTGAGTGATATTCTTCGACTTATAATCTTTGCATGAAATCCCCGCAGTCGGTGTGGCCCTGAGCTTCGGAACCGTGGAGGAAAGCCAGGAGGCACATCTTCGAGTCCGTGAGTATGCAGAATAGAGCGAAGTACAAGCCTGCTCCCAATTAATCACGCTATCGTCCGGGGGGGCACCATCCTTTTATTGTAGGCATACATAGAGTTCCTGTGCAGACTTCTAATTGCGAAATGCATGCAGTCTTCTCTGGGAGACCAATTCTTGCTAGAAGCTAGGGCACACGTTTTCGTTCGTGGCGCGTTTGAACGCGCTGTCGTTTCTGCGCGTAAGCGCGTAATTACGTGGCACTTTTTCAATTGCCCTACCCTTCTTCTGCAGCCCTGGCAAAAAAATTTAAACTACTGCATCTGTGGTCAAGCCAACAGACTATTTGAATATTTCTAAGTAGCTTTATAACTTCTATATTGAACATGATGAGTTTAAACCGATATTTTAAAGGTTGGTTAATTACGGTTGAAAGTTACCTAAGCTCATAGCACAGAAATATTTGAGTTGCACAATAGGACGGCAGACGACACTGCGCTGAACACATTAACGGGGCCGTGCGAATAGACAAAGGTGAATGTAAGTACGAACAGAGGACGGGTGCCTGTCTTCTGTACGTACCTATCTTCGTCCTTGTTTTTTTTTCGCGCTTCCCGGTTGTGTTTAAGAATGCACCAAGTAGTCCTAACAAGAGCTTCAGCTTAAGATACTAGGCTGGCTGCATTCTCGTGACTCCCACGTGGAATATTAATGTGCGGCACGACTTAGCTGAAACACTCTATGCAGAATTATAGAGCTTTTTAGACAATTAATACAAAAGTTTTATAAAGAGACTATAAGCGCAGCGAACGTGTTTGTTTTTATCAAATGAGTTCCTAGGCAAAGTGGACACACTTTGCCGCTAATAACGTGAGCTTCGGAAGAATTATTAACAAAAAATAAAATTTTTCATTAGTGCCTTAGTGGCAGTTGTTTAAATGGCGAAATTGAAGGCAATCACATTTCATTCCACCCTCACTTTAAAAATGTCCCGAAAGTCGCGCCTAATTCGAGGTATTCATAACCACATTTCAACGGTAAATCCAGGCAGTATCTAAACCGCGGGCGCACTGGAGCGCAGAAAACCCGGCCCCGCAATCACACCAGACCAAAACAGCTCATCGCGACAAGCCCCATGAAGTTTCAAACTGAACGACTCGACCTGTCGCTGCGGCTACTGACATGGAACGCTTTGCCTAGCAAGCAAGCGCTGTTCTGTCGCGGGTCAGAATTTGTCACGGCATGCTGTCATTCGAACTTCGCCCAACACTTCTTTACGGGGCGTTGCGGTCTGATGAATTTTCTATGTTAACAGATGTCCTCACGTTATGAATAAGAGAAGTTGATTAGGACACTTTTATTGATGAGTTTGTTTCGGAGCCACTGAAGCAGCGGCAAATTATTTCCCCCTCGCCGTATATCACGTGTGCAAAAACGATAGCTGTCTAGCGGTCATGACCTATTTATAAAAAAAATCTGTATTCTCTAAAAAAAGGTAAGTCGTAGTCTCGCGCGAGGGGCGAAGCATCGATTACGATAGCAAATTATCGGACAGCTATAAAACGCTAGGTAAAACTCCAGCGATCTTGGCGTCACCTGTACGACGTATTCGACTTCACCGGTCGCTGCCACGACACGTTCGTTTGAGGGATCGCCAGCCGTTTCTGCGCAGGCGTGAGTAAGAGCGGGCGCGAGAGAGATAATCTGTTTTGCTCCTTCGAAATATGACTCTGCCTAGGCCCTACCGAGGAGTTTTCCTCGCGCTTGCTGTAGGCGTTTGTCCCTAGGTGTGGCCGGCATTGCGTAGTGGGGTCGAGTTTGCTTACGCTCGGACGCTGGCTGCCGGCGCTGTAAAATAGGTGAAGCAGTGGGCACAGAGGAAAAGGATGGCGCCTTGACGGGCACTGTCTTTCTGCGCACTCAATATTAAAGTTAGCCGGAGTTCACGTGATCAAACGCGTGCTTGGGAAGGAGAGCGCACCTCTTCTGCTCTAGCCTTGCCATAGCTGCGAATTAGTGCGCGGCTAATGCTTACGCGGCCCGCCTGCCGTATCTAATTCTTCGTAACGATTAGTGAGTGCAGTGATAAAGGCCGAGGATGGCTGCTAACTTAATGGCCGCTGTCGTCCTTCCGGGGCTGTCGTTCCGCACCTAATGGCCAAATGCAACGAAATTTTTGAGCGCGTAAAAAGTCCAGTTTCAGATAATTTAGGCATGCAGTAACCTCTGTGCAAAATCTTACACTTCAAATACAGGTCAATACGTCACAAGGAGCTCGCAAAAACTGGTGTTTTTGATGCATAAACTGAACAATCGCCCGGCAGCGTCTTTACAATTGCTAGTAGCTACAGCGGGGCGTGGCGTTTCTCGCAGCGCTCGAGGTTTTTGCGCAGGCGCGAGTAAGTGCGGATGCGAGATAGAAAATAGCGGGGCGCTTGCTCCTTGAATATGAGACTCTGCCTAGGCACTACGGAGGTGATTTCTTTGCGCTTTTTGTATGTTTTTGTCCCCTAGACATGCCGGCATTGCGGAGTGTGGTCGATTTTGTTTACGCTCCGCCGCTGGCTGCCCACGCGGTGAGGCAGTGGGCAGCCAGTCGGTGATCGCTGTGTCTGAAGGGTCATGGTTTTGACGGGTGTTGTATAAACCATGGGTCGTTTTTCGTCGTGACAATAGATTGCATTTTTTACAAGCACTGCTCCAGGAAGGTACATGTAACCGGCAAACGGAGGCCTCAGGTGAGCACCTAAGGTTATAATAAAGCAGGCTGCGCAGGATATCAAGGGCACCCAAAGGGTAGCGGGGGGATCAAAGCTGGAAGCAGGGCGGCTCGCGGAGGCCGCAGCGTGCCAGGGGGTGTTCGCATAAAAAAATGACTGATCGCGATAGCGGACAGCCGATCTTATGGCAGGCCTCGGTGAGCCCCAACCCACGGACCAGTCCGGGTTCTAACTTTGGTGTCACCGTTGTCGCTTTGGTGTCCTGGAGGCGCCACGAATAATGTGAAATAACGACAAGTTCTTCCAATTAGTAAGAAACACGATTGCATAAATGTAATTACGTCCAGTCGCTAACTTGCAACGCTAAGTTCAGCACTACCGCGCCCCGAGACTTCTGCCACGCCTAGGGACAAACGCATACAGCACGCACTAAGAAAATCCTCCGTAGTGCGTAGGCACCGTCATACATTCAAGGAGAAAAAGACCCCGCATTTCCTCTCTCGCCCCCGCTCTTACCCGCACATGCGCGCAAACATCCGGCGTCTGCGCAAGTGCCACGCTCCGCTGCACCTATACTAGCAATTGTAAATTCGCCGCCCGGCAGAAGTGACGTACAGTGAAGAATTGGAGAACCAGTGCCTGTGCTGTCTGCTTTATTTGCTTGTATTTTGTTCCGGTGCATCAGCCCACATGTGCCGCATGTCTGCTAGCTACAGGGTTAGTACACTTCATTAGCTGCTTCTTGCGCTGTGACAACGCTGTTGCACGCCTGCGATGTTCTTTTAATGCGGAGTATTCTCCGAGTCCATCCGGTTTTCTCTGGTTGTCTACGTTCAACAGCAGGGCCTCGATGCGATCTGCCTCCGCTCCACGTAGAGCGCACTGGGGGGACCCAGCTAAAGGTGTGGTATAGTCCTGCTTAACGCGGACGCGATCAACGCGTGGCGCAGTTACGCTACATCGGCGAGAATTGGACGCTTTACAGTGCAAGCTGGCTGGCTCGGGGATAGAACATGTCCTACCGCACGCCGGAGCAGGTGGAACAGGGTGCATCGCAGGCTAGCTTGGCTTACCAGCAGCATGCTGCCCGGGTTTACTGAAGCCAGCGTGTTGCGTTTGCGCCTTCGTCAAATAAAGAAGCTCTCGCTCGCCGCGCACTGGTCCACTAGCTCTGCTGCGTCACCCAAACACAGCCGAACATGCAAACATCTCACTCTATGACCGCGGACACTCCCTGGCCAAACGCTGGCGTCATCGAGGAAACGCGGCAGAAGCGGCGAGCAACTTCAAGCTTCAATTTCATCTAGACTCTGTAGGTTTTTAAACTTTCTTTATCCTGCAGGTCGGAGACCTTTGTAGAGAGTAATTGTGACCCGATTTTTCTTTCGAAACCACTGTTTATTTTCAAAGTGATAAGTTGTGATTCAAATCACATTATAATGACGTGTATTCAAAACTGACCCTGTCAACCTTTAATTACCGAACTCTCTCGAGTGAGGCTAGCTTAGCAGGTCTCTTTGAAGAGCTGTCAGACATTGTTTGGAATATCATCGGCCTTAGTGAGATTAGAAGAATTGGTGAGGCTTATACACTGCGACTGTAGTAATGGGCGACTTCAATGCAAAAGTGGGGAAAAGGCAGGCTGGTGAACAAGCAATTAGGAACTACGGCGTTGACTCTAGGAACGGAGGAGAGATGCTAGTAGAATTCGCAGAAAGGAATAAGCTTCGAATAATGAGCACCTTTTTCAGGAAGTCTAGCAACAGAAAGTAGACCTGGAAGAGCCCCAATTGTGAAACAAGAAATAAAATTGATTTCATACTTTCTGATTTTCCCAGCATAGTGCAGGATGTAAAAGTTATAGGTAGGGTGAAGTGCAGTGATCATAGGTTAGTGAGGGCTAGGATTCACCTCAATTTGAAGAGAGAAAGAGGAAAATTGGTCAAGAAGAAACACGGTCAACCTAGAAGCAGTAAGGGCAAAAGCAGAGAAATTCAGGCTGGTACTTGTAAACAAATATGCAGCCTTAGAACAGAGATGAAGATGACATAGAGGCAACGAATTAAACCGTAACTAGGCTGGCTTCAGAGGCACCCTTTGAAGTGGGAGGCAAGGCTCTAGGGCAAACAGTAGGCAAGCTCTTCCAAGTAACAAAGAACCTAATAAAGAAACGACAAGGAATGAGAGTGGCCAATTCAAAAGATAAGATAGAGTTCGCGGAATTGTCAAAACTGACCAAAAAAGCGAAAATAAATGATATTCGAAAATATAACGTGAGAAAGACTGAAGAAGCCGCAATAAATGGACGCAGCCTGAAATCAGCGAGAAAGAAACTTGGCATAGGACAAACCAAGATGTATGCACTGAACGATAAGCAGTGTAATATCATCAGCAATCTCGAAGATATAGTAAAAGCAGCGGAAGAATTCTATAGTGACCTGTACAGTACCAAGATGAGTCAGGATACCTCAATTAGAAACAGTAATGAACAGGATACAGAAACGCCTCCTATAATTTTACCAGTGCCGACATATGGGGCAGTGACTTGGAGACTGACAAAGAAGCTTGAGAACAAGTATAGGACCGCGCAAAGAGCGATGGAACGAAGATTGCTAGGCATAATGTTAAGAGACAGAAAGAGAGCGGTATGGATCAGAGAGCAAACAGGTATAGTTGATATTATGATTGACATCAAGAGAAAACAATGAAGCTGGGCAGGTCATCTAATGTGCCGGTTAGATAACAGTTGGACCATTAGGGTTACAGAATGGGTTCCAAGGGAAGGGAAATGCAGTCGAGGACGGCAGAAGAATTGACGGAGCGATGAAATTAGGAAATTCGCGTGCGCTAGTTGGAATCGGTTGGCTCAGCACCGCGGTAATTGGAGATCGCAGGGAGAGGCTTTCGTCCTGTTGTGGACATAAGACATGCTGCTGCTACTGCTGATGATGATCTGTGTGCAGTGACGCAAGTTCCTGCTTGAAGGACAGAGAAGTGGGAAACAGAGCTTGCGAAAGACGTACCCAGAAATTGCGGCACCATTTTTCCTAATTTTATTTGTTTTTTTTTTCTGTGCAGGTCGTGGAACTGGTTGTCCGGACCTTCCCGCGTGTGTTAGAAGCTGCCAGAGCGAGGGAAAGAGAGGTGGCATTTGCCTGCCACCTTTCCTTGTGTTCTGTCTTTGTATCTAGAGAATCACTGTGCGCGGCACGGTTGGTACTCAAGTCTAGCTCATGGTCTCTGGCCTACATTCGTCGAGGCGCTGCCTTGGCACGTGGCAATAAAAGATTGAATGAATTCATGAACGGAACGTTTTGTTTCGGAAAGGACGCGAGATGAATTAGGGAATAGCAGAAGAGAAGTGGCACTGGGGAATGGGCAGCAAGAATTTCGTCACGTAGGACGGAGAACCCCCATTTGCTGGGCGATCCACATGAGCGGTAGCGCCATTTTCGTGGCTTCGTTGTTTCCAGAAGGGATGCATCCTTTACGGAAATTAGTATTCCTACCCTTCAGCACAGAACTGCTTTGTTCTCTGAAGGCTGGGAAATGACAGAAGAGGCGTCAGAGAAGGGGTGTAGGGTTCTCGGTCCTGCGCTCCGGGCAGAGTCAGTGACCTTGGGTTTCCGCGACGGAGACTCTGGGCGCCACTGTGGTGGCTGTGTGTTTTTGTTTGTATACCTTCTACACTTGACGATGATGTTGGAGTGAATCCGAACGCCCAACTTATTACACGTAGGAGGACTTTCTATTTTTTGATTTAGTGGATGATTGATAAATGCATAGAATCGAGCGAAACAATTCTTACGTTATACCGGCGGAATATTCGTCATAACGTACACTAGCGAAATAATTTTCTGCGTGAACAGGCTGTTTTCTTTAACTACGACCACAAATGTACGCTATATGGCAGACGTATGAGACCAGCGGTTTATCTCAATAGTTAACATGAAATTTGCAAATGGTAGCATACTTGTCTCAAGGTATCCTTGCTTGGAAAAAAAAAACTGAATAATTGTGGAAAATTAATTGTTACTAGGTTAACAGTGGTATGTATCTACAAGACTATTTCGGTTTGTGAAAGGCCTTATTTCTCTAATTTGTAGCTCCGAAGCTTCGTTAGCGTTTTTAATGCACGGTATCTCCGAGTGTTGACCTTATTTATTTTTAATATGTGGTACGTCACGCCTTAATTGTTTTTGCGAGACAGTGTATATAAGAGGAGCGGAGATATATAGCAAGTGCGTTGTGCTGGTAGACAGATTTCTAAAAAATCCAGACTTCGTTCTTGAGTACATGTTTCTTGATGACGCTAGTCAGTAAGGTCGGCTGAAGTCAAATAATATGAATTGAATCTTTTTTGGAGGACACAGAAGCGTCTTCGAAGACTGAAAGCTTCGGTCTGCTGTTTGAACCTTGTGGCTTCGTACTTGGGTGCCAGAAAACAGAGACAATAAAGACTATTGATAGGTTGATTATGTCTTGTAAATCGCGCTGTCTAATCAGCCGAAATGGCAGTGCCATTAGCGAACAATTGTTTTATAACGTCACAAGTACTCGCCTGACGAAATGTCGACGACCAAACGCGACGACTTTTGCTTTTATGGCGATAGCAACTACATCGACACACCAGGCGCATTTACGGCATCGGCGTGACGTTTCGTATATAGCCCAAGTGCGATAACATTTTTGGCCGCGCGCCGTATGCTGTGTGTGCGAGTGACAGTGTGCGAAGGTGAGCGGAAGACGGTGGATGGATCTCGCGCGGGCTTGGGAGGAAGGCGGGGTGAAAGCGCGCCGTCTTCCATTGCGTGCGATTCACCGGGTAGGTGTACGGGGGGCTTTCTGCATACAGCAGCCGTGTGTGAACTATCTTGAAAGCGGTCTGCGAGGGGGGACAGAGTTTAGCTTCGCCGATGGCTGATGGTTTCGTGTGTGCTGTGTTCTCGCCGCTTAGTTCGCGCCTGAGCGATAGGCAGCACGAAGGTCAATTCAGTCGATGTCGCCGCTATGCTTCCATACGGCAGCGGTATGACAGCGAGTGTCTGCGGTTATCAGGTGAGATGCGTTCAGGTTCACCTGTGCGCTCGAGACACCATGCTTATTATTGTAGTTTGTGAGCGAATGTTACAAGCTTACACGGCCGATAAAACTACTATCCTTACTTCGTATAGTTGTCTAATAGTTTGCTATCGTAATCCATGTTCCGCCTTTTCGGCGCGACTGCAGTGATTTTGCGGTATATGCGAGATAAATGCCTTAGCATTACGTCGAATTTCTCTGAGCGCCCAGATACATGATTTAAACCGCGCTCACCACATTGCAAATTGTTGTTTGTTGTTCAGGAGCTCACTGCACACAAACTCTGCCGCTTCGAGGAGTGAAGTTCTACTGACGGTGGTCCGGAACAGACCAGAGTGAGTTGCTCTTTATCTGTATCTTATCGTTGGCTGACAGCCTGTAGAATTCAAACGGATATATATATATATATACGTCCGCCACGTGACCGGCTTCTGGAACTTTAAGCACTTATACTTTTTTGTACTTTGACGTAATGCAGTAAAGATAGTGACAGCTCTGCGTTTAGAGTTTAGAGCGACAGCGAGGATTTGCGATCCGTTTAAGTTTTACACGCGGTGGCCCAGCGATACGCAAATGCGACGTGTTGGCACGATGCAGCAGGCAAGGCTGGAGCAGTGCAGAAGCAAGGCCGCACTGGCAGCTACCAGGTGTCTCAGAATGCTGGAGCGATCAGGTGGCTTTGATGCGTCGCACCTCTGTGGTGCAAGGGATGCTAGTCAGTGCGCAGTGAAATAGTGGATAACGTATAGCTTGACCATTACTGCTCGCACTAGTTCATACAGACGGCGTGCTCTGTAGGAACTCTAGTGTGCGCATTATGCGCTTGAGCACAACGCTTGGCCAATAGTGCTTTAGCTGTTTCGTCTCTTCGACCGAGCCGATTGAGCGAAGTGTTGACGGTGCGTCCACGTCACTTCGTCGTTGTTGCAGCCAAACGCATTTTGCCGCCTCTTCACAGCATTGAACGCCCGTGCAGAGCGTCCGTGTATATATTATCCAATAAAACAAATTGCTGGAACGGCAAGAAGGAAACTCTAAATAAATGAAAATATAAACGCAATCGCTAGGTGACCAAAATCACGTGATGTATAGGTTAGAGCACTTCACGGGCCCGGGCCTACCCAAAAGCCCGGGCCGGGCCGTACGAAGCGTTTTTCGGAGGGGCCTGGGCATGTGGCCGCGGTCCCGGGCCGGACTCGGGCTTGCTACTCAAAGGGCCTGAGTCGTTCCTTTGAGCACATGTGAGCAATATGCATTGCATGGTCCAAGACACTTTTTGTCAAGCTGAGGTGACACGTGCAAAAAGCTGGCTGGTAGTATACTTTAGCAAAGAAAATAGAAAAACAGATGAACAGATGAGATAACTAACATGGCTTCCGCGGAAGGAAAAATAAAATAAGCAAAAAACCGTTCTTCGAACCATATCCCTGTTACCGATTTTCGATTGCATTATTACAACTCTCGGTACTATTGTATTAGTGGCACGAGCATCGAGTTACAGTTTGTTTTGTGCGGAGCACTTCCGGTTCACCTCCTGGAAGGAAATGCACAATGAATTAGAAAAAAATTTGTACATTACAAAATTCATGGGTTTCGTTATAGATGATATCACAGCATAAGTTTAGTTACAGAATTTCAAATAATTAGAGATCAATGATTACCGCACTCCAAAGCACAGAATCGTAGACTTTAGAGACCAGCTACATGACCAAGACTTTGGAAAAACTCCCGGAAACCGGGAAGTAGAAGTAATGACGTCTCTAATGACATCACACACATGAAGGTGGCATGATAAGAAAGGTGGTTAACTGAGGGACCCGATTTATATTAATCATAACGTGAGAAGCCAACAAACAAGGACACCAAGGAAAACGCAGGGGAAATTACTTGTACTTAGTAATTGAATTAAAGAAATGATCAATTAATCCCGATGAAAGTAGATGAAGGAACAACTTGCCGCAGGTGGGGAACGATCCCACGTCTTCGCATTTCACGTGCGATGCTCCTACCAATTGAGCTACCGCGGCGCCGTTTACCCATCCACTTTCTTCGTTATTTATATGTTAGTACTACACCCTTAGACAAAGGCATGCCCTTTGGGGTGTATAAATGCCACACAACGATAATCGTCATTTGCCTTGCTTGCGTTTCCTTTTTTGAAAACGCCGCGCCCGCTACATTCCTATCGGGAATGCTATGCCATGCTGATAACGCGCATGCCGTTAGTTACTGGGAAGTGCCGGGCTAGCAGCGTTAAAGAAAGGAAATGCGGACAAGACAGATGACGATTATCGTCGTGTGGCAAGATACGACCCAAAGGGCGTAATTTTATTTTAGAGTGTAGAACTAACCTTGAGAGTGTTAGCAAGCGCCACCACTCACAAACCTTGGCTCCTTCGCTCGTCGCACGCATATCGTGCCAGAGGATAAATGTTCGCTCGCTTAACCTAAAAAATAATGCCGAAGTGGAAGTGCCACTAACACACACGTAAGTCAAAGTTAAGGTTGCCTATCGGTCTTTATTTTAGCGCTCATGAAAGGGCTCTATATTTGTACTTGTGCGTTTATTTTATGCTTTATGCTCGTGAATCCGACTGTTAGCATATATATATATATATGCAGGAAAGAGGTGACGAACTGTTTGGAAGACGTACTTACGTAACGTTTCCGGCTGGTGGCCCAGCCTTCGTCAGAGTACAATAATGATTGTTCTCTGAATTATGGTCTTTCAAACGGTTAGTCGTCTCTTTCGTGCATAACATTGAAGAAACACCCTGTATATATATATATATATATATATATATATCGAACCATACAGGCTGTTTCAGCGAACACTTTCAAAAATCTTTAAAAGTTTGAGTGAGTGAATAAACTTTTATTTGGTCCAGCAAAACGCGATAAAACGCGCACCCGGCTAATCCGACGACGGGACGGACAGATCTAGCCTGCCGGCCCGATCGCGGGCGCGCTGGACGGCCAGGATTTGGTCCTCAAAGACGGGACTTCGCAGGAGCGCGTCCCACTCTTCCTTGGTGAACTTCGGGCCCAGCGACCCGCACTCCCGGAGCATGTGAGGCAAAGTAGCAACCTCACCACAGGCCACGCAAGAACAAGTCGGATAAATCTCGGGATATATGCGGTTAAGGGACGCCAGAGTTCGGCAGGAGTTCGTTTGCAGGAATATGAGTGTGACCGCCTGCGGCCTGCTTAGCTTGGAGTGAGGAGATCGTGATCGTGAGGTGAAGTGACGCAGCACAAAGGCGTTGATGAGCCGAAGCAGGTTGTCCTCCTTGAGGCCACGATGTCTGTTCGGGACCCTTCGGACGAGGCGAAAAGCATTGTCGGTTTTCGCAATTATCTTGCGTAACGCAGTGCCGTTGCCGCCGCGTGATTCGATGAACCTACCCAGGACTCTGATGGTGTCGACCCTGGGCATCGGGTCACCGCTACGAGTGAACAGGTGAATGTCACTTTCCGAGACTGGTTTCCAGCCCTTGGGTTTGTGGCCTTTTTCTCTTCTATAAAGCAGAAGCTCAGATTTGGTCGGGGAGCACCTGAGCCCGGTGGGTAGCAGGTACTGCTCCGTGACGTCTACCGCCTCTTGCATAGCGCTTTCCACTTGCCCTTCGCTAACGCCGGTGCACCAGATCGTGATGTCGTCGGCGTAGTAGATGGTGTGTTTGACACCTTCAACTCGGGCCAGATTCCTCGAGAGGACGACCATGCAGATGTTGAAGAGAGCAGGCGGAATGACCGAGCCTTGCGGCCTGCCCCGTGGGCCCAGGAGAAACTCGTCGGAGACAAAGTCGCCGATCCGCAGCTTCGCTTTCCACCCGTCAGGAACGAACGGACGTAGTTATATAGTCTGGGGCCCAGCTCGAGGACTGCGACGCAGGCCAGAATGTTGTATTCGTGGAGAACGTTGTCAAATGCTTTCTCGAGGTCGAGTCCGAGCAGGGCACTGGTGTCTCCGGTACTGCCGTCGATGATTTGGTGTTTGATCATCTTCATGGCGTCCTGCGACGAGAGGCCGGCACGGAAGCCCATCATGTTGTGAGTATAGATGTTGTTCTCTTCGAGATGTCTGTTTAGTCCTTAAACTTTAAATCCTTAAATCTTTAAAAGTTGCCTATAGCAGATATCACAATTCTAGTTCATGAGCTGGTCTACTCGATGCGGCGGACAATACCTGCACAAAAATTTAGATGAAAAATCGACTAATAAACTTAATGAGAGCAGCATTTCGGGCAAGTTGGTAATGAAGTTGGCAAGTTGCGCTTGGTGTGTCGTCTTCTTTCACGTCCGTGTCGTTTTTATGTCGCGCGATATCATTTAAGCGACTAATAAAAATTTACTAATTAAGTTTCTAATTACATTATGGCCCATAGTGCAATATACAAATTGAACTATGGGAATTGGCGTTACAGTTAATTTGTTAACAAAATGTCGTTTCATGCACCGAAGCAAACAAGTAACTGGAACGCCATTGCATTTCTGCGCAAAGTTCGGGAATATATATCTCGAAGCTGGTGTCGTCCAGTGAATTCGTTCCAAAGGGATCCGTCTTGTGAAGTCCGCTACTACAATTTGCAAATTGCAATATGTGCCATGAGAGAATTAGCCAAATAGTTAATTAGTGAATTCATTTTAGTTAGTCGATTTTGCATTTCAATTTTTGTACACGTAGCTTCCGCCTCTTCGAGTGGACTGGCTCACAAACTAGAATTGAGTGACCTGTTACAGCCGACCTTTAAGACCTTCGCTGAAAAACCCTATATTTATATATATATATATATATATATATATATATATATATATATATATATATTTATATATATATATATATATATATATATATATATATATATATATATATATATCGAATACGAATACATGGCACCGATAAATATTACGGTCGCGGGCGTTGCTTCGTTAATAAACAACCTTAAAATGTCGTCTTCTTGTCGCATTGATGGAATTAATTCTAAGATATTAAAAAAAATACCCCTTATGTTTCAAGCGTCGTCCTGGTTCACATATTCAGGCAGTGCCTAATGTCTGCTATGCTTCCTTCTGACTGGAAGATAGCAAAAGTTGTACCGATTTACCAAAATTGAAGTGAAAAGTCGAGTGAAAAATTGGAGGCCTATTTCGCTTACCTGAATTTGCTGCAACATGCACGAACATGTCATCGCTTCGCATATTTATAACCATATTGAATCTAACAGTTTCTTTTTGCGCAATCAACACGGTTTCAGAAAAGAGTTTTCGCGCGAGACACAGCTACTAGAATTTGCAACAGATATATCCATTTTAACATGAATCACTGATTACAGACTGACTGCTTATTCCTTGACTTTTCCAAAGCATCTCATCGCCTTGCACATTGTCGTCTCATATTGAAATTATCTGCGTTAAAATTAAACTCCTGTACGTTGTCATGACTACGTAACTTTCTACCTAATCGAGAGCAATTTACTTCTGTTAATGACTTCCATTCCCCCAAATCTAACGTTACTTCTCGTGTGCCACAAGGAAGCGTCCTTAGGCTTCTGTTGTTTCTAATCTATGTAAATTATCTACCTAATAACATATCGTATGCATTCGAAAATTCGCCGATGATTGCATAATCTACCGTCCAGTAACTAATAGTGATGATCATATGGCGCTTCAGCGAGACCTAGAGATAGTGAACCAGTGGTGTACTACATGGCTCATGACACTAAACCCGTCAAAATGTGTAACAATGTATTTCACGCGACTGCTCCTTCTCTTCCTTCTCTTTGCTCGAGTGATGGCGCCCACGCGCCTCGTTCAAATACTCAAATGCCGCACGCGTGTAGCAATATTCAACCTGGCTGAGACACGCGCATGCGAATCAGGACAGTCGAGCAGACACTGAGAGGGCATTCGCCGCGAGAACAAATGGGGAATTGATATCCTTCTCACATTTACGGCCTCTCTTTAATAGACCAAAAAGCTAGCTGCGGGCTCACAAAGTGGCAGGTGTGTGCAGAGAGCAATGTATGCCTGGCGCCCTTAGTTGTATTTGGCGAAGCATAAAGGCGTTCGGACTGGAAACCCATCGAGCGCGCATTAAGATGGAGTAATTGATAGATGGGGCACATCCACCAGCTGTTTGCTTTAACGTCAAACGCGATGCAGCTCTTGTTCTGGTAGTTTCAAGAACTCTTGCTTGTAAATTCAAGGCTTTATGTTCGAATGAGTGTTTCTTTGTGTTGTTGGAGCCAGTTATACGAATGAAAGCGTGAAGCAGGTTTTGCGACGGTGGTGGCTAGTGGTCGCACATATTTGGTAGGCAAGCATTAAGATGAGAGGTTTGCAGAGACAGACCCAAGTTTCCTAATTTAATGTTCATAGGTAGGTGCGTTCATCACAATTACCGTTGTAGAAGTTGCTTTGCTGAAGCGCCTTTGGGGAATGAAAATTTTTTGTTCAAGGTATTTTTGTCCGCAGATCGAGTGTCGATTGTACCTTTGTTTTTTTTTTTTAGTTTTCAATGTCGCTCTATGAAGTAACTATGAGTTATAGCGGCCAGAAGAGCTCAGTACGATTCGCATTAGAGGCGCCGGTGCTGGATGATAGCACTGACCGAGCGAGCTACTCAATGCGGGAGATTTATCCCTCTGACCATTTTCGACCGCAGTCACTAGTTCTGTGGTTCGATAATGCGCCTTCATTTCATTGGCGGCTTGTGAATCGTGTGGCGTAGGCCAATTGTTATCTCAGAAAGTAAGAGTTGAGAAAGCGGGACATGTTACCAGGAGATGATCCTGAGTATTTAAAAACAAATTCGTACCTATCCGTACCGCGTGACACGATTTACAGTAGTCTTAGAGCAGTTTGGCTATAATAATGGTAAACTTAAGCGTAATGCTGACAGTCCGAATCATTGTCCCTAATATAGCGCAAGACTCATGCCCACTCTGGCTTCCTTGTCATTTTTATGTTGGTATTTCTTTTTCATACGTGTTTTTTATTATCGCGTGGATGTAGGTGATTGTTAGATGATTTTGGAATTAACTTTTTGGAGCCTTTAAGAAATGGCTGTTTTAGCGTTTTAGGGGAAGGATGCCTGAAAGGGATATGAAAGCAGTAGCAAGCTTTTTTGTTTTTGTTTTTTTAAAGCTTGGTGTGTCTCGGTGGAGAGTAGCCTTGTGCTGACTTGCTTTGTGATAGTGGTCTGGCACTGTTCCAGAGTGACTGTTTACCAAACATGCAACGAAAAGGTTGCGATACCAGTTTGAAGGTGAAGCTCCACCAGAGCGGTCTAGGGAGAAAAGGCACAAGAGCACCACGAGGCCTGCTGAACGAGTCCAGGAAATCTACGTGCTACGAACAAGGGGCTGGTCACAATGGAAGTAAATTCCGCTGCTTAAACGCCGACCTCTCGGCCAGTGGCTGCTGGCCTCTACGCATCTAGGTCTTGCTCTGCCCGGGGAGATTGACAGGGAGAGATTGACGTTTAGCGTTGTTATACCGGACATACCTTCTCGACGATTAATGTTTCGCCGGCATGCGTGCAGCTCTGAAAAAAAAACCTTCACGTTGCGCCGTCGTCTGTTTAAGGACAAGGGTGCTGGCGACTAAATCAGCGTAACCAATATTGACGGGCAAAACGAGTCCCCGCCTGGACTAGACATGACCTGACATAGTCTGTCACACTCAAACAATGGGGCTCGCGTCGAGGCGACAAAAGCCGCCGCCCTTCGTGCAAGCAGTGACGACCGTGATTATCACTCTACCGGAAACTGGCCTTGACAAGTGGTCCGTCACGAGGGGATCACTAATTGATAAAACGGGCCAACGTCAAGGAGTTCTGTGAGAATGACTTCGACATCAAGTTCTCAGCTTATCACGTCGTTGACTCGTATGCCGGGCGAACGTGCAATATTGTAGGCGGAGCCACGTGAGACGACGCCACGTCATGAGCGGGATTTCGCGAACGGTTCAAGGATTGTGGTTGGATGTTGAGCCTCGCTTTATAAGTACGCGTTCTGAGGCATTTTGATCTCTCTGCGAAAATACTTCCCTTTAAGTTTTAGAAACCTATGCGGCTAAACTAATCAAAAGTGAATATTTGGAGTATCGCTAAACAAAGTAATGATTTGTTTTGACGCAACATTATACTACTGCCAACAGGACTAGGATTTTTTCTCTGCGACGGATGCGAGCGGCGGTGGCGGTGCCTGTCCGAAACGCCATCGCCATCCGAAACGGCTATTATAATGAGCCCATAACTGTTTACACTAAAAGTGAAAGAATTAAGCGTGCAGAATCTATCAAATAATTGGGCAGATTTGTGCAACACCGTTATCGGTCGTTATCAATCTCATCAGACTCGATGCAACCCCTATGAGTCGTTATCGGTCGTTATCAACCTTATCGGACTCTATCCGACACTTATCAACCTTTGTCGGTCGTTGTAAACCTTATCTGAATCGACGTGACCCTTATCAGCCCTTTTCTGCCCTTACCAACGTTATCGGACATGATAATCCCCCTTATAACTTTTTATCGCTCCTTTTGAAGCTTATCGGATTTCTCCCAACCCCTCTCAACCCTTATGGGTTCTTTTCAACCTCATTACAATTTGAACCTCAAACCATTATAATTCTTATTGGTCTTTATCAACTTTTCCATTAGCGTCGATTTATTATTAAGTGCGATCAGACCGATTTAACCCATCATCGCTCCTTATCATGTTTATCAACTCACGGTTTACACTTATAACCATCTGATTTCTTTATGTTTCTTTATTTTATGCGGATAATAATTATATGGACACTCCACGAGCCTTTTTGCTATCGCCGTCGGCGTCACCCTGAAGTTCCATATAAAGTCCAAGGGCGATAAAATTGTCTCCGCGCGCCGTATGCTGTATGTGCGAGTCAAACTACGCGAGGCTGATCCGGGGGACGCTGCTAAATCTCGCGCAAGCAAGGAATGAATGTTGAGAGTCGCGTGCAAGGCTCCCGGGAAAGGGCAGGGAAAGGGAACGTTTTCTACTCCGGCCGGCCCGTGCGGCCGCGTGCGCCCTACCAGGCCGCTGTAGCCTGAAATCAATCTACGCTCCGACTGAGTCCACCACGCGATGTCTTTCCGCGGCTTAGTTCGCGGTGATGCGAGAAGCATCATGAAGGTCAATTCACTCGTTGCTGCTTCCGCGCTTCCTCACTCCAGCATTTTCGCAGGGAGTTTCCGGGGTCATGCAGTGAGATGTGTTCATGTTTGCTTGTGCGCGCGTGATACAATGCTTTTTAATTTAGTTAGGGAACCTATGCTTACAAGTTTAAACGGCCGAGAAAACTACTACGCTTATTTCGTATAGCTGCCCACTAATTTGCTATCGCAATGGAGGATTCTCTTTTCAGACGCAACTGCGCCATTTATTTATTAATATAGCAGCCTTTTTACGCAGCGATAACGTCACTGATCGTGCCTTACGGGACAGAAGGTCAAAAAAACTTTTCTGGCCATGTCGCCATAGAAGTCCCTATGGGTACGCATTTAAAATGCGCGATTTGTCTGTTTGATTGCTCATATCATAGGGTTTGTCTTATCAGCAAATGTCCCTGAAATCTGTAGTGTCGCACACTGGTTTCGATGCTTGGTGTTTTCAAAGTTGTTGATGCACTGAAAGACCGAATAATCCTTTGTACCAAGGTTGCAGAATGAAAAAGGCATTGTTTATATCGAGGAAATGCGACCGCGGGTGTCACGTGCTCGTGCTAACCCAATATGGCGCGCGGTCGTTCCAATACGACAGGAGTGCGGCAGCCTTCGATGTTGAAATATTTTTGCTTGAGGCATATTCCGCGCTTCTGTGACGCGCAGAAATTTGAATTTTCCCGGTTATAAGTACTTACATGTGAGTGTGTGCTTGTTTGCAATCTCAAATAAACTAGCACATGACACGTTTTGTCGGCTCAATTGTTTCAATAACAATGAACAATGCGTTTTGATACATTTGGAGAGCGTTGTGTGGAAGGATATTTAAATTGCCCTTGCAGCAATTTGAACTCTCCCAATCCTGCGTGTCGACAATAGCGTTTAGCAAGAGCAGTCGTGTGGTTTGCTCCAATCTGGCTGAAAGAAGAGACCCGATTTGACGAGGCTGTTAGGAAACAAATTATTATCAGCGTTAATACGGCGCGACCGTATCTTTTGGACAGAACTAGTACGACTGCACTAATATTAAGCACGGTAATGCATAGGTCGATTGTGCATGCTTGCTTTTGCTGGAATCCGCTACCGCTATCAATCCGCTATACTTTAAGCCACGAAAGCTCGTAAAAGCTGGGAAAGCTTTGCAAATGAACCACTTGTCAGTGAAGCGCCTTCGGCGATGACTTAATGCTCAAGGCCCCTAATTTCACAATCCAATTTTCCACGGATTCTACAGTGGCACAACCGATTCCACGATGTACAAGAATAGCACACACACTTCGCCTTTATTTTTGAAATTTAAAACTTATTTCCTCCTTTTAGGTGAAACTGATAATTTCGCCACTACTTTTCGCCCTACAATGTAATTATGAATTTCATTGCATACTTTTGTGTGGCCCTTTTTGAGCATGTAGGAATTTGGGACGCCTGAAAATGTACCTAAAGCAAATATAAATACGTCCATGAATAACTTATTCGATAAAACTGCATGTCATTTCAGCCAACATGCAGTGGTACCGCAGCAATAAAATGATTGTTGAGGGCTTGGCTATTTCGCTAATGAACGTATTCGTTTATGTAAACAGTAATTATTGGCCAGGGAGAAGCTAAATTGAGGTATTACTTGCATGTGCATGGCAGCTTCAGTGGACTTGTTTCGAAAAGACCATGTGGCGATTCGGGGCTATAAAAATCTAGAAATGACCGCCAATGCGTTGTCTATTAAAACATATAAGGGGTGTCGGAGCTATCATGCATCCAGTTTTTTTTAAGGGATCCATTCAACTCAATGGTAACCAAGTGCACATATTTCGCAGCCGAGTCGAATAGACGAAAAAAATTTTTTGTTCATGCCACTTAATCTATTACTTAGCTACAATTAGTATTTTTAATTATTCATCTGGATTCCGCACTGTCAATGAAAATTGCGTGGGAAATTTGAAAGAACACGAAGATGGCATGTTTTCAGCCCAGGTACTTTTCGCTCGTTTATTTTTTCCGGTTGATCAAGAAAGCCCGCGAAAATTTCGATTTGGTTAGACGCTTAGCGGTGCGACAAGCCGACCGCCCGCATCAAAAAGCAGCGCTATCAGAAGCAAGCTTCAAAGTTACAGCCAGAGCTGGCGTCTTATCTAGCGCACTCCACCCGCGACAGCGCGGCGTCTTCCTGTTTATAAGAGTGCCGAGAAGCGTTGGTTGGTGCGTCATGGAAGGAGTGCGCTCAGTAGCGAGTGTGAAGCTTGTTTGAAGGCGCCGCATTTAAATGCGTAAGCCCCTCTACGTTTATCGTCGAGGATGCCCATCCGTCCGTCACGTAAGACAATCGCTTTCAAGATAGCCGTAGCAGCTGCGAGCGAAGTGACCGTGCTGCCTGTCGGTTCGACTCGGAGTAAACTGCGAGAACGCAGCGCGCACGAGGCTGTCAGCATTAGGCGCACTCTGCCACCATCGCAGATCGCTATCAATATAGAGCCCGCGCGGCCGCGCCATATACCGCCGGAATATGGTTGACCATGGTTCATAATGGTTCGATGCAGATGGACAAGGCGATAAAGAGCGGCTTTTATTGATCGAAACTTCAGCAGCGCACCAGCTACTGCAACCTACAGTAGTTATCTTGCGTCGTCAGTTCACCTCGTACCGCCTTCCCCAACAGTTCGTATCGCCGCAGCGCTGTCGTTTATACTGGTCGGATCAAGCTTCCCAGCATTAGCGATGATCGTGGGCTGCATTTAGATGAGGAAGTGGCGCAGTGCTTACACATGCTTAGAGAACTCCCAGAAGAGTTTCTGGCATGAATTTTCTTTTGACTTGGGAGGATGGATAGCCACGCGACATTTCTACTTTATCGTGGGCTTTCTTGAGCAGTTAAAAAAAAAATAAACGGGCAAGATCTACCTGGCTGGAAACATGACAACTCTCTTTTTCATTTTTTCAACAAATTCAATGACAACACGCAATTAAGAGCAGTAATTAAAATGTTTGTTATTCGCAAATAAGTAATTCAATGGCACTAACTAAAGATTACTGACAGAGGTTCTTCTCCACTGTGATCATTAACTTCGGTTTATTCGCGTAGATGAACCTGTGTCATATCAGGGTGATGCATGATAGCAAGCACGCTGTATACAATAGAATTACCAGATGCAGTTCAACAGCAATCTTTATTTGGCTTTCAAAACACATGGGCTCGAGCGATGTTTATTACTAGAAGGTTTAACAGCTCAACTGATGTAATTATGAAAGGCATAAAGCAGCTATCATCATTATTTGGTCCGCTCTTACTAAACAATCTCCCACACTATATGGAGATTGTCGCCTGTGACGTATCCTTTACGTTCCAAGTCATCCAGTGGAAATGATTTGTCGCTCAAATATGCCCCTTCGTTACTTGATCCTTGGGGCTTTCCATAGTAGATGAGGTTGTCTTCAGGTTTAGTTACAAAATGGCGATGTTTCCCATTCGACGGATGTTTGACGGTCAGCTTAATGTTCTTGTCGAATGGCCATTGAAGAAAATCGTCTATCGCTCCTTTCAGGAGCTGAATACCGACATGCAGCAACACATGACCCTTATGTTTGTTAAGGTAGACTCCAGGCAACAAGTAATATCCTGAGATATATAGGTTTACACTTGGGCAATCACAGTAGCCGTGCGAATATGCACGTTCCTTCTTTGCTTTGAAGCCTTTTACAGAAAACTCGTATCGCTTAAGGCTCATTGTGTTTAGTGCCAGTTCTTTTTCTATACTTAACGGCGTCGAACTGTTTCGCTGCGGACGATTCAGTGTTTCAGTAATGCGTGCAACACCTTTTTCTAACTTACTACAGATTGTCCTAGTGACGTCCTGCAACTGTTTGTCTAAGGTCCTCTCCATCGTATCTACCTTCTCACATACTTTCTCGAGGGCCTCGCTGTAAGCCGCCGAATGTTCCCTTGGTGCATCTTGCAACGCGCTCGCTGCATTTTCTTTCAGTTGTGGTACAGGTCGCTTCCTGTCGTCTGAAGCTCCCATCAGTGTTTTAGTTGAATTGCCTATTGTTCCTGCTAGCTCCTGCAGATTTTGACCATGACCAATCAGTGTTTCCCTTGTTGCTTCAGAGCACGATAGGCAATCGGCAGTTCGTGACGCAACGTTCTCAAGCGTTCTGCTTCCCCTTGATATATGTAGCAGCGTTTCTTTGATCGATTTCATGCTATGTGAAATTTCATTCAGACAGCCTCTTTGGGCGTTTTTATCATTTGAAATTTGAACACGCCTGTCTTTTATTTCACACACTTGACCACTCAGGCTTGAATGCAAAGCCATCATTATTGCTGTTTGTTCACTGTTGGTCGTCTGAGGGGCCCCGCTTGTAAGAGGCACCGTGTAATCCCTGCATTCACTTTGTATATGCGCGCAGACATCATTGCAAAGCACGAGTATTGAACACTTTGGGCATGACGTAAAGTGATGGTCACACTCTTTACAAAAGTGCTGGTTCAGCTCTGACGCAGTCAGTACTCTGTGGCAGCCACTTTCTTCGTTCCAGCATTTCACCTGAAAGAAAGGACAAATAAAAACACCTTAGAACAATGTTATTTTAGGAAAGTTCATATTTTGGACCATGTAGATGCAGCAATGCGTTAGATTGTGCTTAGGATGTTTTGCCAGTATTTAGTAGTTTTTCTAGATTACGTAAATAAACAGGCATACCTCATGGCACATTGTATCTTGTAAATTAACAGCTATAGTCTTACGCTGGAGGAAATGAGTTGTAGCATAAATGGTGTTTTAGCGATATACATACCATCTTGAAAGAAAAATAACATTGAATAAAAATAAAAGCGAAAAGGAACAGTAGAGCATGGTGACGATGCTAAAACTGGAAGGAGGAGGCAAATATGAAAAGCGTTAAAGATGAATGATTTCCGATGATGATGCTTGAGGTTTAATGGTGCAAGGGCCAGGCATGGCCAAAGAGCGCCATGCTAGTGGTAATGAATATGTAGTGGTCTGATGGGTTCTGTGAATTTAATGTGAGGTGGCTGTAAAGAGGCCTAAAACAGTTGGTGTAAATTGCATAAAATGTACACGTAATAAAATACGGCAATGATTTATGACGTGTATCAAGATCACTAACATGCATTAGGAAAGAATGATGTATTATATAAAATATGCGAGTTTCTACATTGCTTAGACCACTACTGCCTCGCCCGAGCCCTTGAAACACAAGGGCCTAGGGGCATGTGCTATTCAATATAATTATCACAGCAGCATCCTCTGAAGAGAGGAGGCGCTACGAACTAATGGGGCTAATAACATGTAGCACAACTTCTTTCAGGAAACCTAGGACAGCGTCGGTATCAAAGAGTGGTTCTGCACCGAGTAACATAACAGGATGAAGGGGGATGTGTTGCCGGTATGCTAAGGGAAAATCTTTTTTTCTTTCAGATTCGGCTTCCCGACACTCCAGAAGGACGCGGAGGACGGTCAGTCTCTCCCCGCATCTACCACAGGTTGGAGGCTCGTTTCCGGTGAGTAAAAAGTTATTTGTGCCAAATGTGTGTCCTATTCTGAGACGACAGAATAGGACATCTGTCCGGCGTGATTTTGTTACAGGAGGCCAGAAACCTGATTGTGGTTTTATTACATGCAGCTTATTATTGGTTTCCAGGTCCCAAAAGCTTTGCCAGTAGTTTCGCAGTTTCCTTCTTAAGAAAGGCTTCAGGTCTTTGACAGAGACCGAAGTAGTAGGATTAACTGCATGCAATGAAATTGATGTGGCCATCTGGTCCGGTAGAACGTTACCCTCGATGCCCCTATGTCCAGGCACCCAGCATATAATCACATGTTGATTAGATAAGTATGCTTTACACAGGACGGAGTAGAATTCATTAATTACCGGATTTTTGTGGTTTACGAACAACCATCAAGGCCTTCACTACACTAAGGGAGTCCATATAAATAACTGATTTCTGGAGTTTTGCTTTCTTTATATGCTTTACAGCCGACAACAGTGCGTAGGCCTCAGCCGTAAAGATTCTTGTTTCCGGATGCAGTACATCGGTTTCCGAGCAGGATGGACCGACGGCTGCATAGGACACCCCGTCGTGTGACTTCGATGCGTCTTTGTAGAACTCCGTGCAGGAGTGTTTGTACTGGAGTTCCCGGAAATGCATTTGCATTTCAATCTCTGGAGTTAAATCGCATTGTATTGTGTGCCACTCCCAAGGAGGTAGCAGCTTAGCTGGAGGCATTAGGCGATGTTTGAGGATTGGGACATCAATTTCAGTGCTGAGCTCCTTCACACGCAGCGAGAAAGGTTGTCTTACGGAGGGGCGATTACGAAAGAGTGTAGCATATGTCGTATCGTTAACGGTATTAAAACGCGGATATTGAGGATTAGAGTGGACTTTCAGAAAATATGTTTGGCTGGTGTATGTTCTCAGCAGATGAAGTGACCACACATTTGATTCTACATATAAACTTTCAATGGGACTTGTTCTGAAAGCGCCAGTGGCCAGTCGGATTCCTAGATGGTGGACTGGGTCTAGCATCTTTAGCGCGCTCTGGGCGGCAGATTGATAAATCACGGCACCATAGTCCAATCGTGATCGAATGAGGCTCTTCTAGGGATTCATTAAACAATTTCTGTCACTACCCCATGAAGTCTGGGATAGAAGTTTCATTATGTTCATTGTTTTTAGTCATTTTTCTTTAATATGTTTAATGTCGGGGACGAAAGTGAGTCTATAGTCAAGTATAACACCTAGAAATTTGTGTTCTTTGTTTACAGGTATCTGTTGTCCACATAGTTCTAGGCAAGGATCTGGGATAAGGCCTCTCTTTCTTATAAAAAGAACACAAGAACTTTTGTTAGGATTGATCTTAAGTCTATTTGTTCAGGCCATGCTGTACCTGTCTCTCGCACACTGCGAGATTACAAGATTTGAAAGCTATTTGAATGTCGTCCACGTAGGCAGAGTAAAAGATGGCCGGTGGTAATGAAGCACGAAGCGTGTTCATCTTCACGATAAAGAGCGTGCAGCTGAGCACGCCTCCTTGGGGTACATCCGTTTCTTACGTAAAGGGACGTGAAAGTACATTGCCGACTTTTACCCGGAAGGTACGATTGGACAGATAGCTTTCTATTAGGTTTAGCATATTACCATGGATGCCCATTTCTAACAAGTCTCTTAAGATTCCGTAACGCCACATTGTGTCATACGCCTTTTCCATATCGAGAAATATCGATAAGAAGAACTGTTTATGTATAAATGCGTCCCGGATATTTCCTTCAACACGTACGAGATGATCGGTTGTAGAGCGCCCTTCTCGGAAGCCGCACTGATAGGGATCAAGCATTTTGCTCTGTTCAAGGAAATGAATGAGTCGCCGATTAATCATTTTTTCAAATACCTTACAAAGGCAACTCGTGAGGGCTATCGGGCGGTAACTTGCGACTGAGGAAGGGTCTTTGCCTTGTTTCAAAACAGGGACCACGATGGCTTCCTTCCATGCGATTGGAAGGTACCCTGCATCCCAGAGTGTGTTGAAAAGTGTGAGTAATGTAACTTGCGTATCATTGTGTAAGTTTTTGATCATTTGATACATGATTCTATCAGATCCTGGTGCGGAGCTCTTTCAGGCGCTCAAGGCAGCTCTCAACTCGGTAATACTAAAAGGGCAGTTGTACAGTTCATTCTGTGGACATTTTCTTATGAGTGGCTTACATTCTTCTATTTGTTTATATTTCAGAAATGATTTCGAATAATGGTTTGAACTTGACACGCAGTGAAAGTGCTCCCCAAGTGAGTCTGCCTGATCTTGCAGTGTATCGCCCTGTGTGTTTACCAGAGGGAGTGAATATGTTTGCCGCCCTCTAATCCTATTGACCCTGTTCCAGGCGTTGGCCTCATCTGTAAGCGAGTTAATACTCGATAAAAACTTCTGCCAACTTTCTTTTCTGGCCTGTCGGCGGGTTCTCCTGCCTTGGGGCTTTATTTTTTTAAGGTTGACAAGATTCTCTGCAGTGGGAGAAGCGCGTAGCAGCCCCCGCGCTTTGTTCTGTTTTTTACGAACGATCCTACATTCGTCGTTCCACCACGGGACTGATTTCCGACTAACCTTCGTTGTGCTGGCAGCATCGTTTTACTGTTAAGGCATCTCTCAGCTATGCGTTTTCTAGAAATAATTTCTTAGAGCGTGCTGTTTTAAATATGCACGCCATGTGTTCCCCCCTAAACTCATCTCCGCAGCGGCGAGACTATGCCTCGTCTAGTTTATTCATTTCATCGTTCAGAGATAATGTCTTGTCGACTTTTTGTGATTGATAGTAAGTTCTTTTCCTGTGTCTCCTCTAAGACCGCATGGATTTAACGAGTCGAATCTTGTTCCTCTTTCCGAAGTGGGCCGAAATATCACCTAGAATATAACGAGGTCTTAGAGCCTTTTTGATTTCCGCAGTGCAATTGATGTTGGCGATGATTATGGTCTACATGCGGTTATATGAGAAAGGACGAAATAATGAGCGTCCTCGAAGATGAGTCAGGGTGCTATATATAGCTATACCGTATTTGTATTTAAAATTTAGCGATTTTTCACTGTGTCAATAAAACAAAACGTTTTATGGCTTTGACGTTATGTAATACCAATAGAGCTAGATTTCCGTTTAGTAATAACCACCTGTTGCTTAAGACATACTTATTATCGCAAATAAGCGAATTCTTTTCACGATGCAGATGGACGCAGTAGACAGCAACCACATAAAGCACGGGCGGGTGCCAAACGAAAGCAGCTTCGCTGTCCTATAATTTTTTCAGAATATTCACAGGGCCGTCGATGTAACACATGTCAAACGCAGGAATGAAAATTCAATCAGTGCTTCCTCCGCCCACTCGAGCTACTCGGAGTTGCAAGCGCTTACAGATATAAAACAAACAGCGCTCGAAAAAAATAGCCTTGGTGTCAATGACAGGATGTGAATAAATACTGTGTCCTTAAATTTAGGCAAGATATAAAACTCGTGCCAAGTACTCCAAAGGCAATGCTGTTCACCGTGCTTGCCTTTGAGTTGTTAGTTTTGATTAATAATGTCATACTTTACTCATCAACGCTAAATATTTCCGTGAGGCAATTTCCACTCTCTTACCTCTCGTTTGAGCAGGTTCTCTACTGGAAACTCCCACCACTCGACATCGTCTTCCCGGACTCGCTCACCATCCAGGGGACAGCAACGCCCGTCGTCATGCCGGCAACGCTCGTAACACTTCTTGCAGAGAACGTGCAGACAAGGCAAAGAAGCGGTCACTCTGGGCACCAGTCCGCATGCTTTGCAGATTCTGTACGTCGGAATGGGCTCCACGAAGTCCACAGGCCTCCAGTCCAGTTCGTCAGAAAAACCGACTAACGTGTACCGCTGGTTCAGAGGAGCCATGAGTAATGCTGCGCCCGCCCGCCTTCACTGCGGGGTAGAGTACCACTGGCGGAATCTTCGAACACCATCGATGACCCTCCCTATGAACCCTTGTTGTGATTACCATCACACTGATAGTGCTACGCGCAGCTATCAGCCATTTTCTGAGTCAGGCTTCTTTCTCCGATAGCCAGCAGCCGTCAGCACACGTTGCCATTTTTTTTTATTTTCTGGAACATTTTTACCACAGGGCCCAAATAAGTTTGCACAGCGCACATGCATATTGAAAAGCACAGTGCATTTTCAGCAATTGTATACGCTGGCGTGCTGTCCTCTGTATTCCCTCATTTTTCCTTAGAAAATGCAACACTTACAATGAATGCCGATTATGGCCGTGCTTTCCAGCGAACGCGTTGTAAAACAGAACCATATGTTTGTCTTTAGTATCGGTTTATTTGAAACATAAGTCATTCATTGTCTAAAATTGGCCTGACAACGCAACAAGGATCATCAGAGGCAACTTGAAATGTTTCTCAACCAAAAGCCTGTCAGGTATCGTCGATGTGGCATCCTTACCACTACCTCAACGTGCTTTCGCTCACTGTAAAACAGATTTCCTGTATTTTTTATACATGAAGTGGTGCCCGAACGCTTTGAAATGTCCCATCATTTATGGCTTTGCTGTATTTCAATGCAAAATGAAAATAATAATAATATTATCTAGTAGCTATGCTTGAAGCTTTACTTCTCTGGATAGAGATATTATTCGCAATAGTCGCAACACGAGCACAGGAAGTTGTTCGTGAATACACACCATTTTTGTTCCACGGTGTTGTGATGATGTCAGGCGTGTTGATGGTTGCCCGGTGTTCCTGTTCTAATAGGCCAAGGTACCCAAAAGTGTACATACGGTTCACGTATGTGGCGCAGAGAAATGCGTTGAGATAGAGTAGGATCTGTTTCGAGAGTTAAGTATAATTTGCCACTGAATACTACTCCGCGAAACAAAAATTTCCACTGGTGTTTCAGAGCTGATTATCCGTTACTCATACAACGTCTGTATGTAAAGAGAAAACGAACAATTAGGCAGCTGTAACTCCAGAGTAACGTTAAGCTTCGTTGATTGTACGATATTCGGCTACGCTTTAATAATAATTGAATAAAAACATTTACTGACACAGTATGGCACGTGTGTTAGATTGGAGGAACAGATGTCGTCAATGGAGAGCGCCCAGTGCAGTTTCAGCAATGTTCCATACGTGAGGATTCTGGAGAATTCGCTCAGTTTCCTCTTAGAGCGCCAGTATTTCGCGCCCATTCGTGCGGCGAGCGTCAGCCTCGGCGTAGCCGAACGAACGAGCACACCAGCGCAGGATGAAAGAGTGAACGTGGAGAGGGAAATTAAAGCTGCGAGCGGCGAACGATGCAGACCAATGAGAGTGGACCCTGGAGGGACTTGCGCTTGATAAACTGGTGTCATGCGGCCTCACCCGACCACTCGAAGCGTACTCGTACTGGTCTCACCCGGATAGCTCATTTCGTACCATCGTCTGCTCGCGTCCGCTCTCGCTCGCACTTGTTTGGCTTGCTTGGTTTGGTCACGTTCGCGCGTGCTTGGATTGTCGTGGTTTGAGATTACGTTTTACAATGGGTCTAAACGGAGATGTTCTTATGGGTGGGTTTTTGGAGACAGTGCGCCATATCCGATTCTGATTTACAAGACGGACCCTGAATACAGGAACGCGAAGGTGACACCCAGTACCTCTTCGTTTTGACTTTGGAACAGCTGGTAACCGCAACAGAACAGAATACAACGACCTAATTATGATCAGTGGCAGCGATGTCGTCGTCATCGTAAAACATGGCTCTCCTTAAGGTGGAATGACGAAGGACCTAAAACACAGTGCCGAGCTTTCAGCAGAGAAGGAAAACGCACGCGAAATCTCGCACCTACACAGAGGAGGCGATATTTTCATGCCGTCACGTGGCTGCCGCAGTGGCTCGCCGCCAGTTGATGTGACCGCTCTGCGGCAGCTGCGTTTTAACGCTGCCAGCGCGCCACACGCGCTTTATCACTAGTGTGCATGGGTCTCCTGCGGCGACGATTGCTCCGAGATAGCGCCAGAGTAGCGCGCGTCATCTGTTCACCTGTGATGCCATCGATAAGGTACGAGGCGAGCGCATCAAAACAAAGCGATGCATGAGTGGAGGTCTGTCTGCGGCGGCTGCTCTTAATCACACCCTCGCGTCACCTGAGCGCTCGCTCTGACATTCAACCGATTTGCGACGCAGTCGCGCCAGGCTTTCCTCGTTTGCTGCCTGCCACACGAGAGAGATTGTCCGCGCCAGCCAATATTTCGCGAAACGAAAATACGTATACAGCTGCGCTCAAATTTCGCATTAGGGAGTATAGTAATCGCCGGTTCAATTTCTTTAGCCACCACCTGGCGTACCGAGCTCAAATAATTAAAAATTTGCACCCTGACGTATGCCAACACGCACACCAAAAGAAAACACTACAAACAGAAGCACACCCTGATACTATAGCTTCACCTCGGTACTTTGAAACGAGTGCGCATATGTATCAGCCTTCGTGCAAAGAAGACCATCTACTTGCTCGACTGGCAATAAATCGACGATTTTGCTAGACATCAAGCCAGACCACTCGATGGCATTCCGGAGGAATGTCTGGTCGAGATAACGTCTCCCGGGAAGCTTTCGCTGAATATTTTTTTCCTGAAAGGTTTTTTCAGCTCAACACTCTGGCGCCCGTTCCTGCTACGAGCGCCGGCATCGCAGTCGGCGTAACCCAGCGAACGAGCGCAATTGCGAATGACGAAAGAGACACCCGTTGCACAGCGCGCAATAAAAGGCGACGATAGAGGAGAGTGTGTGAGGAGGAAAGCGGGGGAGGAGGAACGAGCGATAGCTGGAAAAGCGTAGTGCCGCGCAAGACGTGTTCCACGACGATCGCTACGAGATGGTGCCAGGGCAACACCTCCTTCGTCTTTGTTCAGTGAATGCTTTTCAACTTCCAAAAGTTGTTAAACCTTATCCCTCGACGCACGACGTGCCCATATGTATCAGATGATTCTCCAATGTTATCAATAGCTCTATCCCTTGGCTGTTGACACCAAAGCTTTCGCAATATGATTGTATGCGCTACGCCAGTTGTGTAGTGCCTTCTGGAAGCCATGCGGCCACTAGCGATTGTACTGGAACCTTCACGAGTGGTGTATAAAAGCCGACGCTCTTGACCCGCAGATAAGACTTCCGACGTTTGCCGACTCCACTTGCTGCTATCGTTATGCTTGAGTGTTACTTATTTTGCTGGGCACAAGTCCGTTAAATAGAGAGGTAAATTTATGACTCTGAGTTTCGACACTGTGTTGTTCTTCACTGCCACTAACGGGTCGCAATATAATAATAAATACAAAACAATATCTGTCAGTCAGTTATTCTGAACGATGAGTGGCGGAACCGTGGAAGTGTTTCGTTTGCTGCAGCTGCTAAACGAGCTGCTGGAGCGTAGGATCAGCGTCGCGGCCGCGAGGACCCTGTCGTTCAGGATCAAATTGTTTGCCACAACATATCGCGAATTAGAAAAAAAAACCTTAACAGCTGCACTCAAAACTAGCATTAGGGATTATCGCAACCGTCGGTGATTTTTCTTCATTTGTTTCCTACTGTGGCCACGGGGTTAGGTATACACCTAAGTTCTGTCTCACGGTTTTCTATAAGAACCGGCATAATACATTGTTCTAGGGGAAGCCCTTGCTCAGCCGTATCTCCAATTCCGGCTGCCAAAATATTACAGAACGCAAGAATGCTTTTATGAGAGAACAGCTCAACCAATTTGAATGACAATTTTCACATTTAGGAAAGAAACCCAAATCACAGTAATTGCAGCAAACCGAATATTAATTTAGGTCATGGCATCTTTTACAAAAACTGACGGAAATCGGTAAACCGAAAAAAAAAAGTACGAAGATTACGGGTCCGTACCTCAGCATGAAAAGTAAATATCGCAGTTGTATAAACTGCATCCGTTGTGGCATCTAAATCGGGCAAACTTGTAGGAATTGACCACTTATGTGAATGTGTTACTATGTTTGCAGACGTTTTGCAAATGTCATATTCAGAAGTTAGTTGCATATTTCAGGGAGGCCTATGATATCTCATTTTTGTCCGCTTTAGATGAAATATTTACTGCGGCTTACAGAACTCCGATATCGTCTTTAGTTGCTCGGGTGCAGAGCTGCATACTTCATCTCTTGTTTCTTGAAATTTTGCAGTTTTTAAGAATATATGAAAAGAAAATGATTCTAGCCTAAAGAAAAAAAATGCTTTTTGAACTTGCTTCAGAACTCATCAATTTCGGTGTAGTAGTTGCTCCGAAGAAAGGATTGCCGGATTCCCATGTAAGAGCCCCCAAGCTAAAGTGTCCCCCTAAGTTTGATTCAAAATAATATTGGTACATATTTGTTGGTAGGATATGTTTTTAAAACAGCTTGGTAGGAAAGAAAGCAACGAACGGGAGAAGGCGAGGATCTGAATCAGAAACGCGTCTGGTTTGCGGCAAATCACTGAATGCTTACATCTGGAATTCTTTGAGGGTTAGGTAAAATTATTTGTTATATTCCACTGCCATGTGCACCAAAATATTTCAAAACGCTACGATGCAAAGCTTCTTACAGATGTCCTGTTCTTCTGTAATGACTCCTAATGAAATATTATCAAGATATAACTTAACAATGTAAAACAGCACAGCCTTTGTTCGACGTTACAGAACCCAGCAAAAATTCCAACCAAGGTAATTATTGTCGAGCAATTGCACAATGAGTCTTAACTGCCTGTAATATTAACACACAGGTTGAAACGTTGCGCGCGCAGGATTATGCAAAGTATGCAAGCTTTCACCCTATTTCCTTCTCAGTGAAGGCCAGTGTCACGTCGGTTTCTCCGAAGACACCTTAAAATATGAGTGTGACGCTTCCATATACCCGTAGATAAACTACACGAATTATAGCTTGCACACACATCTCAGGTAAGCAGCGCCATTCCTAAAAATATGAAGTCATTGTCTAATTCAGTTGACCGAGGACAAAGAAGAGGCCTACTATGTGCGTGGAACTACGTGTAAAAATAGGAAAAAAACAATATTGACTATTACCTGCAGAGCTCATGATTAGTTCAGAGATTTCCGAGTTGGTGGTGCGTTGAAAGCAACTGCTAATTTCATACGCTACACTGCTGCCTTGGGCGTCCGCCATTTGTACCACTATCGAATGGTTTTGTACCACTACCGCCATTTGTACCATTAGTGCAAGGTTGAAACTGAATATTAACCAATTTTGAAGTATTTGTCAACAATTTCTTGCTTGAAAACAAACTAACATTGCTACATACAAGGAAAGGCGAAACGTGGGAAGTACTACCGAAGTCTTCCGAAGTCTTTTGAATCCTTACGAATCCGTCTCTTTCCGTTTGTTTATCTGCGACTGAAACATATTTAGCTTGAATTTTCTAAGCGCGACACCACAGATTCATTACGTGCTAATTATTGAGCGTTCATCTGTTCACTGATGATTTAGTTATATTTAGAGAAATAAAATAAATCGCAGACATTGTTCGAGTCATCTCTGACCATGGCGCGATAACTAATTAATGAAACGAATCGCTCATGGAGATAAGCGCTATAAATAGTAAATTCATGCTCGTGTCAGAGATCAATTGCACTTTATTCTTTATTCATGCATGAACCACAGCGCCATGAAGGCATTCTTGCGTGCGGCAAAGGTCAGCATAGTTGCACTACACTACATGCGTGGGTAGTGAGTTCCACGCAACAACGGTTCTTAGAAAAAAAGAATATTCAAACTGACCAGGTCTAGATAGATACGCATAACTTTAAGAGGGTGGACTTTAAGCGAGGAATCATAATGTGCGGCCTTCTTATGAGCAGAGTCCCGTATGATTACAAAAGGTTGAATAAAACAGCTTAAGTCTCAACCTGCGTCGTCGTTCAAACAAAGGAATAATACTAAGTTCTTTTTTTATTGCTGTTACACTTCCAAAGCGACCGTAGCCATCCAGAATACACCTTGGCGCGACTGATTACATTATTATGATGCATTAATATGCACACCACAACACGAATCCCACACAAAGGAAGCATACCGCAAAACTGATAAAATGCTTGCTTCATACGCTGCTTCACATACCCAGGAATTCTGGGCACATTCTGTGGTACTTTACGGCGATGCTCAAGGGCAACAGCTAAACAAAATATATACATTTATTTCAATATATCAACCGAGGATCAACAATTTTAACTGACTACGCCGAATGGGCAGCTCATTCTAACAACATATGCATTTATGGCTATTAGTCAGGACATTGGTGCTGCGTTAAAGCAGTGACACCACAGGAACCACTTGCTTCGCGCACCTCCCCGGAATATGTAATATTGGGGCTCCTCTTTTACGTTCACTTTGTGCATGCACCTGTAGACCAGTGCAGTGCCGGGCGGAGGCTATGAAGTGCTGCACTTGGCTCGCTGCTCCGCAGTCAATCTGAGCAGACTGCGCGTCGTCTTCTGCACCAGCAGACGAAAATGACTTCGCACTTACTGACTGCGTATAAGCCCTTCCCTGAAACTGAACGCTAATGCACGAGTTGTTTTTCATCAGAAAAATATAGACAAACTGCAGCTAAATACATCGTGAATGCGCAGCGCACAAGGACAACTTCTCAATGCGTATAATACAGCGCGGAATCTGAGACAGTCCGCATGATCCGTGAGTAAAAGTAAGATATAATTTTATCTTCTTGGAAGATTAGCTGACCTTCCTCTGTGGCACATGGTCACGCGGGCATTTCGCTACCATCTTTGAAGCGAATATTCTCTATCATCGCTATATCAGCGGTGACTGTATCAGACAAAATGGCACCACGCGCTCGCAACGTCAACTTGCTTGTTTGACGTCGGCTGCCTACACTCATCCAAACCACAGTATAGAAAGTGTAGCTTTCATGCAACAGTTCAGCTTTAAAAGATGGCTTGTTGTAGGCAGGAGGAGCTCCGCTTTTCCACCCGAATTAAAAAAAAGTGACGAAATTTAAATAAACAAGATTTGAAATATTCAACTTTGTACGTCTGCAACTGTACGTCAAAACACGATATCGCAGTTTTCTGAGCTGCGCCTAATATTTTATCCAAAGCGCATAAAAATGATATATTGTCACGGCCGAGTAGGAGACGCGAATTTCGGTGTAGAGGACGTACAAAAGCACTTTATAATAGCAGTCAGCGCGGCGTCGTTGTCTGTTTTCATGGCCTGCAGCACATACCCGTGGCGACCACATAGGAATGGTCATTAGCCTCTCCTCCGGAAAAAAAGAGGCATCGTTTCGATGAACCGACCTCCGAAGACAGTGCAAAGATGGCGCGAATTCGAGGTCATTAGGAAAATTACGGCGTCACACGCAGCACATGCACAATCTCGGGCAGAAGCCGCTGGCGTTTGGAGCAGTTATGACTGTCAGGAACAACTTCATAATTCACATCGCTAATGCGGCGCAGAACTGTGCGGCGGGGACTATTTGAGCTTCTCAAATAGCCCGCGCCAACGAATAGGAGTCCAGACCCATACCTTGTCACCGACCTTGTACGTGACGGGTCTGCGCCGAAGATTGTAGAATCTGGCATCGTAGTCCTGTTGTTCTTGAATTCGCAGTTCCTCCTGCACTCCGAGCAAGAGATAGCGCGGTTCTTTTCTTTGGCCCTATCAGGGTCTGCTCTACAGAAAAGGCGGGTCATATCTGCTGTAAACATGGCAAAGCTCTCATTTGGTTTTTGAACGCAGGATTCAAGAAGGCGATGCGCGTTGTCTCCTCTGTCGCTACTAGTGAATGAGTCTAGAAGGTGGGTGCGGAAGGCATCTCATGTGGTCAAACTCCACTCCCGGCTCACAAACTACGTCGGCGCACTGTCACGAAGAGCATAATATACATTAGACAGCTTTTGCTGGGAGCCCCAGTCATTCTAACTGGCGACACGCTCGAACTGGTCCAGCCAATCTTGGACACCTTCAAAATCGTCACCATGGAAACTTTCTTGGATATTAGGATTCTGCAGCGTGACCTACGATGGAGCTGCAGCGGCCATTGCGGAAGTAGGTAGACGCGTTCCTGCAGGGTCCTGGGAAGGGTTGAACTCGGGCGTCAGGCCTAGCAGGCAGTGACTGTACCGGTGAAGAGGAGCTTCGTCGAATGAAGGGGATTCCGCGTTCGATATATTGCTCCGCGAAAGGGTGCCGAGCATGAAACAATCCAACCCCGCACCTTCACCAGTGTCACGGCTTAGTAAGCGAGGGTAAAGCCGGTGTAGAGGACGCATAAAAGCACTTTATAATAGCAGTCAACGCAACGTCGTTGTCGTCCCGGTTTTTCCACCCGCGCGCAACTTAAGCGTCGTTTTCATCGCCTGGCACATACCCGCGGCGACCATATAATAGGATTTGGCAATCACGCCCGCAACTCTCAACTATACCACTAAGTTCTCAATATCGAATTTGCAAAACCTTCTGAAACATCGTAACAAATTCAGATAAGTCGTAATTTCGTAGATGAAATTTGTCCGATGTAGATGTTGCTGCGGGTGCAGTTTATATGAATGCGGTATTTGCTTTTTTATGCTGAGGTGCAGAGTTGCGATCTTCTTACTAAAATTTTTTTTTTAGATTTACCGATTTCCGGCAACTTTTCAAAAGATGCCATGACCTAAATTAAAATTCTGTTTGGTGCAATCACTGTGTCTTAGGTTGGTACTTACATACAATTATCCTTGTTCAAATCGGTTGAGCGGCTGTCTTATAAAAAGAATTCTTGCGTTTTACAATATTTGAGCGGCCGTCATTGGAGTTAGGCCCAAGCAAAAACTTCATCTGGAACAGTCGATAACGCCGGTTCTTATAGGAAAACCATGAAACAGAACCGCGATGTGCACCTAACCCCGTGTCCACAGTGGTGAACAAATGAAAGAAAAAAAGAATCCCCGAAGGTTTCGATACACCCTAATGCTAGTTTTGAGCAAAGATATTTAGGTTTTTTGAATTCGCGATATATTCTAGCAAGGAATTCGATTCTGAACGAGAGGGTCCTTTCTGCAGCGGCGCTGAGCCTGTGCTCGGGCACCTCGTTTAGCAGCTGCTGCAAACGATGCACTTCCACCGGTTCCGGCACTCATTTTTCAGAAATAACTGACTGACAGAGAGCATTTTGTATTTCGATTATATTCTAACGTGATAGCGACAGTGAAGAAGAACACAGTGTCGAAACTGTGATAACTCTTTAGCGGGCGCAAATGTAGACAGCAAAACAAGCAGCACTCAAGCACAACTATAGTGGCAAGTAGAGTCGGCTAACGTCAGAAGTCTGATCTGCGGGTCAAGTGCCGTCGGCTTTTATGCGTCACTCGTCAAAAGTTCCATCGTGATCGCTGGTGCTCTCAGCATGTGGTGAGACTAAGCGATGACTGACTTACTGCCTTATTTCTTGCCGTCGGAGTGGAGGGCAAGTAATAGGGGTGAATTCGGATCGAAGTGGGCGTATGCGAGAGCGCTTACTGAGAGTGTGTAATAATATTTTCATTAAAGAAGTGAAAGTAAACAACAAGTACTCCTATTTTTTCTGCACGGCCTCAGTAGTTTTGAACTTTCTTGGGGACGCTTGTGTACAGCGACGGAAAAGAGATTGGAGCTGAAAAGGAGCAGCGGTGCTATGTTAAAAACATCTGTTATCTAGGAACCTTACGAATCGCAGCAAGCGCAGCAGCGGCGCATTTCCCAGTTTGTGCTTGCTCTCCTACGCGACAAGAGTACAGGTACTGATGCCATGGAGGTCGCATGCTTGGCTGTAATTGTATAAACATTACAATCTTCCATAGTTTGAAGAGGGATAGCACTTCGAACTGGGGCCGAAACAGCGTGTTGGCCAAGTATGCAGAACGAGCGCGTAAACTCGTGCCAGCAGAATGGTTTCAAAGGGTGCACTGAGAGTCGGGAACACCCAGGCTTGAAAGAAGCCTCGCGACGAATAGGAGCGTCTTCGCTAGGCAACGAAACGCCCTGAAGAACGCGAATGTATATAGACAATGTCATATTATAGTATGTCAATGTCAATCATATTACATGATTGATTTCGGTACAGCCCTATAATTCAATAAAAGTTTACCACTTCGGTCATCACAAGATGTGCCATGTGAGGCACTGTTATTGCTGTACTCTCAGAGACTACGAAAATGGACGCGAAACATCGCCTCAAACAAACACCTGTCCCTGTGTTTTCGGTTGACTACGTACACAAACAGCAGTGGTGCACACAAGGTAACGTTTAAAATCAACTCACCCCTCTCGTATTGGACTCAACTCTAAAGGACTTAGACATTCGCTGCCAACATCAAGGCTAATTAGGGTTACTCAAAGCAAAACAGCATACAAAGCTTCCCTTACATCAATTGCCACAGAGCGCGGGGTCCTCATATTCTTTTAGTGTGATTGATTTTCATCCTACGCCTACTCACGGTTCGATTATGCTCGATATCGTCATGCCACTGGTACTAAATATTTAATTTATATTTAATTTATATGTTTAAATCCATCGATGTCGCCGCCGCTGGGAGGCGGTTCTTAAAAGTTCTGAGTTGGCAGACCAGCTCTGGGCCCTTCGGCAAGCCGAAGATGCCGCCCGAGTCCAAGGACTTCGAGCCGCCGCCTGAAGGCCACCACAACGAAAACTGCCTCCCCATTATTTAATAAAGTTTCTTCTTTTTCTAATTGTTTAGTCATGTCGCCGAAAATACATAAGAAACATTCAACGTGACACACGACGAAAAAGGTATACACAAGAGAGATCACAAAGAAAATACATTAGAAACAGAGCTTTGGATGCCCATTTCGTTCCAACTTTCACGACCGATATACATTCACCTTGAATCACATTTTTACTGGTTGCAGTGATACTCGATGTCTAGCCGTGACAGTCGCATAAGCTCATCATCTGTTTACAACACATTGTCACGGTGCTGTTCCAGAAGAACAACGTGGATGAAGAAGGCGATTTTGATCTGGCGCGTGCTCTCGACCATATGAATAAGCGATTAATTGCCTTGTAAATGTATTGTAAGTACGTTTTCATGTTGTGTCTGCCTCCACATAACATCTCGGTGAATGTGGTGAGGGTCTAACGCAAGACTTAGCTTCACAGCGGCTGCCAAGTCGCCATGCTAGGCATGTCTACCGGCGGTGAACCTGCGTCAGTGGAGGCCGCTATTCGAGCCTTCATCCTGATGCCACCTCGTCTCCATGGGACCTTTTCGGCACAGATGGCGAGGACCTAGATGACTGGATTCGGCTCTATGAATGCGTTAGCTCACAATGCAGGTGAGACCAGACCTTGATGACGGCGAACATCATATTTTATCCAAGCGGAACTGCGAAAGCCTTGTTCGATACCAAGGAGGAGGGAGCGGGAGCGTTTGCATGACAAAACTTCGCGAATTGTTTGGCCAACCTGCAGGCTACCAGCGTGCTGCTAAGAAAGAACTTGCCTCGCGTGGGCAGACGTCTATCGAGTCCAACCTAATGTACACTCAGGAAGTGCTGGACCTTTGCCGAAAGGTTGACGCCAATATGACAGAAGCCGATAAGGTTACACACGTACTGGAAAGGATCGCGGAGGATACCTTTAATCTGATCGTGTTTAAACACTCTTAGACAGTCAACAAGATTATTTCTGCATGCCGACAATTCGATAAGGCTAAAAGCCGGCGTATAGCCCACCACTGCGTCCGCTTTCCGCACACGGAGCGACATCAGCGTTTGAGGACGTCCGAATGGCTAATCAGCCTTCACCAGCGGAGACTATCACGCAAAAGGTTCTGAAATCGAAGCCACATCGCCCGCAAAATTAAAGGGGTCCTGAACCACCCCTTGGGTTTGGTGCAATAACATATTCCGCCGGTAGCACGCGTTGCTGTGAGCATCTCAGACAAGTTTTGCTCGCGTACGTGCTGTGTGGAGCGCGCAAGTGGATTGCGAAGTCACTTTTCTCTCACATGCTCTCTTCTTCAACATAAATCCCGGTCTTCACTCTCTTCTGGTAGCTTTAATTCGTCACCGGAAGCTTTATTTCGTCATTCCCTGAGACAGCTGCTATTTGCCGATAGCTGACATTAAGCTGCGGTCGGCTACACGGCGCAGAAACCGCGGCCGGCTAGGGTTTCCGCCACGGGTCCACTGGTTAAGCGCACTGAGGCTCGCTGAGGACAACCGTGTTTGGCTTATTTTTAGCGCGGCGTAGAAACCAAAGTCTGAAGTCGTGGCGTCTACGTTAACATCTAAAATTAAGTTTGAGCTGCGCCACAGTGACATTTAGAAGGCGGAGCAGTTGTGGGCTCGCCCCACGGCGTCGTAGCCTTCGCAGTGCAAGGCATTGAAGAATGAATGGCAGCAAGGCAAGGCCGTGTTTGATTGCCAGTAACTTAGTAACTTCGCTTCTGCTGAACGCATTGAAGTACTTTCTGAAGTTCACAAAGTATTTATGAAATAGCCTATTCTGACTTCAAATGCCCTTCTCCACTTCGATAAAAAGTGCTCCAGGTCCCCTTTTATGCGAGGAGAGCCCAGTGGTAACCCAAGCGACCATATCACTTATGCAATCCGTTGTTTGGCAAGAACTGGCAAACGCGGACCTCCAAACCATATGCTCTGTAAACCGCTGTTACGCTTACACTTTGGCCATTTTCAATCTGCTCCAACTCCAATGTCTTAATCCGAATTATCGCGATCTGAATGCACGGAAGAAGCATGACAAGCCAATTTGTTTCCCATGCAGATGTGCTGGACACATTTCAAGGTATTGCCGAAGTCCTTGGCCCTCACCTTCTCGAACAAGCTTTTCTAGCCCGCTTTCCACAGCGAACCGAAGCTGAACCAGAAACATCTGCCGAGATCACTCCGAACGCCGCCCACTACAGCCGATCACACTCACCATGATGTCGACCTTCTCGTTCACATACACGACGCCGTTCGCCGACCCCGTGTTACTTGCGGCGCTTTCCTTCGGGAAACTGACGGTTGCAGCTGCTGAAGATGACGCTGCTATTACAATTTGTGCTTAAATTCCCTTGTTGACGCCCCCTACCAATGCGAACCTGATCGACTATGAAGTGGATGGCCTACCTATCGACTTGTTCGACACCAGTGCCCATATTTTTGTTATGAGCTATCAACTACGTAAGCAGTTGAAGAAAGTCATGTCACCTGCCCCATCACATATTGTAGGTGCGGTCGACAGTAGTACGTCTCCTGCAGCTGTGCTCTGTACCGCGCGTGTCAATGTTGCCGGTCGTTAAACTTCTGTCTTATTTTCATCATCCTCGCCCGCTGTTTCAATGATGTCATCCTCGCTATTGACTTCTTATCCGCCCGCTGCTCCCTCAACGACTGTTCCGTTGGTACTGTACAGCTTGACCTACCGAGTGTAACTGATCAACCTGAACCAATAAAGCGTAGCCTCTGTGCTGCTGAGCAGGTCCACTTGCCGTCTATGCTGAGACTTGTGACTAGTGTAGGTGTTATGCTCCTCCACCAGTACCGGACGGTGACTATGCGCTCGCTCCCATCCCCGCATTCGTTGTCAGGATTAAGAATTCTAAAGACGTAAGGATCACAGGTAGTTGTGAGGATCTCCAACGCATTCATTTCTCGACAAGGCCGCCGCGCTGCATGTACATGTGCCAGTAATGGTTAGAAAGGAATAGAAGGAGGAGAGCGCCATATGAAGCCACAAATCCGAGAGGAGGTGAGTGGAGAGAGAGTGGCTCAGTAAAAATAGCGGAAGCATTCCAGCACTAGGACAGTATAATCCCGCACGACATTTGGTGCCAATACGGAGAATCAGTATTCGCGGAGTTGAATTATTATTCGGGTTTTATATGCCGTTACCACGACCTCATTATGAAAATACTACCTCGACTAAGCTTTTCTGCATCTGTGGTTCTTTGCAGTAAATATAATGAGCTTTTTCGCCTTTCCTCCACATCGAAATGCTGCCGCCGAAATGGAGACCCAACCCGTGACCTTGTGCTCAGCAGCGGAACGCCATAGCCACTAGGCTACTGCGAGAAGTCATTGCTGCCATATGTCTCATAACGTGCGCAGGGAATTTGCTCTATGCACGAGTCTCACAACAAAACACAGCAAATAAGGAACTCTAGTAGTACGCAAGTGAAACATATTCCCAATTACATTTCTGGTCCTTTTCGAATAAAAATTTCATTGCGCTACCTCTTGCAGCCCAATTCTTGTTCTATCCCCATTAGTGGGTACGAGTTATATAGGAGGTGCGTCCTCATCATCATCCAAATAATTATGTCTTTCATATGTACGCAGTGTTATACTACGTATTCTAGATTTCCTACCCATGACGCAACTCCAGTTACTTCACGCTTTCTTTTATGAGTACCATAATGAGTAGCAGAAGGAGCATCTCCAGCTTTAACCTTTCTTTTACGTAAACTCGTGGTGTAGCTCACTTTGTAAACTTATTTGCCCTAATTAAGGGCAAATGAGTGCTTCAGACCTAAATTTAAAACCGCTCTCCCATTTATACATTGTCCTACAGCAAACGTTTATTTCTTCCTGAGTACATTGCAAACCATTACATGAGTGGCAAAGAGTTTTACCTAAACAGTTTTATCTTTTATCCCCCCCCTCCCCAGTGGGTATGGGCCATTAACGGAGGCTTCGTCATTGCCATCAGCAACCGGCAACAAAGCAGCAATCCTGTACAAGCAAATGTGAGTATTCCACAGAAAGATACTTTTCTTTAACCGCTTTGTTTATTCTCTATTATGAGATTTAATGCAGCGTAAACGTCACGTTCACCGAACAGCTCCATTCTCGTTCGGTGCATGGGACGATTGCTTCATGCTTATTGTAAAACGCAGTGTAGGAGGTTTTTTTCGTGGGGCGAGATGGGTTTTGACGAAGTTTTAAGGATCAAGGAAAGGAAGGTTATATCCCCACCTACGGGGTTCATGAATTGAAACCCAATTGAAACCCAATTGAAATCCTACATAAACCTTGGTAACTGGCGTGTTCTTGTATATCACAGGTGAAAATGTTCTTTGGCAATGCCAAGCTAACAATACCATTGCACCCAAGGCGGTTTCGTTTAGAGACGTTTTTGTTGAGTTAATAATATCACTTTGGGCCCTCAATTTCCTAATTGCAATGTTTCTTCTATAATATTCAACTAAGCAGGTATTTAAGATCTCCTTATTAATTATATGCAATATTTTATGCGATACCGAGCTCCTAGTGGTCACAAAGACGCATAACCTGATAAAATATCGGGAAATGCCCTCACAAAATTCACCTTTATCTTAAATTTCTGTGTAGCTTAAACAGGACACTGTACTTGTGACATGAAATGACACCACAACAACAATGGAAGAGGAGCAGGAAAAGAAGAGAGGAACGGTAGGAAGGTCAAGAAGCCGTAGGTTTGGTTTGCTACCCTGCACAGGGAAAGGGGTTTAAGGGAAAAAAAGACGGGATGGGGAGGGAATAAAGTACTATCAGTGTGAATACATGCGCCTATAACTTCTCGCCTATAATCGGTCATTGAGGCCAGTCGATGTTACGAAACGTAGCAGTGCCCGCGCCGCTTTGCAAGCCTGTGATGCGTGGGGCCATGTTTCCAGACACTTGGCCTCTGAAAATGGTAAGCTAGCTAATCGGTTTAACACCCTCCGAAGAACGTCGCGTTTGATCTGGTAATGATTACGAAAACACAACACGAGCCTGATTGTCTTTTCACATTTGCAGGAGTAACAAATCGTTGTGTCGGACATTCCAATAAGGAATGAGTCGGCTTTCCTAAAAGACACCCTTAAAAAGATGCGGCGCCGTAAAGTGGCATCACGGTGGCAGAAGTTTGATGGAATCTGCAGCTTCAATATAGGATCCAGTCGGTGGAAATGGCAGTTGTAGAAATTCAGGGTGTTTCACAAAGTTTCAGTCTTAGTTTGAGCAAGTAAGCGAAGACCCCTCGCAGCGTCTGTCCTTGATAAGGATATAGGAAGTGTCAGGTTATGTTTTAAGGATTGACCGGGTAGCATTATCCGCAAGGTCATTTGCGACGATGTCACAGTGCCCCGGAAGTTTTTGGAAGATCATCTCATGTCCGTTTAGGAGGGCTTGACGGAGAACCTCTCTTGTCTCAAACACCAGTTGTTCATGGGTCTTGCGTCGTAAGGCTGACTGGTACTCTGAAGGGCTGCCTTGCAGTCATAAATAACGACCCAATTTCAAGGTTTGGCAGGTGCGATGTAGAGCGGCTCGTAGAGCGGCAAGTTCTGTTCCCGCAGAGGTTGTTAGGAGGGACACATTGAACGTAATTGTGACTTGTACGGCCAGGATGATAATAGCGCCTATGGAGCTGGTGGCTGAGACAGATCCATTGGGGTGAATGTGCGTTCTCTGCTCATATGCCTCGTTCAGTAGTGACAGTGTCAACTGGCGTGAAGCCGCTGTTTATTGACGGGTCTGCGTGATTCCCGGAATCATGAGACATACTTGGGGCTGGCGTAGGCACCGGAAGGTTCGCAGTGGTCTTGGTGCTAGTTTAAAGCTCAACGGAAGGCAGCCTTCATGTGCCGCAACAAGTCGGGAAAATGTGGCTTGAGGTCTTCGTGCAGGCAAAGAAACTACATAGTGACTGGTTACACGACACAGATGTCGAATGTGTGGTCTAAGGTTTTCAATCGTTATATATGTTGGAAGCAAGTAATCTCTAGCAGTCGTGATTGCTGCGTGAGTCGAGCAGTATCGTAGTAGTCTAAGACATATCCGTAGATTCTGGCCTTGTAATGTTTCGAGGGTACGAATGTTTGTTTTACATGTATTCGCCAAAACCGGCAAGCAGTACCGTAAAAAGCCCAGAAACAGTGCTCTGTACATGGTAGAGTGTATAAGCGCGACTCAACGAGGACGTAGAAAGAAACAGATACACAGACACAGCGCTTCACTTTCACCTACATATTTTATTTTCGCACGCATCGATAAATATATACCGTGCGAGCGGAAACAAACGTAACAGCAAAAAAAAAAAAAGAACATTTAGTGGTGCATTTCGATGAACCGAACACGTGTGCAAGGCAAGCGGAAACATGTATTGCAATGGTCACAAAGATAAACCGAGGAATCGTATCTCCTCTTCCGATAGTGACACCGAAGGCTTGCTTACGCACTTTTGCTCTAATTTTGCAATCTCGTAAGCCTCCTTGAACCTTAACAGAATCGAAGTGCTTTCAAACATGGGCTTGCACGAACAATCTCGGCAGTGAATACCCAAATGACCCGAGATTATCCTAGTGACGTTATATCGAAGCTCTTTTAATCTCTCGTTGATGCATCTCCCGGTTTGACCAATATACGTTCTTCCGCATGAAAGTGGGATGGCATCGACAACGTTATGAGTACAGGTTACAAATTGTTTGCGATGTTGGGTAGAACATGCGTGCATTTTGTTATTCTTTGTGTTAACCTGTTTGCATAGCTTCTGTAGACGCTCAGGGGCAGAGAAAACCCCTTCTACCCCCGATTTTGCCACTATTCTTCTGATATTATGTGAAATGCAATGAATATATGGTACCACAGCAACTTTCTTTGCTCTAGCATTGGCACTGCTTCCATTCGACGCGTTTTTGCACTTCTTGCTTAAGCCCTCCGCGACAGAAGTTAGCATACGCATCGGGTAACCAGAATCTGCCAGGCGCTTGGCCTG